>NW_016690266.1:2201345-2523792 GCF_001604755.1 Lepidothrix coronata | reverse complement strand
CCTAAAAAAAAAAAAAAAGAAAAAAAATTTTATTATTTTAAAACATGAGGGATAACAGATAACAATTTAGATTCTGTCTAATCTTTTTTATTTCCTTGCTCAGGCCCTGAGAGAGTTTTGGAAGCCACATAAACTTATTGAAATTTGGAGCAGCATTGCCTGGACACCTTGATATAGGCATTGGGAAACTCCCTGGGTGATAAGGGCTGCAATAAGTTGCTTAATAGCTTGAAGCATCAAATTAACACAGGGAAAGACATTTTGAAAGACGTTTTGTCCATATAAAACCCCAGTAATCCCAAATAAGTCATTATGGATTTATGAATGGCAGCAGCAGGCCGTAGCTGTCCAATGTAGTTACATTTGCTTCTCCTGAGGAGCAGGAGAAGCCTTGTGATCCCCAGGGGACTGCTTGTGATGTGAGGCAATTCATTAGGAATGAAAATACTGCCAAGACTACTGCATCAGCCTGATCTCCAGAATTCAAAGTGACATCCCAGCTTAAAAGCGTTCAAAATCTGGATCATAAAACTAAATGTTTCTGAGTCAAAAGCCTTCATTGGACTGATATTATGGAGGAAGCCTCTGAAATATCAGCCAAGAGAGCAAATGATAACATAAGCTCTTCTCAGTGCTCAGTTCTGAATTTAAACAGGTTTCACTGAGTGATGAAAGACTTGAGGCACAGCTCAGAGCGTGATACTGTCACCTACATTTAAGAAAGATGCAAGAAGGAAGAAGATCCAGGTTTTCAAGTGTTGTCTCTCCTTTTTTGGGAACAAAAGTGATTTCTTGAGAAAATAACCATCTACCATCTCCTTATTAGTGTACCTGTCTTAGAATGTGACCTGGGGGGTATCTTTCATATTATTCTCTGGCACCTTCTTTCTGGAAACAACTAAAGATACGGGAAGTGGAGACATTTTCACCTGTTCAGATGTGCAAAGATGGAATCAGGTATAAACCAGAAAAAAGTCTATTGTGTGTCTGAGGACAAAATACCATAAAAGCAGAACTCTTGACTCCCTTATGGTATTTCCAGAATTAAAATATCTCGTAGTACAGCTCGTGGGCTTCTTCCAGTACTACCACCATGATCGCAGAGCACCTCTTTGTAGATCAATTCAGTTATTCTGAGAGCAGAATATATCCCCTTAAGAACAATTTTAATACAACTGAAATCATATTTCTTTCCTTTTTAGCTGACAGTGTTTCATTCCCTTAAGGTACAACTGAAGCCAAGAAAGCCTCTTATTCTAGCCTCAAACTCCAGGAGATTATCATTAAAATACAGATCATTTTCTTCTAAATCTGTAACTGAAAGAACTTCTGATGCACTAAAAATGAAGTTCAGGTAGATGAAGAAATCTGGGGGGAATTGGTAGTACAATTCTTCAAAATGTAGAAAGGCTGATCTGTTTTCTGCCTGTAGCTTAAACTCAGAGTCGAGACAGTCAGTATTAGGTGAGTGCACTAATGATGCCTGGTTTAGGTTGGGCCTGAGCTGTATATGACACTGGTGATGTGCAGGCAGTGATGAGTCAAGCAATTCTGGGCAAAAACCACCCTGATGAAATCAAGTCCCATAACTAAGCACCAAGAGCTCGTGTCACTTTTGAAGTCAGGTGATCAGTGACAGAGTTAAGTCTTTCGCTCAGTGTGGTGTGTGGAGACTCAGCTCTGTCTTTAAATATGTGTTTTGATGCATTGAATGAAAACAAGTACTTCACAGACTGTGATAGTAATAGTGCTAAGCTTCTGTCTCAGAAGTTATCTAGAAAGGAGGCTGTACTTGTACTGGAGCACTTCGTAGTTTTAGAAGTTGATATGATTTTCTCTGCTTTTTTACCATTTTGTGAGCCAAAGCAATATTCATTGATTAAGATGATTGATTTTACGTTCAGAAAACTTTAATACATATAAGGATTTAATGTTTGTTTTCTGCTTTTGCTAAATGACAAATTACTTTCTGTCATTGCATTTAGGTCTGTATTCCCAAGAGATTTACTCACTGATGCAGTGACTGTTGCAGCATCTGTTTTTATTTATCTCTCAGAGTTGAACACAGAAATCAGTTTTAAGTAGCTGTACACTCTGGATAGTGCACAAGAGGAACTAAACTCTTTGGTGTGGGATCCAGAGCCACCAGGGTGAATGAGCCATAATGAAACATGCAGGATTAGAGAAGCTCCTTGCCTTTCTCCTGGCCTTATATGTCTTATGAATGATGGAACTCAGTCTCCCTTGCCCTGGATGAGTGCTCAGAACATTGATCTTCGCTCTTAGTAGTGTCTTTTCTGAGTGCTGTTGTCAGAGCTGTGTTCTGTGTCAGGGTCTTTCATGCTGCGCATGCAGAGGGAAGGTCTGAGAGATGAGCTCCTTAAGGAAAATAGGGAGAGAAATTCCAGATTACTTCAATCTTGAACACGTCAACCATGAGTTAAAAAAAAAAAAAAAAGGAGCATCTCCGAGATTCATTGCCTTATTTCCAGAACTGTAGGGAGATATATGTAGTATTTTTTATGTCTATGTAATGCCATGCCATGTAAAAGTGTGTCTCCAAGCTGTCCTCCTGTTCCTGCAGAGCCCTGCTGACTTTGCATTGGGGAAGATGAGTACTCACATTTTTAAAGGCAGCTGAGATGCTGTAGTGAATCAGAACATCTGACAGCTGGCCTGGTCATAGCCTTTCTGTCTAAAGCAGTTCCATTTTTAGTATAAACTACACACACTTCTGCTTGCAGCACACATTTTTTAAGCAGTGCTGGAAAATGGAGAGGTGGCAGAGAAGAGCCTCAAATATATTATTTGCAATGTTTGGCAGCAAAAGACAGGAGGACCCCAATCTATTGTACTGACTACTCTTGACTTGGCAGTGAAAGGCAGAAAAAGAACCTATATTTATATGAGAAACAGAAGTTACACATTAGGCAAAGATGAAACCCATAAATTAGACATAAGCAGCAGAGGAGTGGGGATGGGTGTTTGCAGAGGTGGAGGAAAAGAAGAGTAAAATAATTGAATGTGTGTGGAGGGAATTAACTATCACAACAGCAATTTACAGGTGATAATGGGTACCAGAGCCCCCCCTTTCTTCAGAAAACAACTGGATAACTCCCAGGAAGATCAACCTTAACCAAGAATGTGTTCAATACACAGCTGGTATGTAGTAGTTAGTCTCACAGAGAAGGTCATCTTTGGTGATTTTATGGTCCTATCAGGCCTTAAATTCCTTAAATATATTTACCTGTGAGAAGCTCTGCCCTGCCATTACTTCCCTGGCCATCACAGACTCCTCTTATGGTGAAGTTTCTGCCATGAAAGCCCTGTGCCAGGGCTTCTTCCAGTGAAAGCAAGCAAAAAACAAAGTCAAATCTATCTAAGGCTGTGCAAATAAAAAAACAAATAACAAGCAGTGCATTAAAGACTTATCAATATTCATCAGTAGTAGACATCGGAGTATCTAAGTACAGATCTTGAAAAGAAAGAGGGGGTACTACTTCCAAATATCCCTGAGGAATATAGCCCTCATTCTGCCTGCAGAAAGATGGCAGGAAAGTAAACCTCTGCAGCTGCAATGAGACAAATCGAAGGGAATGCAGAGATTTCCAGCTTCCTCCCTCACTTTCCTCTTACTTTTCAGATGTATAAGGCATAATTATCCTCCACAGCTGCCCAAGACCTTCAGGGTTTTGGGTTTTTACCCTGTCCATGAGGCAATCATTAATATTCCCCCTGCCCAATAGAGCTTTATTGCAACACTAAATAGGGAAGAACTGGTGCCAGCCAGCCCAATGCCATCAAACCTTAATCACAAAGCAAACCTAGAGAGAGTCACCTTTTATTTTGCTGCAGCAAAGAAACCTCTGAGCCTGATCTATGGCCAGGGATGTCAGAAGAAATATTCCTGTTGTGTCCTAGGGCTAGGAGACAATTTGGTCTTCCAGTAAGGTTGGATTCTCTCCGGTGCATCAGGCATAACACAAATGAAGTGGTATCAAAGATGTTACACAAGCCTTAAGCAAAATAAATATTTTTCTTGTATGTAAGAGAAAATCAAATCTGTCACTTGGTGTTTCTATAGAAAGTACTTTATACATTAGAATCTGTCAGCCTTTATTATGTCCCTTTGGGTTGGTCCATGCAAACCCTTAAGCTAAATATTGACTTTTTACATAAAGCGTGCGGTGACATACGCAGGAGATGGGTCAACAGGCGAAGAAGGAATGCAGTCTGGGCAGCAAATCAGTGATGAGCTTCAGTTCTTCAAGGCATAGGATGAAGCCAGGCATTTTGCTTGTGTAATTATTTGCTTTGCAGTCTAGAGACATGCAGAAATTCACTATTACTTCAAATGCGGACATCCCATCTGAGTGCTGTTGATTCAAATCCTTTAATGTCCATTATCCTGGACTGCTGAAATCAATGCATTTTAGTATCAAAGAACGAAAGATTAAGCCTTTAGATGAAAACTATTCCTCCACTTTTTTCTTTTTTTTTTTTTTTTTCCCCCTCCTTAGTAATACATATCCTTTTAAGAACCTAAATTTCTGGAATATATTTCATCTCACATTCTTGGATTTTTTTTGTATTCTCTTCCAGTCTCAGCTTGGAAAAGAATATCATCTTAACTTTCCATGGAATAGTCTTTATTCATCTCTAGGTATGTTTGCATACATATATGTACATATATATATATATATATAAAATATCTATTTATATTTGTACAACAAATTCTTTATACTCTAAAATAATATACTAAAAATCTACTCTAGGTGTTTGCTTAATGTGCTATAACAATAGAAACAGATAAGGATAACGCATTTATAGACAGTACTGCTACAGGCCAATTACAGGCCTTTATCATGAGAATAGCAATCTGAAGAATTTTTCTTTGATGTGTCCTTGATTTTGGCAGAACTACACAAAGTATATATTGTAAATCTGTGGGAGTCAGAGCTCTTCATTAGAGTCTAGCACAGATTCTTCAATTTGTCATTACATATTTCTCTTTTATCTACTCAAAAAGTCATGCCACTTGTTTCCAGGTAGTGAGGAATTTGAGCAAATTTTATCTCCATTGTGCCTTTCCATTTTTGATGCTCAGATGGAAAATCACCATTTGACCTCATGCATTTTACTTCATCCTACTTAAAAAATATAAGGTAATTGCAAAAGTCAATTCAATTTATTTTCCCAATGCAGTAATGGGGAAGTAATAAATTAATGGCTTTTTCAGAAGACAAAATATATCTTGAATAGTTTGGATTTTGTAACCTGATTTAGATTGGCATCATGTACAGCACTTTCCAGAGCAGATTTAAACACTTGCTCTCCCTGGAGCTCAAAACACTATATTTTCTCCAGAGATCTGTGAGAAACAGAGGGGCTGAGGGATAAAAGGCAAGGCTTGATCCTTTTGCAGGGTTCAGTCCTGCAGCAGCCACAGAGCTCCTACGCAGAGGCTGTGAGTGCTGTGCATATCCACAGGCTTCGGAGAGGAGCAACTCCTCCTTTCCAGGGACAGAGGAGAAACAGGGATACCTGAATGTTAAACAAGTTGGGTGAATGTCTATGTAGTTGCTGGAGTTATCTTCACCATTTAGGGTGTTATGGTCATACACACAACATACAGCTGAGCAAGCACCTGATGGACAAGAATCTGCACCTCACCATCCACCTCCCTTAGCACAACATCACTTGGAAGAAACTTCCCAGGCCGTGGTGGTGCTGCTGATTTAGCAATGCATGGAGGTTTTCCTGACCCTTGGGCTGCTGAAACCCACCTGGGGTGAGCACTAGAGGTGCCAGAGTGGTGAGTGAGAGGCTGCCTGGGGTTTTTCTTGCTGGGCAGTTTGGGAGGAGCACATTTACCTTCAGGCATCCTGGAGCTGATGCTAGTCCTGGATGTGCCAGGGATGGTGAAGGCATGGCCACAGGAGTGCACAGCCCTGGTCACTGTCTCCATGGCTGTAGAAGTAGGTCTGAGCCTAGTCTGGAGCTGCCAAGTGGAGAGGCTGGGAAGTCAGCCTGAAGCCAGGCAGTGAATGAGAAGCAGGTATTTCATTACCTTCTGCTCTGCGAAGGCCCTCAGTATTCAGGCTTTATGAATCTACCAGTGTTTTCCACTCAGAAATAGGGAAAGTAATTTTTACAGATATGCACAGCCCAGGGAAATAATTAAGCACCAGCCTTATTTTAATCACTGTGCTTAAGTAGTTTTCTTACTCAAAATCATAATAACCATCTCCATATGCATTGCTTCCCTTTTTATGGAGTAGTTATAAGGTCAGGAACTGTTATTAGAACCTTTTTTTCATAACCATGTTTATTTAATTTTGAATCAGTTGGTGCCTTGTGTCCCACTAATTTTGAATCTCTCAACTGTAAATACATGGGAATAATACTGCAATTGCAAAGTAAATTCACTGTGATTATCTTTCTTGATAATTAATTAAACTAAAAAATTTCCTAACATGGTTTCATATTTTAAATATAGTTTTTAGGAGTGGGATTCATTATCTATATTTTATTTAAGATGTGATAGTTTTCAGACAGTAGTTAAGCTTCCAATTACCTGATTTAGTTAAAATTATAACCATCAAAAAGCATATGTGGTATAATTAGAGCCATTTTAGAGTTATTGCAAAGATAGTGTAATAAATTATCCTCCATGTCTACTTAGAACAGTATAAGAAATAACGGGATTAATTTTCAGCAAGTGAGATTTAGTTCAGGCTTTAAAAGGACTTTGTAATACTGAGCACAGTTAGCAGTAAAAAAATTTTCTGCACTTTCCGTCACTAGAGATGCCAGGTTAGCCAAACATCTGTCCTTAGCAGATGAGGTCTAGCCTGGCCTCTCTTAAGTGGTGGCACCTTACACCTCTAGGAATCACCTTCACCCCATGTTCAGTGCTTTTCTACTTTTTCTTTGAATTTTTAATGCAGTTTTTATCTTTTTAAAGCTGTTTTTTAAAGATGTTTTTGGAAGGTTCATTGTGCTTTTCCTTTATTAAGCATTTTCTCAAAACATCTATTTATGACTAGCAACAGATTCTTGAGAACAGGACAAGTGATGGACAGGTTTCATTTATGTGGAAATGAAATTTTGAGAAACGGAAATCTTCAGTGTTCCTACTTAGTGAAAGACGTTTCCTAGAAATGCCATTTTAATGGAGAGTTTCAGTTGATCTTTTTATCTCTTTACCTCAGTGATATGCAAAAATATGGAGAGCTTTTGCCCTTAATATAGCTGACATGTTTACTCAGGACCATCCTACTGACAGCAAAAGCTTCAGAGTGAGAGCACTTAAAAAATCAGACAGTGACCAAAATATGTACACATTATTATTAAAGACCTTCGTATGTCCAGAGCATCACTTTCCAGGTTGCTTATTGCTTATTTTCCCCAGGCAGTATTTTTCACAAGAAATAGATTGTCCTATGATTTCTTTTTTCTTCTCTTAAATAGCTATTACAATGTTAAGGGTGTAATTATAGACAAGAAGCAACAGGGGGGGAAAAAGGAAGATGGATTTCCACTTAGGTAAATTGTGATTCTTTGGCAGTTTTCTGAAAGATTTTCAGGTTTTGCATTATGTAAGTAACTCAGAAAGAACAAGAAATTGATAAGTTCTTTTGTGTGGTGCTGGCAGTACATCTATTTGCTGCAGTTACCAACATATGCCAAAACTGGTTGCAATGAATAGTTGCTTTCTCATAAGACAAAGAGTAAGAATAGGACTATATTATTATGCAAGTGCTTTCCATTTATTCATTATACACTTTCTGGTATTTGTGTCTCTAGAGATTCTTTTGTGTTTAGGGCAGAAGAAACTCAGATGTTTTAAAAAGATGCAAATACTTTATGAAGTGGACTCAAAACACCAAATGACTTCTGAAATATCTTGTAGTCTATTTGAAGCCTGTAAATCTGGGATTATACTGCATCTATTACAGGAAGTAATGTAGACTTCAAAAAGGCATGTGTTCTTTAAAAATAAGTAAGTAAATAAATAAGGATCTCAGAATACCTTCCCAATAAATAAGCTATTTATGATTAAGTCTAGAATCTCCCAGGACTTGTGGTCCAGCAGGTTAATCAAGACAACTATAAACACACAGAAACATTCAAAGGCTGATAGCAAGGTGTTTCCATATTGCTGCCAAAGTACAGGGGTAATAAAAGGAAATACTATGTGCTTTAGCAATTATGATTAGAGAATAACTGAATATTTTACAATAATAACAGTTTTAATCCAAGGTAAAAAAACCACCCTACAGAAGTGGTTTTCTTTTTTTTTCCGTAGCTAACATTTACCATAGGATACATTTTCAGTGTAATTAGGACTCTTTCCAATTTAAGACATCCTCTCATTTGTTATGAATAGAGGAAGGCTGAGAAGCAAATTCACCCCTTGATGTAGCTGATGGAAAAATAGAATGACTAAAAGAAACCCACCTAAATTAAACTGAATAAATCTCTTCTTTGAGGCCCAACAAGGTCTGACCCTTGGTATCCAGTGATACCAAGCAGCATCTTGTTGCACAAGTTTTGGATTCAATGCAGAGGTGCACATTGAGATCTCCATCATTTGCCCTGTATTTGTTACTTTTTTTGCTGGGTTTCAGTGCTCCAAGTCCTGGCTAACCTAATTGCACCTAAATTCCTTTTGATCCTGAAAGAGCCTCAGCTACAAAGAAAGCAACATAATGTTGTTAGGGAACATTTGTGTTCATAAGGAAATGGGTGTAATTGCATTACCTGAGTGATATGAAATAAAACTGTTCAAAGTAATACAGAAATGGATATCCCATGACCAATCTGCCCATGTATTTTATTATGGTTTTTTTCAAATGTGAGTGCACAGGCAGGAACATGAGAGGCCAGGAAAGTAGAGCCATTTGTTTGATTTTCCATACAAGCAGTGAAGATCTCTCTCAATCCTGTGTGAACCATCTGGAAAGCCAGGGGGGAATGTGAGCAGCCACGGCTGCTTCTCTGGTGGCATCAGGGACAGTAGTTAAGCAGTGTGTGATATCCTGACACTCTCCTGCCAAACCTGCTGCTTTCAAATCAGACTGTGCTTCTCTATGGCTGTATTAGCCCTGCTCCCATTTCTTGATCATTTCATGTTGGGGAATGAAAATAAATGAATGAAAATAGAGAAAAAAAATGGATGATGATGATACACCTTTTTGAGGCTTGTACAAGCACAGCCAGCAGAGGCGTATTCTGCTCTGCTCGAAGTCAGAGAAATGGTGTGGATGAACCATTCTCTGTGTTCAAGGTCAGGTTGGATCGGACTGTGAGCAGTCTGATCTAGGGCAAGATGTTCCTGCCCATGGCAGGAAGGTTGGAATGAGATGACCTTTGAAGATCTCTTCCAACCCAAACGATTCTGTGGTTCTGTGATAGTATGAGTGAGGCTCAGAAGAGGAGCACAGCTATGTCCCAGTGCATCCCAACACTTACACTTCCCCAGAGATATCGTCTTGCCAGTATCTTGTAAGGTTTCAACAATGTTTTCCAATTTGTCCCTTTCCTAAAGGCAAATTTATGGGAGTTTTTTCCTCTTTGAATTATCTGATTTTGTCCTTTTCTCCTTTCCCGCCTGCCTTGCTCAGCTCACAGCAGCACAGCTCTGTCAATGGGTTCTTCCTCCCTGAAGCTCTTCAAGAACTACTTTTTCCCTAAGTGAAACTTTACTGAATCTGGCAAACTGCTGTAGAGTTTCTGTTTATGAACTGATATTTGTGGCTCAGAAAATACTTTGCTGTAAAATCTCCACCCAGCTATAGATGTAATAGTCCTTTATATTTTGTTTTCAAGCTCCGATCCTGCTTCCAGGCCTTTGTCTGAGGAGGCTGCAGGAGAAAAAGAGAAATGACAAAGTTATCTTTGTTATTTATTTTTTTACTAGCAGAGAAAAATCTAACAAAGGCAAAAGAAACCCCACTGAGACTGTTTTAACAGTCCTGTGTCACTGCAGGGCAATACATCCCTAGCTGGTGTAAATAAAGGAGGAAGATGTGAACCAATCAGCATGGCATGGTTCCAATTTATAACAGTATAACTTCTGCAGCATTAATGAAAATTATTTCCAGCAACGTTCACTTGTGAGATGTCATCGCATGCAAGGTTGGTCTTTTATAAGACTGAGCCAAACAACCAGAAGGCTTGTCACAGTTATATTCAATCAGCTTTTAAAGTCGGTGTTTGCTGTCTTGCTTCAAATGCTGTATAGTGTAAGGAAGTAAAACTTTGACATCACCTGCAGCAAACTATCTTCCTTGAGATGAGCTGAGTAACTGTAAAATCATGAGAATAATCTCACTTGACATGCAAATTGTGCAGCCTAACCAGGGGAAAAAGCCAGTTCGTCATTTACTCTTGGAAAATGCAATTTGGGCTGCTGTAGCTGGAGCTTTCCAGGAGATAAATTTCTCAAAATGATTAATATCTCTGGCAGAAAATTATATCAGTAATGTATGTAGAACACAAAGGAGGCTTGGAGTAATGTAATTCTGCTCAAAATTTTATTTTTTTTTCATAAAAGAGAAGGGTAGATTATGCCATCTAGTTAAGCCTTTACATATTCTAAAGTGAAGCAGTGTATTCAAATTCTAAACTCTGCTTAAAAAGGAATAAATTTGTATCTGCAGGTTTACGGGCCCTCAAGGTAGTGGTTTAAATGAAAAAGTGACATTTTGGAATGGGGTGAAATTTTACAATCCCAGCCAAAAGATTCTGAGTTTTTAAAATTGCATTTTGCCCTGAAAAATCTGTCAATATTGCTGAAAGCCTAGAGGAAAGGTATGGGTTTTTTTTTTCTTTTCTTTTGTTTTTTTTTCCAAAGAACAGACTTTGCTAATACTAAACTTTTTATAGTGATGTAAGGGTTTAAAGGAAATTGCAGAAATTATATTTTTGTAAATAAAATGGTTAGTTCAAAATTAATTCCCCTGAAAGTGTAGCTAGATCTACTTTAGCACTATTCAGAGTAGAGTTTCTCCTGAATCCAGAGAGATGACCTGGACTTAGGGTTTTCTTAAATGAAAGAAAGGATTATTGAATCAGACATGTGAGGTTGAAGGCCAGGTGTCTGTGGGATACTCTCTGTTTTACCTGAGTTAATTAGCTATAGTATATATTTGTCAAAGAGCAGGTAGATACTCTTTGCCAATTATTTAACACCATTAACAAATGATGAGATAATAGGGCTGTGTCACTTTCTTCCAGGTTATTGGTTTTTGCTTAATAATTAATTATAGAAATGTAAATTCAAAAGAGGGTGTGCACTGCATAATGATGTCTCCCATATGTAGGAAACGTAAAAGTAAAACTAAGTAGTTCCATGTGCTCGGGAGAGGTGTTTGTGTCAGTTTATGTGCTGGCTGAAGGAGAATTTTCCCACCATCTATGAACCAGGTAACCAGGAATTTTGACTGGCATGAAGGAAGACTATCCTGCTCAGTTTCATTTACTGGATGGATTTTTTTTCTTTTTGGTGCTACAGATAAAATGCAGGGGGAAAAAAATTGTGTGGCTTACTGCCCCACTGAGAGCTACAATGAAGGGAGCTGATTTACCTGTGACCCCCTCCAGGAGCAGGTTTTGCAGCATTGGGTTACCTCTGGCCTTGACTGTGCTGGAATAACCATTTACTCTCCCTCCTCCTTCTGAACACAACTGGAAATGGAGACAACAATCTGCACCTAGTGTTACATGTGTTAGGTTGGTATTATCTTCCACTTCATGGCAGAATAACTGATTCAACTGCAAAATGTACCAAGAACAGGTATTTTAAGTTGAGGGATAGATAACTAGTGCAGAATAATACTGCTCTTCAAGCATGTCATTTCAGAAATCGCTCCTGTAAATTAAATGAGAGCAGCTATACACACACACACAGAGAAGTGTGGAAGACTCAAATGTTTGCAGCCACATGCCAAAGGGAGACTGAAGTGAGAATACTGGGCCTCAAAACATGTAAATGCCCATGTGTAAAACCTGGCTGTGTTCTGAAGGATCCTTCAGTCACCCTGTGACACTGGTGATACCACACATCAAATCATGTTTTCGGTTTTGGGCCCTTCACTTCAAGAAAGACATTGAGATGCTGGAGTGAGTCCAGAGAAGGGCAATGGAGCTGAGTAACAGTCTGGAGCACAAGTCTTATGAGGAGCAACTGAGGGAGCTGTTTAGCCTGGAGAAAAGGAGGCTCAGGGGAGACCTCATTGCTCTCTACAACTACTTGAAAGGAGGTTGCTTTGAGGCAGGTGTCAGTCTCTTCTCCCAGGTAACAAGCAATAGGACAAGAGGAAATGGCCTCAGGTTGCACCAGGGAAGGTTTATATTGGATATTAAGAAAAATTTCTTCCCTGAAAGAGTAGTCAAGCATGACAACGGGCTGCCCAGGGAAGTGCTGGAATCACCATCCCTGTAAGTGTTCAAAAAATGCGTAAATGTTGTACTTAGAGACGTGGTTGAGTAGTGGACTTGGCACTGTTAGGTTAGTGGTTGTACCTAAGAGGTTTTTTCTAACTGAAATGGTTCTATGATTTGGCGATTTTCCTGCAGTACAACAAGCAGCATTGCTGCAGGGACACCAGAAAGGCTGTGCACTGTGGTTTTATACTCATTGAAAAATAGAAAAGGAAAAAAGTAATCTTTTCATCATCTTTTGCTGTGCACTTCTCCTCATTTCACTAAATCCGGTGGTAGATGTGCAAATTAATATTGGATCAAAACTTCAGCAACTGTTTAATTTTTATCTATTCTTTTCTTGAATGTTTTTTCCCACTAAGTATTTTAGTTGAACCAGCTGTTACCAGGTACAGTAGTAATTATTTGGGGTGTAACATATTTGATGTGGATTTTGGAGACAGTCTTGTCTGGGCTGCAGAAAGGAACATGTGGCTCTTTGATGGGGGGTGGGAAGCAACAGGCTCTCATGTGGTTTTGTGTAGCACAGAGGGTCACAGCTAGGCCCTGGTACCAAACCAAACAGCCACACTGCTGAGGAGTTCCAGAAGGGCTGGAGGTGGGAATTCACTCACCCTGGGAAAGAGGCAGAGCTCCTCTGTGTCTCCTCCACCACAACACAGGGTACAACCAAATAATGAGGACCTGTGGGATCTGTCTCAGTTGCTCCTTGGAAAAGATGATGCCTGTGATTTCATTACATGGTTTACCTTCAGTATTCGCCTACTGTTATATCCTACCTTTAAAAAACCCAGCCTTTCAGGGTGAGAGCTGTATGTGTTATGAACAGGACTTCGTGCAACAGAGTTTATCCTGACTCACCACTGGTGGCTACCACTGAATCGTGGTGATAAAGACATTACTGTTATGTAAGAAACAACAGCCAGTGAGTCATTTTAATTCTTCAGCTGGTCCATATATCCGAGCAGGGCTGTACAGGAGTGTGCAGACTTCTTTCCCCTTCACAGTTCCCCTACAGCCAGCAGGATGATGCTTCTGCAGGACTGTGCTGCATGGAGCAGAATTCAGCACAGGCAAGGTGAGGATCATATTTATGAAGTTGTTCATGAGTCTTGACATGCAGAGATTTGCAATAGTCATAAACAGATAACTATGGTAAATGCTCTCCAAGTATCTTGAAAACTGCCAAGTTGACCCAAAAAAGGAATGGGATTAAATAAACAAGTGCTTTGTAACAGCTTTATACATGATCAGAGAGGTGACATGCTTTCAGGGGCAATCTCATTTCTGTTGGGGCTGATGAAGTTTCTACCTCTTCAAAACTGAAATAAAACTAAGATTGGAAGATCTCTAAAAAATGGTGTCCTCATTATTTTGCATGCAAAGTTTTCACTACATGAACAAAATTGCAGTGCAGATCCTTCCCCAGAGTGATTCTGATCTATACTGGTGGGTGAGCAAGAAGGGTCAGGCCTGACCCTGGGTTGCTGAGATGCATTACTCTCAGTTCTTTCATAGAGAGAATGTTTCAAAATACTTCTAATAAAAAGCTAATGCTCTGATTTACTACCTTAAGCATCCTGGAGAAACCTTGGATAACAATTGTAATAGTTGTGGTCCTTCCATACCACAGGTCTCATCAATCTCTTCTTATTTGCCCTCAAGGGGCTATGGAAACTATTCTGCATTTTCAAAAAAAAAAATTCTTCAGTAAATATTAATGGTATAATGTTTTTAAACAGCACCTAATTGCTAAAAACTAAATCCAGAGCAGATGCCAAGCAGGTATAGATCCACATTTGTTTATTCCATGCTAATAAGTTAAAAGAATCAAGAAAGGACAGAGATCACTATATCTTAATTTCTGCCCATCTGAATTCAACACAGTGATTTCTGCTTGTAGATATCTGCACAGCAAGTTACAGCAGTTCCATTTTTAGAGAAGCAGAGCCTAATGAGCTGAGTGTGAGATTGGAAAGCTGGTTGTTAAAACTTAAAGTAACTGGCTAGATTTTTCTGCTGATGCAATTTGTCCCAGCTCTACTGAAGTTATATCATCTTCAGTGGAATTGCCATAAAATATTGTCCTTGCACCTTAAACTACAGACAACCAGCTTACTAACAGAAATAACTTTTATCTGTGTGGAGAAAGGATATCTTCATATTTCCACCTGGCTTGGGTGACCAGTCATTAGTCAATATGTGCCATCTTCATCTGTAAGTTTTGCTCCCTTTTATATTCAGGTTTTCTGAAGAGCAGAATCTCCTGCAACCTCTCAGATTGAATTGCAAAGCATGGCAGTACAGTCATGTTGACTGGAATGACCTCTGCTTTGAGAGGGAAAGAGGTAAGCGGGTTTCCAAATTCAGTGCTGTATCTGACATCAATCAGCTGTCAAATTTCATTAACTCTCACACCCCGGGTTCCAAGAAGATTGACTGTACATGCCTTTATGGTTGGGAAAGCACTAAAACTCTGACAAGCCTTGGTAACCAAAGTTGCTCGAGAGAACGTCTTTAGTAAATGCTGGCTCACTTTTCTGTATGGCCCAGGATTCTTCAAGTAAAGACTATTATCCAAAGCTATAAATATACATTTATATAAAATAAATATATATGTGTATATAGGTATATATGGAGAGTTATTTATCACACTCTAGATAGACATATATATATATGTAATATTATATGCATTTATATTATATGTATATATATTATATATACACACATGTATGTACTTAATACAGGCCTGCATTTTTAAAAAAATCCAGTCCAATCCAGTCCAATCCAATCCAAAACCACTGTAAATTCCCCTTAAAGGGAAGTCTGCTATAACTTACCAGAGGAATGGACCCAGGACACTGATTGCATTGTGGCCCAACGGTGTTCTGGTGTTCCTGCCTCAGGACACAGAAAGAGCCAGAGGCAGGGATGTGTTAAAAACATGCTAAAAATACTCCTGAGTTTAAAAGCATGCATTGCAGGTGCATAAAGACTCAAAAAGCCACTTGCTGTCATTCTAAAGAGGAAATTTTTCAACTTTTAACTCTGGAACCGGTGTAAATTATGTAATTGGAGCATAGGCATAAATAACTCCAATGTCATAGCATTTCCTACTTTCTATATTGGTTTACACACAACTGCTTAAAAAAGCTCTTCCTGGAGATGTTTTACACTGGGGTGAGCAAAATGCCAAGTTCAGAATTTGGATTGGTTACCGTGTTTCTAACCATGGAAATAATCTGCCATCATGGACCTGAAACAGATAATCAGAACAAAAATTTAGTAAAGAGTAAATATAATCAAAGAAAAAAAATAACAGGATGTTTTCTGGTTCCTACTGCTTCAGTGCTGCTGTCCAAACACAGATAGCTCTGTTCTTGGAGGAGCACTGGGCTCCAGCAAGAGATACTCGCTACTTATGCTGGACATCTGCTGTCCTCAAAGAACTGCTAAAGTCCTGGGTGTGGAAATCAGGTGAGCAGAAAATATGGCTTTTAACTTCCTAAAACACAAACTATCCAATTAAGGAACCTTAGACCCTATTCAGTGTCTTTGGATAACTTGGTAGGAATCTAAAAATCAAAGTATATATCTGGGGACTTGGTAGCCTACCAAAATTCCCACTGGAAGGAAATGCAATGAATGCCAGCTTTGTCTGGTGTGATAAATAAGATCCCTAGATCTTTTGTAAACATATGACTTCCTCTATTTTTATTAATGTCTAATTATCATATTCTTGTCTCCAGAGTTAACTTGCTTTGTACCAACTGCAGCTGTTACTTGTTCATTCTCCCCAAGAATCTAAAGTCAAACATCCCGTCACAGACCTGCTTCACATAAGTAGCTGGTTGGAACAGTAGAGCTGTAATTTTTATGTGTTCCATTTGTGTCACCAAGAATCTTAGAAACTCAAGTAGTATACATTGTATACTCAGTTGTTTACATGCCAGCAGCCCAGGACTCATTTTAGATTATATTTATTTATGCTTATTTATGGCAACGAGTGCCTTTTTTTCCCCTCCTGTCATCCATTCTTCACCAAAGGTTGTGATTCTATTCTTGATTCCCTGGTTGTTACTTCTAGAAATATTTTGAAGACTCATGTCAGCTAGAGTACATTTGAAACAATCAGTCGAGTTAAAAACATGGCAAGTAACATTTTTCTAGTAATTGTTTTACTGCATTACCTTTCTCCTTCAGCCTTTTAAATACCAAGATCATCTTACAAGAAAAAAACATCGTAACTTTAAAAAAGCAGGTTTGTGATTAAGATATTCATTATGAATTCCACGCACATTGGTTGTTTGCAATGATTTTGTTTTTCCACTTGTTCCTCAGGCAGTAACAGTAAATTTATGTGTTTGTGGCATTTCTGCAGTTCTAACTTTGAATGAGACTCCTACCATATATTGCATTATAAATACTGACTTACATTAAGTCCCATGTGTGCCTCTCATGTAGAAATGAAATAGACAGTGTAGTCATTATTCAACTTAATTTGCAATATTTATTACCCTTGGTGGATATGAATGTATTCGTTACATTCACAATAAATGACCTCTGGGTTTCAGAGATGTATTGTGTTAGGAAAGACTTACAAAGAGTAAATAATACCGTCCCCTTTCTCTCTAGGAAGCCTTTATTTCTACAGTGCCACTATTGTGTCCTGTATCTAAATTTAATTTATTCTAAGCTGAAGGAGCTCTTGCTCATGCTATAGTGTGAAACAAGGGTAACATTTGTGAAAATGCAGCGGAAAAAACAAAAGCAACTGTATGGCTTACCCTGTTGACATTCAGAGAAAAATGCCTATAAGGACCAGAGGTAAATGTGAGATGATCTCGGGTAGTGTAAATGCTGACTTGTCCTTAGGATAAGGAAAAAGCAACAGAGTTCATTATCACTCACAAGCAGGTGTTTTGTCTATGCTGTTGGTTGGTACACTGAAAAAAGTGAACTGCATAAGCATGACCATAACATCAGACTGTCAGGTCCTGTATCATCATGAACTGGAAACCACAGGAAAAGCAGGAGCAGTAGTAGAGTGACAGTTACACACTCAAAAAATATTCATCTTTCCTAGTGTTTTCATGTTATTGAAAGCTGTTTACTTGTAGGAGTCAGAGCTAACATATTTTAATATTTTAAGTTTAGACTGAAAATGTCAGATGATTAGGTTATGCGTAAAACTTTGTATTCAACATTCATGATCCATAGACTAGTATGTCTAGTACTAAGCTTCCCGATAGATGTCAAGAGAAAGAAAATATTCTTATTTTGATTTTAAAGCTGAAAGTGAAGTGGTAAAGTGACTCACTTGAAGTCCCATGGGAAGTCTGCATTCCTAACTAACATGGACACACCACTGAAAACCCCTAATCATGATCAGTGTCATTGCAATGCACCTGTCCTTAAATTCTTGTCCTTACTGAGTACTGATGTGCAGTCAGAGCACTTTAAAGGGCCTTTCAACTATTTTGAAATACCTGCCCACTTGTGTATTTTCTCTGAACTATCCATGCAAACTTTCCCCACATTTCTCTGGAGTAAGCTTAATTTTTATACTTTTTCTCACCTTTTAAAACCCCTTCCTTACAGTCAAAGGGCAAGTATCAGTTACAGGGACAGACTTCAGAAGGTACAGCCCCATTGAATATTTTGTACTAGCTAATACAGGGTAACGGTTCTGGCAAACAGGGTTACTAATTAAATGATATAAAAAAGACACTGCTTTAAGAACTGACAGAGAAGTTGGATTTGAGATTTTAAGATTATTTTAAACTAAACATCAATAACCTGGAAGTTAAGAGGGAATGGAAAGGAGTTTCTGTGTTAAAAAGAAAATAGGAAAAAAAGTGTCATTCTTAAAAGAAATATCTTAAGATACACTTCATAATTCCTGATGTTTTTCAGCAAAAATCTCAGTCTCACAGAAATTCATGTTGCAGGAGGTAATTTTATTCAATTCATAAATCCTTATAACAAAGATTTTTGCTTTGCCAATTATCCAGATATTCATTTCAGAGGAGATAATGAAGTATGTATTTCAGCTGATCTTATTTTAACATTTCACCATTCATGTGACAAAATGCCATACATAAAATCTTACACTGAGTTTTTTATTGGTGTAAAAAAATGATACCTCAAAATATTATGCATGCTCATGAATGGGAGTCTAAAATCAAAACCCATAAAATGTGTTATCAGAGGCTGTGTTTTTCATAAATGGCAGCTGTGCTCTCCTCCCATAATGTCACTGTCAAAGCAAAGTGAGATAATAAACCCCATTTTTCTTTGGCTCATTTTCTTTATAAATGATATAAAAAGAATTCATACATTTATTACCTTATAGAAATGTTTTTTAAACATTTGATACTTGCAGACAATTGCAAAATGTCATTTCTGTCTAAGACTCACAATGGCTCACTGAAATGGATCCACATCCTTGTCTGCTTGTCTTTGGCTGTTAGACTGGATTGTTTGCTTTTAATTCAAAATATGGATATTGTAATTATCTGAGAACACTGTAAATGTGTGTAGTACCTTATTGGCTACATTTTGCTCTGAAGCAGTTATGCAGCATAACTTAAAAAGAAGAACCAAGTCCTGTAATTCTAAACAGCACAATCTTACTACACAGTTACATTTTAGACAAAAAAAAAATTGCTTTATCAAAAAAGTCAGTGTAAAAAATAAATAGGAAAATGAGTGAGAAATGTCTATTAAATCAACCTGAGAATAGTTAAATAAAGTTACTTTCTCTGACTCTGGATTGCTGATAGGATCTTTGCAGAACACAGATAAAAATCCCTCCAGTTCTGGCTCACCTGACTGCATTTTGGAACATATTCAGTGCTATATTTTCTGTTTCTCTGCCATCACATGAAAAATAGAGACTTTGCTTAAACTCTCACGAGTCCTAACTGTTTGCTTCTGATGAAAATTTTTTAAGTGGGAAATATCCTGTAGGGAAACAACTTCCACAGCATTTGTAACCCTTGAAATTTGTGTGTAATCACTCCAGAGAAATGTCCAGCTCCTGCTTCACCATGGCCAAGTGTAAGAACTCGGTGAGCTCATTGTGGAACTGCACACAGCTCTTTTTAGAGGGGTCAAGTTCAGAGCAAGAAATCCTGCTACATTTATACAGTGAGTACAGGTACAAACATTATTTTACACTCATTCCTGCGGTTTTCTGGAGGGCCTTGTTCCTGGTAGCTCTTTACTTTTTCACTGTTCGCCTTTTCAGCTTTTCTGACCTGTTTTCCCTTTTTTATAGTTCTTATTCCTGAAGCAGAACGTGGCTGCAGAAGACTGAGGTCTGGGTGGGAACTGCATTAACAACAGTGACAGGATTATTGCCTGGCTGTCTCTGCAAATGTCTTTTTTGATCTTTACTAACAAACAAACTCACTGAACTGAGTTTAGTATGCATTTCCAGTGAGCAGAAGCAGAGGCCATCCTTGTCCTCAGATTGTCATCGAAGGGATACTTGAGGTGTGCACATGCATAAGATCAAGGATTCATTTTGCTAGTTCAGCCATCTCAGGACTTTTACAGATTTAAAACAAAAGACACAGACAGTGGTAAACTACAGCCAACTGGAGAAACCTAACAAAGCTGCTTCAATCTTGAGGGATAAACAGAAATTAGCAACAATCATTCTCACCACTGTAGTTTGTAATGAATGCTTTTTTTTTAATTTTCTGAAGATGGCATTTTTTTAAAGGACCAATTGCAGTCATACATTGCAGATATACTGTCTTGCAAAGGAGCTAAGAATTTTGACAACTTTCTCATACACTTTAAGAGCAAAATTTTAGAAGTGGTAATCTTCTTCTTGCAATACCTCTATGAAAACCCTTGTGGCAAAACAAGCAGGGCAGGTGGCTGGTCTGAAATACCTAGCTCTTCAGTTCTAGCTCAAGACAGCAGAAAATATTATAGAATCATAGAACTGTAGAATGGTTTGAGTTGGACCTTAAAGATCATCTTATTCCAACCCTCCTGTCATGGGGAGGGACACCTTCCACTAGATCAGGTTGCTCAAAGCCCCATCCAGCCTGGCCTTGAGCACTTCCAGAAACGTGGCATTATCACATAAAAATTGATTTTAGAAGCCAGATGCCTGAATTTTGAGGTCTTGTTTTTGATAGTATTTCACACTTCTCCACTGTGTTTTCTGACATGTATAATAGCACCAACAGTGTACCAGTTTTTTGGGCATCACAGGAATTAAATTTTACCTCAGCCTCCAGGCCTGAGCTCCTAATTAGACAGCTGAAATGGGGCTTCTTGTGGTTTGTCCTGGTCAGCCAAACTGCTGGGTCAGTATCTGCTTTTTCAGAAACTTAATTTCTTTCCCTAAGTCTTTTAAATGTAAAATGAACTCGATTTATAAAGCTCCCATTACTTGCAATTCTGGGTTGAATACCTTGTGTTACACAGTTATTTATATGGCATTGAAACAGCCTTGGGCAAGATTGTAAGGCAGCACTCCTAGTGAGCCCTCATAAAGATGAGATGTTCATCTCATCTGGCAATTGCTGAGAACAAAAAAAGATAAATTATTTTTAATACTGCCTGGAAATGCTGCCTGCTAACAATAGAAGCACAATCCCTCTCTCATGCCTCCCTTCTGTGCTTCCTTTGTAACATCCTCAGCAGTAACCTCGAGGTGGAGCAGCCTTTGCAGTACAGTTGGAATAATGTTGGCAGAAGCACTCCTTGCATTTGCTTTTCCTTTCAGGAATGAGTATGCTTTGTTTATCTGAGCTGCGTATTGGGACTATTTGCAGAGTGTCTTAAAACTTTCAAGAGAGACCTTCCCCACCTAAACCAACCATAATAAAGCAACTCTAAAATTTAATTTCTGCTGGTAAAATTTAATTTCTGCTGAAAGAGTGAGTTACCTTTTACTTTACTACACCAATAAAATGGATACTAAACATATGTGGAAAGGTCACAGCTGGAATTGAAGGAAGGTTTTTTTAATCACTTGAGTCTGAAAAAAATGAAAGTATTCTACATTTGTGAATAAAAGCATTGATGTTTTTATCCTCTCTACAGTGTTCTTATGTGTCATGTTTCTATGAACTTCAACTCTGTAGCTTTATTTTATTGTTTACAAGTACATGTATCTGTAAACCAAATACAGACCGAGGTTTTTAATGCAGGCTTAGGCACCAGGTGCCACAGAAATGACATAAACCTCAGTGAGAATGAAGTCCAAATTTAACCCCACTGCCACTAGACATGTTCTGCTCTCTGCAGGAGGAAGGTGTCCCAACACTGCACAGCAAAAGCTTTCACTGCTCCTGCATCAAGGGCAGATCTCACCAAACGTTTGCAAATTGTGCCACCAAATGGCTCTGCCTGCTCAGACCTTCTCCACAGAGATCCTGCTCCCATGGTGGTTGTGGATGGTGTGTTTTAAGACCCCTTTCCTTAACAAGCAATTCTGGTATTGCAAATCATAACTGGAGTTTGGAGTAACTGAGCTCCTTGCCGTCAGATAATAAGAGAGTGACTAAGGCATCATCTAAATTAAATACCCCAAACATAACAGGTGGCTGCCTGGGTCATGCAGACATGTCAAACCAGGCAGGGGAGGTGAAAATAATTTTGGAGCTGATTGATCTGAATAGTTAGTCAAGACACAGCAGTGAAGAGGCGATAAGAAGCAAAAAGATTTAAAACTTAATCAGCCTGAAGACGTCAGGCTTCATGGCACTAAAAACACAATATTTAGTGACTCACTTTTAGATCTGTACTGAATTAATAACTAAACTAGTCTATAGCTTTTCTTTGGCCATCAACAAACAAAAAATCAGCCACAAATACAAGATCTCTGTAGGAAAAGGTAAAATTTAAAAGAGGAACTTGATATGTAATTTTTAAGGCAGTTTTGACTGATGAGGGAAGAGTATAGGCAAGTACTGGCAGGACAAAAAGAATCTTATGTAGAAAGCATGATGGATTTGTTGAGGCTCACTACAATGAATATAGTATACAACAGAGTTATGAAAAGGAACATTTATAAATGTTTTCATTGTCGACTTTGGATAAGTTCCTCTGACATAGAAAAAGCAGGTAGAAAAAAATATCTTCTCAGGAAGATTTGAGAAGACATAGAAAAAGAATGAGTGTGTCCTTCAAGAATGTGGTACTTAGGTGAAGAGAACAAACAAGAAGGAACTAAAATACCCTTTGTAAAAGTTGGTTGGATTCAAGAATTTTGTTAATTTCATATCATTTGTATGGGAAGGAGAAGGAAAGATAATAAGGTTTCAGCTTCCTCCACAAAGACTTAGTAATCAAGGTCATTAGACTATATATCTTACAGTAATTAATGTGAAATGAGTGCAATTAATGATCCTTCGTTAATGAGTCTGTTACATTAGATTAGTCAGCTTCTATTTTTGTCAGATGCTATTTAACATGCTTCAAGAAAGACTTTTTTTCAGACTTCAATCTTCATAAAAATTCTGTCTGGGAAAGGTTTGGAAATAAGAACTACTGATCAAGTTCTCCCAGTCTTTTGGTGAGTTCCTTACTACCTTTGCTGAAGCAGATATCCACTGAATTATTTTGATTTTGGCTGGCTTCCAAAGTTCAAAGGCCATCAGGTAGGCACTTATCGACAAATCAATGTGTGTTCAACTTCCACTTGGGCCTTTGAGATTTTTACTTCCGCTGCTAAATATCTTCTGGGAAAAGCAATTCAAAATGCCCACTCAAAGCCATTCTTACTTCAGGATATTTTTTTAAATGTTACTCTAGGAAACTTTGTGAATTGTTGTTATATAGATTCTGTGCTTGCCCACAGTGAGGAAGGAGTGTGCAAGTGAGGATTCACTGATCTGCTGTGAACTTCACCAAGTCATTCACAATTCTCACTGTTCTCCAGCTGCTTCCTACATCCTACCTATGCACTGGGTGTTGTGAAGATCAGCCAGTCTCTAAAAAATTTATTAGAATATTTGTAAAGGACACTGAACTCTTCAGATGGAAAATTTAATACAAGTGCAAATTATAATTATCACAATTCCAAACTATTTAGTATAAACACACAGCTAAAACAAATTACTCATTAATGGACTATTTTCATGTTTCAGTGAATCTGGATACTGAGTTGCTTTTTCCATTATTGGCAGCAAAATTAGAGCAGCATCTTTACTGTCAGATTTGACCCTTTCATCTCAGGTGATATGAAAGGTCTTATTCAAAAATCAGAAAAGCTGTGCTTGCATATTCATTAGTGGTAGTAATTTACTAAACCACGTGCTAATTTTTTTGGTTATCATCTTGTTCTTTGCGTAGTCCAGATTGTGAAATTCTGCTGTTAGCCCCCTCTAGTGCAAGGCAGATGAAGACTCCCCATAGAAAAAATTCTATAGGAGACTCATTTCATTCAAAATTTGCCTGTATGTGAGGCTTAGTGAATTTCTCACAGTGTTTTTAATCCCAGTGACTTATGGTAAAAACATGTGCGTGAAAACTTTATTTCCAAAAATGCTGCCATGGATGGCATTGCTGTGGTGTGCCAAGAGTGTAACCAAAGCTCTATGCCAAGTGAACACTGATGTGTTTAAACTTCACTATTCAATACAATACAATAGTCACTTTGTTTTCACTCAGTCAATTAAGTCTAAAGTACATATTTATTTTTTTTTTTTACCTCAGGGACCAAATAGCCTCAGTTCTTAAAGGCAAACTGAACAATTGCACCTGGTATTTCCAGCAACAGAAAAAGTTCTGTGTTTGTGAAGAAAAGATCAATGATCAGGAGAAAACCACTGGGGTAAACCATCACTTTTATTGATCCAAGATTAATGTCATCTGTTAAAAAAGAGAAATTTCAAAGCAGTAAAACACTAAAGATCTGGAATTTATAAGATGAAGCAAAATGTCCAGTGTAATTCAATATTCACAAGGATGCTGCTCCAACCAAAGATATATGTACAAACGAATCCTCCAAGGAATGTTTAAATGAATTCCTTACTCATTCTACAGTAAGACTCGGTCCAAAGAGGTGTTTAATGTCAGCAGGTAACTGGACAAAGAGGAACAGTAGTATTGTACAACGTGAGAAACAAGTGAGCTCAAGGCTGAAAATACTAAGCCTACAAGAATTACCCATTGACGAAAATACTGCTTCTACAGCCCAGAAAATCTGTGAATAAAAACAAGCCTGAAGTCGGAGTTTTATTTTAAGTCAGCAGTTGATTACCTACCTCTAAAACATTGTCTTATGCACTGTATCAGTTTAAATGTCAGAAGGCATTACAAATCCCTCAGAAACATGACTTTTTAATTTCTCAGAGGTCCAAGACACTTTCATCAAAACCAAAATTTAATATTGAAATCATACAAAGTCTTTAAGGCTTGCTATATTAGGTTTTAGAATATGTTTTCTTTATTTTTCATTCCATCTCTTTTTATAAATTTTAACATATGATATAATGTATCAAACCACCAAATATAAAGGGAAAAGATGTCAAGTGTACTACTACTACTACCAGACTCGGAATTCATCTGAGCTCTTTGTTCTGCAATAATCTGTGATACTAAAACTTCAAAGATGTTATTCTTTTTATTCCCAAATACCACCAGTTCTGACGTTTTATGTCAGTTCAAAATTGCTATGAAAGTATTTGTTTTAAATTTGTGTATTTATCTTCTACATGCAGTATGAATAGGAAGCATGTATTTGACTTTGGTTCTTTATTGATGTAGTGGTATTTGCTTACTTATATTCTCATTATTGTTAGTAACACTATTGCACAAGTTGCAGTGTGGAAGTGTTTCTTGCTGAGACAATAAAATTTCAATCCACAAGATTCTAGACAACATATTTTGCAACAGCAGACTTTATGGCATGAGGATGAGTTGTTTTATTGGGAAAAAAAAACAGTTTTAGGTCTCCTTCTTGCCCCCTTCCTTAGGAAACACAGCCAGAACCACATAGTGTTTAGAGAGCAAATCTGCCAGAATGAGAGGTTTTGTTGATGCTTATTAAAAGGAAAAAAAAAGAACAGAGAAATAAACATCTGAAATAATTCTGTCCAAAATAGCAATATGGGCACCACTCTTCATTGGGTCAGCTAAACAAAAGTAAATAATAACTTCTTTATTTCCTTAATGACAATGTGATTATCACCAATTCTTATACAAAGAGGCAAAATAGAGATGAAATTAATTCATGTCTTTAAACTCAGGGTACATGAACAGGTAAGAAATGAGAGCAATTCCACTTTTTATCACCCAATAATGGCAGGTAATCACCTACCCTAGAAAAGCCTGCTCTGTTCAGGCTCCCCAGATACATCTTCTACATTTTGTAAAGCCCGTGTTACTCAAAGTTGTTAAAATGTTTGGTAAGAATTATTCATTCAGTTTTATTTCAATGAAGCTCGTAGAAATCCATCCATGACATTTCCAAAGCACTACCCATCTAATCATGGCCTGTGCAGCCGCTTCTCAGCTCTAAATTGCTTGGCAACGTCATGTTGTGTGTATAAATAGATGTCCTGTAAGTTGTGTGAACCTGTAATTATAGAAATAAAAACACAAAAATCAAGCCTGTGAGCATTCCAGTTGCTGATCATGTCTACCTCTGCACAATGTGGAGCAGGCTTTTATATCTACATGGATCTTCAATTAATATTTCATATTAATTGCGCTAATAATTGAAAACATGTGTAATGGAAGTCATGATTATATTGTTACTGAAATAAAAGTTGCAAAATGTTTCATTCTTATTCCTGAAAACATCTTATTATAAGTAATATCTGCTGTGATTTGCCTCTTCAATCTAGTCATACACAAAGAGAAAACTCCTAAAACACACACAAAAAAAATCTGATATAAATTTTCCTTTTGTTGCGGTAACAAATTCCTATCTGAAGAAAATTCTTACAGATTTGTGCCAGAAGACAACTGAATAATTTGAAATTCATAGGCAAAATATCTTTCTTTGCTTCATTCACCTTTGAAAAATTAAACAAACAATTCTTGGCATTTTCCAGATAGTAGTTTATTTTGCACTTTCCTAGGATGTTCCTCCTGCAGTGACATCGTTCTGAAAAACCACATGGCCTTTAAATATTGCAACAAACCCAGTGGTCTGATAAGCAGGTGGATTGTAGCATGTCTATCTCAGTCTATCTCACAGTACTTTCTTGAGACACACCAGACTAACATTGAATTCTTAAATCCCTAAATCCAGACAACCCCATGATATAAGCCTTTATATAAACAGCTCAAAAAGTCCTTTATAAAGTAGAACTTGTTTACTTTTACTCAAATGGGAAGACTGTGTCTTGTTGCTTTGATCTGTAGGTGTTGTGGGTTTTTTCACTAATTTCCAAAATAAATATAGTTAGAAAAATAATATTAATTTTTTTTTTTCTTTTCCTTGCTTGTTTTTTTTAAGGTTAGTAGGGGTTTATGTTCATCTTTTTCTGTAGACAATAATCACGTCCTCTTTCAGTCTGAATTTTCCTGCATTTCTCCCATTTTTAGATGAGTTCTTCATCCCTCTGATCCCTCTAATATTTTCTTCTGTACAATTTCCTGTGAAAACTCACCTTTACTCTCAGCCTGTGTTGAAGAGGACATACTACCTGTGTTTCTCTGTTCCACATTGACACCTTCATGGCTGATGTTGAGGTTCATAGTCATCCCATGATCTGCAGACCCTCCTTGAGCTACTGTTCCCAGACCTTTACCACTTTTGTCACTTCCAGCTGATAAGATCCATTTTACAACAGAAATGTATACTGTTGAACACCATGTCCTCACTCCCCAAATCTATGCTGTCATTCCTCAGGGCTGTGCAGTCCGTGTAGCACAGTGATTATTATTGGTATTTGTGATGCCTCTCACCTTTGTGTCATTAGCAAATCTCAGACATATTATTGTGCTGATGAAGTAAATGGAGGTTAAGGAAAGCCATAGCATAACCAGGTCATCATGGAAACAGTCCTTGGTAAATTAGTTTTCAACATTTCCCCTCATCTGGTACTTTCCCTCAGACACTTCATTTTTGCTATTCTTTGTACTCCTTTTATTTTTCAACTAGCCCCCATTTATAAACTCTCTTGTAGAATCACATCAAATGCTCCATGAAATTCAGATGCAGGTAAGTTGCTGTATTTCTATCACACAGTTAACATCATGAAAATTATTTTGGTTCATCTGACTGCATACTTTTCTGTACAGTATTGTTGCTTTTTCTTCTATTTGTCATTTACCTTCATGCTTTTAATTATTCTTTCAGAGTAATGGATCAAAGTCAGACTAATAGACCAAGGTCAGAAGTGATTTCCTGAACCTCTGTCCTCACTCATCCCTCTTCCTAAATGCAGGTACTTCAATTGCTGGTTTTGATTTTATAGTGCCAATTTAATGGTTGTGCATCTGTTATAGAAATATAACAGCAGAGGCATGGTCCCCCTGATCCTCCAGTCCAGCAAAAGGGCAGGAATGGGAACGTTACCCTCTGTCTGCAGCTATTGAGCTGCTCCAATGTTACTTTTTCCACCTTTACTGATCATCTGCTTTGCCATTTGCATGCTGAAAGTCTCAAAGTTAAGAGGATTTCAATGCAAATTCAGTACAGCTCTGTACAAACGTGATGGAAAATCCACTGATTTCAATAACATCACTCAGGTGTCTGCAGGTTAATGGTGCTTAAGAGATTTTCTAGGCGGGGGCCTGAGGAAGTCACACGTTAGTTCTGCTGTGACTGTGAGCACACCATAAGCTCAGATATTTCTTTTTCCTCCAGTTTTTCAGCTTCCTTGAGCAGCCAGCAACAGCCACAGCACATGTGCTGGCACCCAAGCAGGCCAAGTCAGGTCTATGACATGAAAATTATTTTTTCATGTTAAAATAAGTAAAACATTTTTATGGAGCTATCCATTCATCTGAGGAGTTATCTTTTCCTTTATGCATTCATTGGAAGATGTTTCACTGTTTCCTTAGTGATTTATTTCTGTGAATCTTGTTAGATTAAATGTTGTAAGATTTATTCCTTCAATAATATATTCCATGTGGAATTTAATTGTAGAACAGTAGGAAAAGAGCTGGAACAGAATAAAAACATATGGATGTAATTCAATTTTTATACCCATTTCAAGATTTTTTACCTTCGGGGGCAAGTGTGTTTGGGGATGGTGCGTGGAATACAAGCTATAAATTCTATTTGAATGATCAGTAATAAAAATAAATGATCTTATTAAAAAAATTACAATTAAGCAATGAAATGTTGCATGACCATATTAGTATGACAATAGGTGCCATGAGGCATATATATATAGATGAGTAGAGACAGAGCAACAAAAAACTAATTTTAGTCAAAGAACGTTCTCCGTTATCCCTAGAAAATTTGGCATTTTTTGGCATAATTTTGAATTTATTTTCTTGCAAATGGAGCTTTGAAATCAAGATGTATTACCATCAGAGGTCTTTTCTAACAGCACAGTTGTAAAAATCTGAAGAAATAAGAGGGCATTGTGGTCAGGATTTGCCCATATTGAGATATTTAAAAATTTTTGAAAACAAAATTTCTTAAAGGTTCATTTTAAAATGTGATGAAACCCTTTCATAATGGACAAGGTTCTTCTCTAAGGAGTAGTATATCTCACAGGGTAAACCATTCAAGAGAGACATTTTGGAATGATGTGCAGAGACCTGAAAATCTCATGGCTTCGTGTCTTCCCTCCACATGGCCACTTCAGCACATTTATTTTTTGCTGGGTGAAGCTTACTACAAATAATTCTTGACGGTTTTATTACTGAAGCATTTGGAGTCCTTAGGCATGGTCTAGGTCCCTGGGCTGCTTGGTAATGTACAGAGCAGAGTAAAAAGTTGGACTACAATATAAAACAGTGCTGTACTATCGATCGACTTGCCAGCTCTACCACCCCAGCAGCCCAAAGGCTAATTCCTTGGATTCTCAGCAAAGGAGAGTTTCAAAGAGGAACCTGCTGGGGTGAGCTGTGATGCTGAAGCCATCAGGTGGATGCTCCAAGGAAGTTGCATTAACCCTCTCATTGCAGGATGCTGCTAGGGAAAGCGTCCTCCCCCAGGTAGGTATAATGAGTTAATGTGAAAATGTGAAGTCCTTGAAAGTGGGAGTTGTATTTGAAGTCATGGGTGCTGGGGAGCTGTCAGGGTCACACCTGGTGAGAGGGAACATGCCAAGATCAACACAGTAACTGTCCAAGAGGCTAATGGAGAGGAGAAGAAAGTGTATTTAAAGAGGCAAAAGCCAAGTGCTGTTTGAAGCAAGACACTAAACTACAAGTCTAGACAAGAATATTCATCTGTATTGAGAACTAATCAGTGTAAATTGCAGCACAATTGAAATCTCAGTCTCAGTGAAAGAGAAGATGTTCATTCTGTTGGAAATGGAATATTTCTGTGTGTATCCAGCTAGTGCTTAAAACTGGAACAAGTGAGGCAAACCTTCACAACTCTGGATATGTCTAAGCCAGGATACTGCATTCACTCACTTCTTTTGATCTGACATAATGTTAAAAACCCAGCAAAACATATGACACAGTTTTTCAAACAGTTATATTTTTTAACAGGAGAGAGTAGTTGTGTTTCATATTTTTCTTCTACTTTGCACTTAGAAAGATTCTTCTCTGGATCTGGTCTTTTTTATATTTCAACTTTTCCATCTGTTAAATGGCAGAGAAATTACTTATTATTTATGTTGAGAGGCAATGAGTGGATTTGCTAAATAGTTTGAAAATCAGCAGTACCATGGATTTGATTTTGAGGCACAATGAGTGGCTCTGATGCCAAATGGCTTTAATAGAACCAGCAGACATTGAACACTAAACGTACAGGTCTTTAAGTGGTTTTTTTTCCCTGGGTTAATATCTGTAGATGAAAAGCAGATAATTTTAATTTTATAATTTCAAGTTTCTTCCCGTAACTTTTAGCAATTTTCAAATTCCTCATCTGAGTTACAGACACATGGATCAAGACCCAGTCTCCATCCCAAGCATTAGCATTTGTTCCTGCACTTTAATCCTGGGCTTTTGGCTTTTTACTAGTGATCTCACAGGCATCATATTTCCATTCATAATTAATAAGCAAATATTTCATTCAGTGTTGTCAGTGGGTAGTATTAACATATTGTACATCATGAGTTTAAATCAAAATAGACAAAAACTAATCCTTACTATTATCTTAGGAGATTTTGCAGATGTCAAACAGGCTGGAAGATACCTGAACATTATTTTTATGGAAAAGATGAAAGTGTTTCACAGCATATTGATCTGTGCCTGACCATGAATGATTAATATCCTTTAGGTCCAGCTTCAGCTAGACTTTTTTAGAAAACAGCCAAGAAGCAACCTATGATCTCATATGTCATATCTATTGATAGATCAAGAGATAGCTATATCTATATCTATATTATATATAGATATAGTTGCCTTTATCATATGTCACATCCTGCATTATAAATCAAGGCTTGGCAAAAAAGAAGGTACAGAGATGCCAGATTTCTAATGTATTTTTTTTTTTAGTATTTAATAATTCTTATTTTTATTTTTAACTGAGATTCACTTGACATATCATTTCCTTAATTTTCCTCTGTATTGAAAAATTGTCAATTCTACTGAGATGTATTATAGAAAGAATGCCAGCTCCCCATTACTGTACTTGAAAGAGGCCCTTATTAAGGGATTAAGTTTTTAAAATCTTCTTTGCCTTCTAATATAATTAAAACAAGTAAAAAGAAAAACTTGAAGTTGACTAGGAAGTTGAAATGGGGAAAATAGGGACAAAGGATGAGTTATTCTTGCAAAACAAGGACTTGCCTTTGTATCTTAACTGAGATTGGAGACTTCATGTTTCTGGTGAGAAGGAAGAGTAAAGTCAGTATATCTCAAACAGCCACACTTAAAATTGATATATTAAGGAATGTAAGTTGCTACATTAATCATCCTTTCTCAAAATTTTCATAGAACTAAGTATTTATTTCATCATAGACTTTGTATTGTTCAAGGATATCCAAAGGTTTCTTCCCTTTTCCCTATGCTATCATTTCTGACAAATGAACCTCATTATCTCAACAGAATAATTCTGCTTTCATTGCCATGCACTGTAGATTGCTTTTAATGCCTAGATTATGTTTCCAGTCTAATACCTAGAAAAATAGGAACCATTTTGAGAAGCTTTCAAAATAAATTTTATGACCAAGTCAGACTGCAAAGAATGTGTTGGGTTTTTTTAAGGAATGACACTTAACAACTGAATAATATTGGAGCTGCCCAAGTCTTGCGCACAATTATACATCCTGCTTTATATTGGTGCTGGAAAAACATTAAGTAAAAATTACTGTAAATATGTAATCTGAGTAATTTGATATGTTAGCCTGAAACATTGCCTGACTGTCACATCCTTTGTGAAGCTGTCACTTTTCTGGAGTACTTATATTTCCATTCCAATAATCCACTGTGAACCAGTAACAAAAGACAGGTAAATATGGAAATTATAATGCCTGAGGAAAACCTGCTCAGTACAATGAGAACCAGCTCAGACAAGAGGAATTCGATTCTCTTCCTCTCCTTCAGAAACAGATTCAATTTGGCCTCATGACAGAAAAATTGGTTTGCCTGGATGTAAGAAGGTCTGGGACAATTGCATGGCTCATATTCTGAAGGTAAAATCACTGCCTGCTTTTTCTGGTGCTGAAAACTGAGCCTTTACCCCCCAAAACGCTTCAAGGGTGGCAGGCTTGCTGGAGTCTTTGGGAGACAGGAAGTTGATTTTATTTGTGGTAATATCATTTGTGTTCACTGTACCTACAATCTCAAATGGGAATTAATCCCTTCTCTTGTGATTGTGTGTCATGCATTGGGATAAACCTGGTGTGAAGTGAGGCAGCTGACAGTTCGATGACAGTATCACAAATAGGGCTGTGGATACATCCAGCTTAAACTGCTGGGAGTTTTTAATCAGAGAAGCCTGAATTAAATTCTTGAGAAAATGAAATTAAATTTATTCCCCACCACCACTGATCAGTTTAAGAACAAGACAAGGCATGAATTATTTGTATTTTCTTCCAGGGCTTTTTGTCAAATCAAACAGTTAAACCTGGGCTCTGCCTATCTGTATATCTGTTTATTCATCCAGCTGTCTGTCTATCTATATGAGTTCTTGGCCTGTTTCATAAAGCAACAAGGTTGACATTTCTTGGACAAAGGCACACAATAATTCATGAGCCCTAGTTTTTCAAGTAAGAGGTTTCTCCTAGAGACCATTATATGAGGTGAAACCCAGCCACAAACTTCACAACGTGAAGTAAACAGACTTTTCACAGAAGTGACTGTTTTGTCCTCGTTGGGACAAAAAATCCACTGGGATTATATAATTTCATAGCTCAGAAATTAATGTGCCACATTTCATTAGGGTCTGTGGCTGTTTCACTGCAGAATATTTTGTCTTCTTCATTACATTTGCAACACTGCATTTAGAAGTCCAAAATGGGCCACTCTGGGATATGGCTACAGCACAATATCATCTGACAAACTGCATAATAAATGCCATGAAGAAGGGACGTATAGCCTGCCCCTAAATAGCCTTTCACCACATGCCAACAAAACTATCTGCATCTACCTGATTATAGGAACTTGTAATGATTTTCTTGTCATGTAGCTTTTCCTTCACTGAGCTGAACCATGACTGCTTGAATGTTGTTGAATTGTTCTCATGTTAGTAGCCAAAGCTGTTGACTTCCCTGGCCTCTGAATACCACTAACTGTACACACTATATGCTTTCAGTGGATTCCAAAAACTGCATAGAAAGAGACATCATTCTCATTGGCTATAAATGCAGGAAAAACCCTCCTGTTTTAGCTTACAGGAGTAAGCTAAAATTTTACTCATCTGAATGCGCATACCCAGGGTATTCTCATGTAAAGGAACACAGCATATGGATGGGACAAAAACCTACTGAGTGGGAAGAGGAGTGTACAATAGATGCAAAGAAACTCTGGAAGTTAATTTCAACTGTAATATTTCAGTAATTATCTCACAGGAACACTGCAGAGAGCTGGCAGCTTTTTGTAAAGGTTTTGTGTAGGCTTTCCTTACGAAGTATGAAGAAATAGTGTTCAGAAAGATTTGCTATAATTTTTAATAGCTTATTAAAGATTATTAATGGTAATTTATTCAGGTTTTCATAATGTTCTCTATCATAAAATATGCACAGTAAGGACCCTGTAAGTGCTTTTGGTCAGTATGTCATTTCAGAAAGGAATTTTCTGAGGTTGTGCCAACTGACTTCACTGCAGCCACACTGAAATAATTATTCAAATATCTTCACTGGAAACCTTTCCTTTGGCATTTTATCATTGATTTTATTTTGATTCATCAACTTGGAGTATGTCATGGTGATACTTCAGTATTTAGACACCAAGGCTCTGCATCACTCATGTAATTTCTGACAAACATGGGGCTTCTCCCAGACTTGTGAATCTTTATTAAGGTTTGCTATATACTTCAGACTCCTCAGAAAACAAAAAAAGCCGTTGTTTTTAATAATTCCCTATAATACAGTCCAACTCTTTGAAAAATCACCTACTGTTGGTCTCCATATGGCAACAACCCACTAACTGAAGACTTACATGTGTTATCCACCTTTATTTAAAATCAAAACTCTCTTTCTTGCTGTAATATAGGTAATTATATTATCTGTATATTCCATTTTAAGGAAACAGCTTTTCCAACAGAAATGGCTCTTCCAAAGTGTTACTTTCCCAGGACTAATATTATTCCTTCCCCCCCCCAACTTTATTTCTTCTTTTCTTTTATTAGTAAACTGCCAAATGAGTCCAAAGTTGAAAAATGCAACTAATTCATCCTTACCTCATGCCCTGAGAGAATTTATTTCTGCAAAGGGATCTTTCCCAGTCAATGTCTTCTCTATTTTCTGAGCAATGCTCCTTTTTACCTTGCTGACAGGTTTGAGAATCTTGTCTGAAAAAGATATGATAAAATAATGATATTTTAGTAATATTGTGTAAGGAGAGAAAGCATATTTGACTTTCCTGTCAATACATCAAAGTGATTCCTGCCCCCCATGCCTCCAACAAAGTAAGAAAGAACTGAACCCAAGGTCCCAGAACCCTCCTACTTCCTGGAGGGAGCTAATGAGGGCATTTGTGCCTTCTTTCTTTCTTCCCTCCATTGTTTTCTCTGCAGTACATCCTCCTCTGTGAAGAAGTTATTTTTGCTTGACATGCCCTTTATAAATATTCCCTGAGGACTCTCTGCTAAAATTGTCTGGTAGTTTAGACAGCTTTTTCCTGTTGTGATATTTAACCTTCTTACTTGCCTAACTTGGTGGCAAAGCTGTTATTTTCAGCTTATTGGACAAGCTTTTGGGTCTCTCTTCTTTTGCCCTTTTCTTTCTTTTTTTTTTTCCTACAGAGCCATGTTGCAGCCTTCAGAATTAATTAAAATCCTTTCCAGTTCAGCCAAATTTCTTTATAGAGCTTTTATTTAGCTTCTAATAACTTTGTTTACAAAAACTGATCTGCCCTGACAATTCCCCAGGTTTATTTTTTTAAGACAAAGGACATTTTAAAGTGCATTCTGAGAAAAGTGTTGAAATGGTTCTCCATTTTTAATAAGTATCTGAATTTAAATTGTGCAACTGCAATTCTACTGCTTTTAAAAAGGGTGTCGTTTGGCACAGAAAGTGAATAATGTAATTCAAAATGAGAAATTATGGAATAAGACTGGACATTTTCTGTTAAATGAAGGACAGGTAAGCCATTTATCAGTTTGAACTGCTTTAAAGGTACATGCTTCGTGATGCTAACCTACTAAATGTGTTGTCTCTCTTCAAACTCCTCACGCTGGGACTTCACACCTGTCAGTAGTTGCTGGACTGCAGTACTTAGAACTTCTGATCTCATGGTAGACTGGACTCCCTGCACTGGAAGTTGTATGTACAGTTGGGATGGGAGAAGAGTCTTTTAGGGAAAGGAACATTTTCATTATTATTATTTCTTTTTAAATCCAGAATAGTCTGGGGAACATGCCTGAACTCGTGTTTGTGGACTTAGTGATTTTCTTTCTGTTTGACCAAACACTCACATGTAAAACAAATGTGTGTCAGTTTACAGACCATAAGACAAGTAAAGTGCTAAAGATGCTGAGTGAATGTCAGTTATTTTTTAGAGGAGTGAATGTAAAGTTTTATCTGAGTGCAGGGATTCAAAATTTTGATGATCTATGAGAGTCTTGGCCCAGAATTTTAAAAACTATGCCACTTTAGAAATATACATAACAAACTTCCAGGGCATGCTTATCTTTAGCCCCAGTGTTTCACAGTGCAGGTGGCCAGGTCAGATTAAAGCACAGATACAGCCCTTGTACCAACCCCCCTCTAGTTCCCCCAAACATGTCCTTTCCATTGAAGGGAGAATTTGCTGCAATGTGGGCAAGTTAAGTCAAGCATGAAGATTTGCCCAAGGATCGTGCAAGTCCTGAGCATGGATCGACACTACTCACATTGATTCAAACAAGTAGGGAGAAAAGGTACATGGGTGCAACTGTGCTGAATGTAACAGGAGTATGAAAAAATATCTCTGTTCAGAACAAAGCTTCCTATTTTGAGTGTGTTTGTGTGTGTGTTTTTTTGCAAACCCCAATTGTTCTTGTAAAACAAAGAAAAAAGTCTACTGTCTGTAGAGTTGTCAGGACTTTAAAAAATATATTTCAAATCTATGGGAAAAAAAGTAATTTCATTGTGTTCTATTTCTTGAGATAATGCAATGTAATAGCTGTAACAGTGCCGGTTTCATTTTGATATATGCTTTCTTAAAAATGTGCCCATCACCCTAAGTAGCGATATTTGCATTAAATGATCCATAGTTAAGACTGTAATGTTTAACATGATATCATGAGCAGTTGTACCAGAAGGTAAAATACAGTAAAATAATATTGGTTCTTTTAACAAATCAATTTAGACAAAACTTGTAAAAACATAAAACTGCTAACTTTATGTTTATGCAATATACTTACTTTAGCAACCGAAATATAGATACATATGAGATGGAACAAAAAAAAAAATACAATGTTACTCCTGTTCTTATTACTGCTCATATTATCAGTCAGTGCTATCTGACATTGAAGATGGATGGTGAATAAAGTCCAGAAAACAATCTCTGCAAACTGGGACTAGAAAACTCTTATTAAAAAGAAAAAAAAAGAAAGACAAAAGAAAGAAAAAATGAAAAATTAATCTTCTTTGGGTAGCAAATATATTTTTTATGGAGAAGTTATTTTCACAAAAAAAGTTTTCACCAACTGGACCAGAGGAAGAATATGAATGTCCATAGTCTGGCCATATCTTTTGAATTAATTGGATTTTATAAGTACAGGGTCGAATTTCAAATTATATAAAATAAAAAAGGAGCAATTTTCAAAATTTTATCTTCTTTTCTCTTTCATATCTGGACTCCAGTTCCCCTTCCATCTGCAATAGATTGATACCAAGTTTTTATTCTCATGGAAAGGAGTGTCTTGATTTTCTTGCTATTATTAGCTATTATTTCTAAGCAGAGAAGATTCAGGGCTTACTTGGGAGGGGCATTTTCATCTTGAAACCCAAGTTATTTAAAAGGTGTAAAAATCTTCCCCCACCCCTCCACCCCAGTTCTCCACATTATGCTATGAAAGACTAACAAGAAAAAATAATAATATGTTTAAAAAGCCCATCAAATCCCACAGTCTTTCACTGGTGATTGACCCTCCAGCAGGAGCAATCTGTGATGGATGAGGTGTAGGGTGAATCACACAGAAACTGCATTAAATTTTCCTTGCCAGTTTTCGAAATTACTTATCAAAAGGCCAGGCAGGGACAGTAGATATAGAGCAAAGTATTTTGTATATATATATGTGTGTGTGGATGGTATATACAGATGCAATACATGGTAATTGAAGAATTTCCAATTTGCATAGCAACTTTTCTGCATAAATTGTTCTGCACATGAGTTATGTTTGTTTGGGCTTTTTTTTCTTGACAGCCAAACTACTAAATGAAGACTGTCTTGGAGTTACTGAAGCCTACTGAAAGTGGGATACCTGAAATGGCACAGCACAGCACAGCAGTGTCCATGAAATGCAGACAGGCTTCTCAAAATTGCAGTAGTAAATGGACTACTCTAATTACTATTGTCAAAGTTTGCTAGTCTTTACTTAGGCTGAGCAGTACCATTTTCTGTGAATAGTCACACTGAATTCACACAGGAACTTCTCCAGAATGATATGACAGGAAAACTGACAAGAAAGTTAACTGAGAATTTTGACTACCATATAGTAAAGCAGAATGCAGTAAACTTGGACATATCTCTGTGGTGCACAAGATGTGTAAAGGTATGATGAGGGTATAATTAAAAACTACACCACATACAACTCAAAACAGGGTAAGAAAAACTGCCTTTTGAGGTGTTTACAGTGTGAGTGAATAAAGACAAAAATAATAGAAGTCTGCTTTAGCTGTGAGAGAGTCTGACAGATATCAAGGAGCCTGTATGAGGGACGAGTCCTGGGAGTCCTCTCAGCAAGAGAGGGAATTACTGTTAGATCTTAGATCTGTAATATTTTCCTTGTATTTTTGCTTTGAGAACAGGAGAGTCAGCCAGACTCCTGTGGAAGAATCTTAATGGAGAAAGAAAACAAACTCATTTTCAAACCCCAGCCTAATTTGTGGAGGTGGAAGTCAAAACAAAGAGTTGTCCTATACTTCTGAGTTTTACACGAAGCAGGTTTGACCTGCCACTACTAGGGAGGAACAAATAAATCAACCCATGAGATTAGCCTCTGAGGCATTTTTGTGACCTGATCTTTTCCTGAAAAGCAGCAAATCCTCCACTCTGGAATGAGTTTCTTTCTGCAGCAGAACAGGTGGAAATATCAGCTCTAGTTGTGCTATCTAAAGAGCATTTTTGTCTCCATTTCCAGTAATATGATAATACTTCAACATCTTTTGTATTAAAGCCTAATTGTTAAGGAAAAATATTTAAACATTTTTAGTAATTGACATTTTTGAATTTGCCAAGACAACAGAAGACTTTCCTAAGCTATTTTGTTCCTACACTTGGTATGTACACATGAAGTCAATAGAGCAATATTGAAGCTTTTCCAAGCACAAATATGCTTCAAAACATTTCCAGAAAGTGAAAGAATTGAAACAAAGGAACATAAATATGGGAAAAGTGGACTGATGAGAAATATAAAAGTTGCCATTAGCTTTAGATTTCGCTTCACTGTTAATAACATACCTCAAGATATTGAATTAACCCAGAAGTCAAGTTACTACAAAGTCATGTTTACTAAAAATTTGTTGTACAGTGGTTCTGTACAACAAATCCCACCTTATTCAACAACTCTCCGGTTTCTCTATATTTTTGGTCCAGTCAGAACTTCTGGGAAACTATCGAGAGGACAATGAGGTGAAGGAAAAGAGTCCTACTGGCTATTGAGATTCAGAAAAGTAAGAGCTTTTATTAGCTCATAGGGATTAAAAGTATACTTACATATAGCTCCTTATAATTGCCAGTGTAGTAGTATGGCAGAAAGAAGAAAATATTTATAGGTCCCAAGGGCTGAAACTTTTTTATTAGCTTCTTGGAAAGATATCTTTGGTGACTGGAACAGCTGCTTTGGCCATCTGAAGGGCTGTGCTGTGCTTAATGCCAAATAACACCTGAATGACATCGGCGAGGTAAAATCAACTTACTTGTTTCCTGTTGTCACTGTCCTCCCTTCTTTCTTCAGAGTCAAATGCCACTGCCTTGTAGAGGAACTAGAGAAAAACTTTTAGTTTTCATTGTCTTTGTGAACCTGAACATTACTCCCTGCAACACACTAATCTCCAGTATTGGAAAAGAGCAGGAAACTGTGAGTTTAACAAAACCCATCAACCTGAAACTACTTTGCATCAAAAAAATCTGAATTTGGGACTTGTCCTTGATTTTACAGTGTCCATGAAGTTTTTTAGTTCAATTATCTTAGTCCTTTTGAATGCTCTACTCCCCCTCACTCTGTGAATCTGTGCAGATCCCAGAAACTGACGGTGGTTTGGTTGATCCCACAACCACTAACATGTTAGGACCATTTTGCTAAATGTACAGGGAAATTGGTGAAAACAATAAGCACAGAGTACTGACAAATGAACTAAACAACCAGCATGACATAGAAAACAAGCACTTGTCCTTTGTGAATTTTTTTTATTATTTTTAACAGTCTTGGCTGGCAGAAGCAGTGGCCATGAACCATTCAGATGAGGATTTCAGTTCTAAGAAGATAGAGCATCTCTAACTTTCATCAGGTTCCTCACTGCACTGAGGATTTTTCCTTATGCATAGAAAAGGCAACGTCATTTATCCTTGACTGAGAATCAGTGGTACATTTCAACAATGGAATTAGCTATTCACTGCATTACAATGACTTGCTTTCTGTAATTTGCCATTAATATGCTTCTACCTGAACAGTGCAAAATGTGAATTAAATTGCCACAGGGAAAAATAATGAACCTGTTCTTTGATTTAATCTAAAAGCGGACAGTTATAGTCTCTTTCCTCATAATAATGTTCTTCCCTCTCTTCTCAAAAATTATACTTTAACTTGTCTAGGTTTTCTTTTCAATTCAGGATAAAGTGCAGCATGTAATGTGACCTTCTTTTGACCACTTTTAAATTTATAAAATATAAATATTTAAATAAATCATATAATGTTATATTATATATAAAATTATATAATTATGTAAATTAATTTGATATATAAAATAATAGAATTGTTAAGTTTGAAAAAGAACTCCAAGATCATCAAGTCCAACAATTAACCTAACACTGTCAGGTACACCACTAAACTATGTCCATAAGCATCACAACTACATGATTTTTGAACATTTCAAAGGATGGTGATTCCACCACCTCCTCATAGCTACACATTAAATTAATTATTATGATAAAATATAAGTTCATAATTAGAATTTAAAAGTGGTAACAATAATTAGCACTGGTTTATAAGCAAGTCTTTTGCCCCTTCCCCCATTCCCACAATTAAAGGGTTCAGTTGATTCTCACAGAAAAAAAACAATGGGGAGATCATGCTGAAGAGTGATTTATAACATATTGACTAGTCCAAAGCATATCTCTCCCATACCTCTGTCTAATACTGTACCTCTATAGATTGTAGTGCTTCCACAAATACCCACACTTTTGCTACAGTCTGACAAAGCAGAGATAAACTTTGCTCCTTCTCCTAGCTGATCTCTGTCCTCGTGGAAGACAACTGCTTAAATCATTTAAAAGGGAAAGCATTCTTATATCTGGCTCCACCAGCTGCCTGCCTCTTCTCTGAAACTGAGGAAAGAGAATATTTCATGGCAAACTGTAAAATGCAAATGCCCAAAACACATAAATATGTTCTTTGAATAAGGCAACATATACTGATGATGTTTTATGCAGAATATTTTTTCTCTCTCTCTCAAACTGTTATTTGTTAGATATTTGTAAAGATCTGAGGCATTAGACTCCTTTTTATGTGATATTTTTATGTGCATTGCTAAGTGGTCTGTCTGGAAAACAAGATTATGTGATCTGTGTTGCATTTTTGTACCATCCTTTAAGTCATAAATTCAGCTTGTTTGTGATAACAGCAAAGGTGTTGGTAACACATTCCAAGATATAAAATAGCCACCTGGCATCAAACTATTCCCACCTCACATCTAATAGGGCTCCTGTTTTCATTGATAAGCCTTGATACAGAAAGGAGTGGAGCAGGAACACACTCACAGTCCATAGCGGATCTCTGGACATATGTGTTGTTTTTCCTGCTATTGGTGGAGGGATGGTGAAAGTGGTGTTGGAGTTTCCCATTGCCAAAATAAGTCATCTCCCTAATGCAAATGCCTGCAGCCCCTCCTGCCGGAATCAGTGCAGGGCTTGACTCTTCAGGGCCGTGGTGGAAAGGCAGCAGGACTGATGTCCCTTTACCCTTGACAGCTCCTTCCTTTATCCCTGACTACAGCTGGTTCTTGGGGTATGTATTTAACTTAAAGAAGAATTTTGAGAAGTCTCTCTTATATGTGTCTTTCATAGGACATACAGGATGCATTGTTTTTATAGTTAAATATGCTAATGCTGAAAAAAACGACTGGGTGACAGGTGTGTCCTAACTCATTCTGGCTTTCTCATGATCTTAATGAACATTAGTTCTCTATAAATCATTTCTTCTTGCTCCAACTTCTGCTTAACAGGACATATATTATTTTTATCCATTTCTCTTAGTTTTCTGTCATGCAGTGAGGCAAATGTTTTCCTGGTGATGGACAACATCATATATTAACAAAACCACTTGTATGGTATTTATTATTATTTCTTGCTTTTTATCTGCTCCTCTTGGAATGCAGCGCACAGACTGGGCATGGTAAATAAGTCTCTTTTATCAGTGAACATTCCTCCATATTAAACCTCTCACTCATTCTGGAATCTACAGGCAACTTAAAATATGCCTCATGTCTGTGCCATCACAGCCTGGAGACACATTGCAAGGCCAGGAAGAGATTGACTTTCTGATAGCTATCTGTGATAATAGCATGGAAGGAGTGTCAGTCATACTCCCCACATCTGCTCCAGCTAGGGAAGAAGCACAGCCTCATCATTTTTATGGTTACCATGAGTATATTGGGCAGAACCCCAGTTGATAAGCAAAAATGATGATGTCGCTCTCTTTATCTCAATATATATTCATAATATATTATTCTAAATATCCTGTTGTCTAAAACCATTGCAGCATATACAAGCAATTTTTTTCTTCTTAAGTGTCTCAGAATCATCACTTGCCCCTCACATAACTACTGAAAAGTTACCCTGAGACACATATTCATTCTTCCTTTGCCCCATGGAGTACTAAAGGTCCACAGTTTCATAGGTCCTGCCCCTTTGGAGTGAACTGCCAGGTCTTTGAGCCTCAGCAGCGGAAAACATGTCAAGAGCATTTTGGCTCTCCTCTTGCTCCTGTAATATTTGCTCAGACAAGCATGTAGAGGCCTTACTTTCCATTTCAGCTGAATCAAACAACAATGCTATACAGTATTACATCTCTCCTGTGACCGTATTTATACTTTGCCGTGTTTTCTTATCTAGAACTATATGTCATTTAAAACATTTGTCAGACTTTGTTCCTAGACACCTGTGTTAGTAGCCAGGGAACCGAGGGCAGGAGAGAAAGGAAGCAGACTGCCCAGCTTTGTTTTGTTCTTTAGTCTCTACGTTTGCTTACATTTATTGTGTCCCTTAGTACCAAAGCAAATTCCTGGCCATGAACATTCATTTCTTCAGAGCTCATTGACACACACATAAGGGAAAAACGTACTCTCTTTCAGTCACTTGCTCTTTTAAACCTTCCTGTAGCAGCAGACTACACAATTATTTTCCCCCGCATCTGTTAATCTAAGAAAAAAATCTGCCTCCAAATGCTTAAGCACAGTAAATCAACAGGGTTCCACTGATTTAAATAGAGGTTTGATCACATCTGGCATCTGAAGGCTGATTATCTTGGTGGTGGTCCACCACACAAAACCTTAGCTATTACCTTACACAAAATTTTTCCAACTTCATTTTCGTTGCTAATGGAATACAGCAAGCTTTACCTTCTAGGAGGCCCTCCTGCGAATCTGGATTTGGAATCTCTTTCTCTGGATTCCGGTGCTCACATTGATTAGAAACCATTTGATGTGTCCCTAAACGATTCTGAGCTACAACATAATAGCAATTTCATATTCAAAATACTGATTTTCATGACATATCTTTTATCAAGGATGTCACTTGGAGATCTCCAAACATTTTGAAATTTATTCAGGTTTAAATTTGCCTTTGTCATTAACTACAGGCTGCATAAATTTGCTAGGATCTTAAACATATTTTTAATGAAATCTGTTGGTACTTGGCTAGCCCAAACTGGTATGGTCTTTGAAAAGATTAGTTTTCCTGATGGTATTAAATGATATAGTGAGTAGGGGTCTTCCTTAATTAAATAGTAAGAGATAGTTTTTAAAATAATATTGTCTTCTAAATCATATGGAAAGATATACAATGGAGATTAAAACAATGATACTGTAATCAGTTATTGGATATGTTCACTATTACCTCTGAACAAACCATATTAGTATTACCAAGCAGTAAATTTTTATTCTAATCTTTGAAATGGCTTAGCTGAAATACTAGGAGAAATAATTTTTCAGTCTTACCCTACACCTTCTGAATAGGAGCTTTGATGACCCAAAGACCTGTTAGAGTGCTTAATTTTCTTTTATCTTATTAAGAGAACATGAACGAGAAAAAGAAAAAGAAAAAGAAAGAAAAAGAAGAAAAAGAAAAAGAAAAAGAAAAAGAAAAAGAAAAAGAAAAAGAAAAAGAAAAATAAAAAGAAAAAGAAAAAGAGAAGCAAAGAAAGTGTAGAAACAATAAGGGTTTTATATATATATGTATATGAAGAGTGGTTTCTATAAGGTTTACCATCTCTTTTGGTTCCTCATTCCTACCTCAGTATTATTAAAGTTTTCAGTATTAAAAATTAGAAAAAAATCTGGAGAGAATATGTATTATTAAGATTCTGAACTAGCAAAAACCAGTTACCTCACAGTAACACTTTCATGTGTTTATATGATGCACATCAGTGGCTTCTTGGCAGTGGAGGTAGATGCAGCATGGAAGGCCTCGAAGTTCAAAAGTTGCCATTTCTTTTCCCCTCTTCTTCATCACTTATTCTTCCCTTTTCATTCTTTCCTTCTCATTCACAAATTTTTCATGGACTCTTCTGTTTCTGTGGTTATACTGGTGGCTTCAAGAGGCAATTATGAATTATGAAAACTAAGCAGCCGCTTTGTGGGGGGAGGCAACGCACTTGAAGAGATAAAAAGCTGGATAAAAGGAAGGATGCAAGAAGGACTGAAGATACAATGTCACAGACACTGGGCAGGGATATAACACTGTTCACAGCTATTTGGAAAAATAAGTATGTAAAAGCAAGAGACCACTGAGAAATTCCTGGGGAACCTCATGAAGCTCCTTCTTTTCAGTCAGTGATGGTACAAGAACTTTTTGTTGAGAGGTATTATTTAGTGCATGGATGGAGGAACTAATTTAATTAATTCACTAGATTTTTTTTTTTAGTTAAAAAAACCAGTCCAAGTAAAGACAGAATTAGACATAATTGATCTCTGTCACATAGGAATAAATGGTAATCTACCTTAAAATTTGTCAGTTCTAACTAAATATAAGATCTGAAATTTCTTTGTAGCATTTTCCAAGGTTTTTCAGGGCATAACCCTAGACTGAAATATCAAAAATAGTTCATGTGTCCAAATATAAAGTGAAAATTCAGCTGTGTTTTTTTAAGATTGACAGAAATAGAAATGGAAATTGAAGTAAATCATGACTCATAAATGATGAGGTTAAAAGAGGCAGACATGATTGCACATGTCTACCTTTTTTGCACAGTTGGTATTGAGTTCAAGAAAAGGCAATTAAGCACACGTCATTTAATCAAACCTTCCTTTCCTGCTTCGAGGAGTTACACAGCACAATCACCTCAGACACACAGACTGAGATAAATAATGCAAGCAGGTACTCTAATACATTTTAAACAGCTGTCTGGGGAAAATATGTTTATTTCTTCACTCACTTTCAAACAAAGATCCAAGTTGCAAATCTCTTTTTTCCTTGCTTTATGATCATGATTTTTCTTATCATGTGATTTTTCTTATTTTAGGCTGTCCTACAGCCTAAAAATTATTGCTTTGTGAAAGACTTCACAATGTCTTCACTGCTAACATCCTACAAGGTCTCGCAGACTAAAAAATTATGGACTGACTTTTCCAGCCATGGCCAACCTGCCTGGCCTGCCTTCCCATCAGCCCAGCAAAAGGAAGCTGCTGGAAGTAAAAGCCTTTACTCCACTGCCAAAACCACACTGTTGTATATGAAAGGAGAAACTGTTGCAGTAGGGATGGAAAAAAAGTCACCTCTGTAAGTTTTTGGGTTCCATCTGAGGAGATGTCAAGTGATCATAGCAGTTCTGCTTTCCCTGACCCTAACTTAGAAAGGACCATCTCTGAGGCTGAGCACATTTAAAATCAACTAAGATAGGGCTGAAAGGAGTTTTATCTAGAACGTATAAAACCTGTAATTTGTCAAGAATGTTAATGGTCAGCAAGGAATAGAATGGACATGATACAGGTTTTAGCAAATATCTATTTCTCTCTACCAAATTAGCAGCAACTTTAACACCTGTAAAAGCACTTACTTAGGTCAGAACTGAAATTCTCCTCTAAATGGCAAATGACTAGCTACAGGACATTTTTTTTGCCTAGAACTTTTCTTTTGCTACAGGTAGCTTTGTGAGGAGTGTTGATGGTTATGGGAAATGCAGTGATTAATAACACATTCTCTCAAACCAGGTTGTTAATTACATGTCAACAGTACCATAGTTAGCTGAAACAAGAAGGAAAGAAATGAATGTGTGCTGAGGTCTCTCATTTCGCCCAGGTCAGATGACCTGAGGCAGCTTTTAGAGCTGGGTTGTCCTCATCCACCTGCCCCTGGTGATCCTCACTCAATTTAAGGCTAAATATTTTCTCTGTTCCAGATTGCTCAGTTCAAGGGCTACTCCACAGTTCCAGGCAAAGTATTTGGAGGCCAGTTCAGTTACAGCAGTTTTTCTACTAAATAAGAACAGCCATTTTATAACGTTGTTGACTTGCTGCATATCTGCTGAAAGCCTCTGAACCCTTTGAGTCCATATATTAAACAGTATTACCAAATAGTTATAAAATCAATAAATATAATTAATATCCTCAAATACTCTTCAAAGTTTTGACTGGAGTTTGACCTTGCTGAATTTTCTTCAGAAGTCAATATACAATTAAGATTGTATGAGGCTGATAGAGGTAACAGTTTTGAATATACCCAGAGAGCATTTTATGATGAAAATCAATCTGCTTAGGCCAATTTACATTGTACTTGGTCGGTAGTTTCTTTAAAAAAGATTTCATTATTATTCTACAAAAAAAATTATTTAAAAAAATTTAGATATTTAAATAAAAGTTAAAAAATTGACTGTGCAGATGAGGTTTCTAGAAAACTGTTCAGGCTGTTCAACAAAATGTTGTTGTAAGCAAAGATAGTGAACTTAGAACAATAAGTATCAACAAGTTTTGCTTTGATGTAGTAAGGCAATGAAAGGAAAAATGCATGATTAGATTTTCAAAGATTAGAAGGTGAAGAAAGATTTAAATTGAATACTAATTTAGTTTGGAAAGCCTTGAGGAAGGTTTGCCCTTCATGTAAAAATTCTTTTTTTGAATTAGCAAGGTGTTTTATCTGCCGGATGAGCATAATTGAAGCAAAGAGTTTCTACAGACAGAGAACGAACAAGCCTTGTTTTTATCTTCTGCACAGCATAAGCAGTCACAGCTGGAGGCTGGTGAGGAGGTCAGTGTTTGTGAGGAAACATGGAATGCTTTTAATCTGGCAAGTGGCTAAGGGGAAAGAAACTACTTGGAACTGAGCCTGCTTGTAAAAGGTGGTGGTAAAATTCAGAGCCTGTGTCCTCTGAGCTTAGAGAATGGAAAAAGCTGCAGAAATGGAAGAGTTTGGTTAGAGACTCATGCAGACCTGATACTCAAATCCACCATTTTATCAACAGATACACTCTCAGAAAAGACTTCTCTCTCAAATTTATTGAAACCATCATGTTTCTCTTCCAATATTAGAAATTCTTTCAGTGCTTATTCATGCATCTGTGGCTTCAAGACCACACAAAATAGTAATACTTAAAAGTATCACTTCTAAGTTTTCAATCCATGATTACTTGCAAATCAAACTTACTTGGTTTTATTCCTTTTCATTTAAACTGTGATTAGTGAGGTGTAGACCACTTTCTATGAACTGGCTGAGAAAAAGAAATGGGCACCCAAGGGAACCACTGGGCATAAATTACTTTTTCTCACTATCTGGCAGAACTGGATTAATTTTTCAGTGACTGGGTTCAAACACTGCGGATAAGCCACATTTTTTTTTGCATAGTTTTCAATAACAATACTGATAACAACACAATAACTTTAGGAACTTTAGGCAGCTCTGACCTTTGTCAAGGAACAAGCAACTAAGCTCAGCCTCTGTGAGGTGTCATAAGGTAGAGACCCAACGACTGAATCATCTGAAAACACTGAAAAATTTGTCTCTTATTTGGTGAAAGAATTACTTTCTTTAGAACCATATTTAGGATTATTAATAAAGAACCCCTTGATAATAAGAGAAGAAAAAACAAAAAAACCCATTTAATTTATTGTAATTTGGCTGATATTGATCACTAAATAATCAAACTAAAATTTTAATCTTCACAGATAATGAGACAAAGCACCACACAGAAAGTAAGCATTGACCTTGTATTTTCCATAAAACACAAAATACCTTATTTCATCTTTCAGTGTGTTCTAATTTACTTTGAAAACTGGTGACTGTTGTTTCTCAGGAGCATTATTCCCACTGGTTACCACAATGAAATTAGCCTTGGAGAGAAGAAATATCAGCAGATGTTATGCACTTTCCATGCAAATAAAAAAGTCAAAATTTTAATTTACACCTCTGTCTAAGAGTTAAATGAGTTTATAGGATAACTAATGATCTATTTTATTTTGCAGTTCTCTGTTGTAATATGAATGCAAAGCCACTAAAGTGGCTTGGTGGAGGTGAATGAGAAATACATCTGATATTAGGAACACTTCATATTACTCTCCCTAAATAACCCATGGTCAGAAGTGTGCTCCTGAATTGGGTTCTCTGAATTAATATTCTAGAGCTGTCTTGTCTTCATTAGCAGTTTATGGAATGAGGTTCTTAATTTAAAAGCAGCAAATAAGCCAGTTGGGGTCTTTTGTTTCATTAAAAAAACATAGTTGGATTCAATGATCTTAAAGGTCTTTTCCTAAATTATTCTATTATTCTATGATCAATTAATCTATGTTGGTTTAGCTGAGATTATAGAATCACAGAAAAGTTTGCATTGAAAGGGACCTTAAAGATCATCTTTAAGTTCTCTGGTTTGCTTCTAAGCAGGGCCTATATTTTCCCTATTCTTCCTTTAGTCACTGACATACCTATAGAATTTCTTCTTTTTCCCTTGATGTCCCTGACCATATTTAATTCTATGACAGCTTTAACTTTCCTTACCTAATCCCTGGCTACATGGAAAAATTCACTGTATTCCTCCCAGGCTACCTGCCCTTGCTTCCATCCTCTGTAGATCTCACCTTGTAATTTGGAAAATCTCAGTATTTTTCTCTCTACTGTCACTATGTGAAATTCACCTTTAGTACAAATACATCAAAAAAAACCCCATGAAAATCATCTTCTTAACATAAATAAATAAATATTTTCATGCCTATCAACAGCTATGATTTTTCTTTCCAGTGATTCATACCTGCACTGGACAATATTTTTTGGCTACTGTAGATGTTTAAAAGATGTGAATATTATTCTGCTTATTGATTTCCCTTCATACTTAGCAGATAAATCAATAGGATGTGAAGACGAGGCTCCATTAAAATGATTTCTGGTGACATCATTTTTGCCTGAAAGTTTCCACAATAATGACCCTTAAGTTTGCCTGCAAGAGGTCATTCAAACAAAGGAACACAATAAAATCACATACCTCTCATAGGTTCAGTCTGTGATTTCTTCTCTTAGTATAATTTTAAATCTTAGTTAGTATTTCTGCTATGATGTAGGTACAATTTGTTCTGATGAAAACAGAAAGCAGAAGAAAGGGGAAAAAAATACAAACAGGTGCATTATTTCATTGTGCACGTTAAAGAACCTCAACTGACCCTACCTCTCAAACATGATAGCTACAGTCTAATACAAGGAAGCCCATAATAGAAACACCTCTCAGAAGAGCTATATATACACAGTCATACAGAGATGCCAAAGATGCACCATCCTTTGTAAAACTGTTGTGTAAGCTGCAATGATTATTGTAGAACAGCACCTTATGGCAAAATTTTTGCAAGTTTTGTTCCCCAAAAGATGCTTAACTGAAAATACCTCTCCAAAGGGTCTGGTTGCATTTTGTGGTTAACACCACCTCACTATTGTCCCAGCTGCTGTAATAAGAACCTCTTCAGGGATGAGGATCCATTACTGCAAGGCACTGTAGAAAGAGCAAATGGGAGGTCCACACACAAAACCTTCTATAACCTGTGTTTGAAACAAAAAGTGACAGGGACGTACTGGAAGGGTGTAGGAGGGTGTAGAAGGATGTTACTCATTAAAAAAAAAAAAAAAAAAAAAAAAAAAAAAAAAAAAAAAAAAAAAAANAAAAAAAAAGAAAAAAGAAAAAATTAATGACCTAGGTACAACTGAAATTTTATTAAAGGCTTATTTTTCAAAGAAACTTGAAAAGTGCCATGAAAGGGTTATGGTGTGAGATGGCTTTGCAGTTGTCTGTTGGGTCTTAGTCACCATTGGACATAACATTGTTCCTTGCAAGAGGAAGGGATTGGAATTGAAGAACTATGCTTCATCAAGTTTAGGTTAACCTCAGGTGACTACACATCCTTAAGCCACAAGACAAACTGGTAGAAATTTTATTTTTTAACAGGAGAGAAACAGATCGAATTGAGATGTAGATCATGTAATCATATAGTAAAAAGATGGTTCTGCTTGTGGAAATAAAAAGAGAATCCTGTGGAGAAAGAATGAGTGAATAAATAATTTGGAGGAGAACTAGGAGAAAATTGAATCATCAGGAAAAGGCAATATTTCAAGAAAAAGAGAATGGTGGCAGTATTGAAGGCAGCTGTCAGGTCACAGAGATGAAGATAGAGTACAGGTTCTGGGACTTGGCTAAGAATGGGCCATTAAAAATTTTGGCATGAGTGCCTTGAATTGATCGAGTGCAAAGGATGCAAGGCAGAACTAACAGGTCTGAGCATGGAATTGAGGGAATTGAAAACAGCATGCTAAATAAGGATAAAGATAAATGAGAACGGGAAGGTAAACTGGTCTCTAGAGAAGCAAATGGGCTGAAGTGTGAGATCTTTTGTTTTTAGTAGAAAATACCACAGCAGGATTGTATAATGAAGATAGGAAAAATAAAAACTGTAGTATATGAGAAACTTAAGGCAGCAGTAACATGACAGTGAATAAAAGAATAGTCAGCAGATGTGATAAAGTGCAGAGGTTGGATGGTACTTTTCAATCAGAGTCAAGAGAGAAGAAAACAGAAATGAAAAATAAGCAAAAGAGAGGAATAAGGTCACATTATATGTTTGATAATTTTAACTTCCATGGAAGTTAAATGTGTGGAAACAGCAGGGAGGATGCAGAAGAATGACAGAGATTTAAGTGTGTCTTGTGATGGAAACATGTAAAAAATCATGTATGAGAGATGAAAACAGAAAAATCAGCTATGAGGGGGATGGGAACTATCAAGGATTTATGATGCTAGTAGACTATAGATAACAGAAAGCCCAAGTGAGAGGGTCTGATTGACTACATAAAGTGCATTGGGCTTGTAGAGTGGAAATTCAGAAAAAATGGGACAGTAGGACATGGTAGAGAACAATTATTATATTCTCTCTGCGAGAAGAGAAAAACAGCATGAAAATCTAGAGTCAGTGGACACACCATCAACTAGAAAGATTGGATTTTCCTCCAGTGGCTTCCAGAATGCACATGACCATAATTCCTGTAAAAACCAGAGGGAGTTTTGGGTTCAGTGGTTTAGACAAGCTCAAAGATCTCAGCAGGTCCCCAGTGATCCTGTTCAGATGTCTGAATGCCCTTTTTTGTGTTGATCATCTCCTCACATGTGAATTTTACCCAGATAGAAATACTGCAGCTACTCTGGCTATTCTGATCTTTTTCCTCCTTCTAATGGGAGAAATCATCATCTGTCATTTGTACAGCACTGAGAAAAGGTTGGAACAAATGTAAACAGCCTCAAAACATCTGGGTTATCTTATGACTAGAACTTCACTTGGCCTCTGGGTTACAGCACACAAAAGTGCAGTTTCTCTCAATTAAGAAGGACTACTTTAAATGGCTACTTGTTCTAATTTTCCAACTATGCAATTCATACTAATTATTCAAGGAAATTAACATTAAAAATCACTGCATGTATATTTGTGATAAGCAAAAGTAAAAGCATTAAATGTAGAGCTACACACAACAAAAAAATTGCAGAATATTTGGTTTTGATTTGGTTCCACAGCTTGGATCATCTCCTTCAGGGAGAATGATATTACAGAACCAGTCAGTGGAAGTCTTTTTAATATAACATTGACTCTACATGGTTTTCCCTGGAAGAAGGACAATACTGCTTTGAAAGATGGGGACCACCATCTCCCAATAGACACTCCAACGTGCTGCCAGTGCTCTCCTATGGAAGAGGACTACTCTTGGATTATAGCAATGCAGAACCTCCTGGACAGGAAGATTTTACCAGCTGTGTACAAGAGCAGACATTCTTGTATTGCCCTTCACCACGGGGTATAGTGTGGTGCTTCTGGAAACACTACCCTATTGATGCATAAGAAAATGAGATCCAAATGCTAGTCAAGAAAACAATTAGTAATATAACTATCTTTCCTAATGTGCAGCACTGTGAGATTCACTGTCTGAAAAGTGAAAAAGTTTCCTTGCTCAATCACTTTTATATTTCTTCCCTCCGTCTGAAGCAGCTGTTATTGGCCAATTTACCTTGGCAAATCCCATGACCTTTATCTCATGAGAGATCTGATCTTGCTCTGGGATCATGCATTGTGTGAAAAGCTTAGCTAAGCAGGTGTCATTACCTCATACCCTTTGGTTGTGCTGCTGCACTGGGGCTCAGAGGATATTAATTATTTTCATCTCTTCTGGATAATATGTAAAAATAGGCACTAGATAAAGAGGACATCCACTGAAGAAATCTATATTTATTGAGAGGATCTATATTATTAACTGAAGCAGAAAGGTACATCTTGCAATAGAATCTCTGTCCTATAAACCAGGAAAAACCCTTCTTCTGTATGCCAAACTCCATGGCAACCATTTGGTTTCCAACATCTCATCCAATATTTTGTTGATGTTAGCTTTCCTTTGAGATCACTGCTCACTGGGTTGCATTTCTTCCTATTCAGACCCCTGTGATACCAGCTCTTCCTCTATCTATGCAACGGAGTGCAACCAATCACACCTAGACTGCTCTGGAGTAGTTAGAAACTTGCTCAGATAGTCCTGGTCTGGAGGTTTGGCACATTCTAGGGGGAAAAAGGAAACCCTAGAACAGCAAAACAGATAAATGACCTCTTTAAATCCTGTCCTTACAAGCTATATTCTATAGCAGGGGTATGTGAAAGGGTTACAGTCCCCTTCCTAAATTCCCAAGGTGAACAGTAGCCAGTGACCTTCACGAGCATTTTCCAATTGCAGTGATGTTTTTGGATTCACAATGTTGAAGATAGCCTGCAGATCCTTTTGGGATCATGCCTTTCATCTCTAGAGAGGTGCCTGCCCCATTCTGGGTCCTCAAATAACTCTGTGCAATTGAGTAGAGTTGAGTTAACAAAGATTCGTGAGGGGATGAGGCCGTTAATCAGCATTTTGGCTTCCTCTGCTGTCACTCAGGCTGCAAATGGTGTTGCCATCTGCTTTTCTCTGTGTTCTCATCCAGGCTATGGGATGTGCCCTTGAGAGATTGAAAAAAAAAAAAACAAACGAGGAAAGAATAAAAAGGACCAGCTTGATTTCTGGCTGCAGCTTGCTGTTTGTGCCAGTCATTGGCAGAACGCTTTGTTTGTAGGCAGCCATGGGGTGTTAAGACAAATGGCTGTTCTGCTACAGAATGTATTTTCCAAGAAAAATGTTGGGATTTAGCCACAAAACTCTCTGAAGGTTTCAAATGGTCTCCTTGTCTTCTTAGAAACACATTTTCTCCACTGGCAGAAATATATTTGCACTCTTTCCATTTGATTGAGGGAGCTCTGAGGCTGATTTTGGCACTCTTGTTTTTAGACTTAAAACTTCCATCACAAGAGGTATGATTGTGGAGATCTACATTGTTTTCAATCTTAACAATGTTATAGCTCTTTAGGATCTGTTTAATCATGCACTTATGTAAAATATAAACAGAAGTCTTAGGAATAGCCTTTCTTGAAACCAAGTTCTCCATCTTCTTTGTCTAAACTATCATATGTGAAATGCATCAAGGTTAAGGGGGAAAAGCAACAACGAAAAAATGCACAACTTTTCGAACAAAGTTGAAATGAAGCAGCTGAACAAAAACGTTGTAAACTAACATAACTTTCCAGTTCAACTAATCCAACTCATCAAACTGCTAAGATCTACGGTGAGTCAATGATTTCAAAAGCAAACACTAGTTGAGGGAGTACATATAAAATCAGATAAGACAAAAAGAAGGAAAAGAGAAAATAATAAAGAAAATGAGAAAATAAAATCTGTGAGGACATAGACAAATTTGTTCTCTAGAGAGTTTAGTTTCTATTATTATTTTTATTATAATTATTATTATTTTATTTAATGTAATTTTATTTATGCATTTCAGTTCTGATATATTATGATCTGGGTTTAGAGATATACCACTTTCTTTTCTTGTTTTTGTGGGAATTGACATTTATTCTACAATATAATTACAGCATGAGCTTTATATAAACTGGGAGATTTTTTTCTTTTCTCACTCCACATTTTTCATATATTACTGCCCTCTGTGCTGCATAGAGTTGAAAGGTAATTTTCTTTGTGTGTGTGCAGACATTGATCTCTGCTTAGCCAGTCAAGCCCTATTGAGTAACCAATATCCTGAGATCCCTGCTTAGTGAATTACCAGAATCCTTTCTCTGACTGCTTTGAACCAGGACCTTGAATGTCAGTCTCTTCAGCCCAATGTGAGATACAATGACCAGCGATTTCCCAAATCTTAAACACCTCTAATTTTTCAATACTCTAATTTTTGAAAGTAATTCAAAGTTAGTTTACATCAGGCTTTAGCTACACAACATGGGAGCTCCCAGGTTACTTAACTTCATATCTCTTGTTTTTCCTTCTCTCATATTAACTCTTCAGTTTACCAAAACCTTAAGCACGGTATTTTCTGCACAGCACTACAACAATGAGATGGTTTCACCTGGAAGGAAGATTTCAGAAAAAGGGAAAAAAACAACCAACCTGCCAAACAAAAAAAACCCAACCCTAGTTATTTTTAACCATTTAAATTTTTTAAAGGCAATATTATAAATCAAATTTTTATCTGGTGCAAAGTTGCCTAGACTCTGAAAATATGATTGTTGCCCATTCCTGAATTAACATAACTGACACAGCACTATCAAGAAATAAGATGAGGAGGAAGAAGCTTTAAATTAATAGTTTGCTACATTATGTGCTGCTGTAATCCTCACTTTTTGAAATAATTGAGCAATGATGAAGGCAAAATTCAACTGAGGAGGAAAAAATTTCCTTTATAATGTGTGAACATTGAGGTACCACCAATGTAAGCACAATTTCAAGGATATAGTTGTTCTAAACTGACCCATCAAACTAAACTACTGCTGATTATTAAAATCAAGGCTGACACAAAGGCACATGTTGAATTTGTTTTCCATAAATGGATATGGATAGTCGCAAGCACTTAAAATTTTAAGTATTTTCATAATCTTAGCCTTAAAGTTCTTCTTGGAGGAAGGAGCTGGAATTAAATCTTTGTAGCCTTCAGGTAGGCACCATAATGACATTTTAAGGTGTGAAGAAAATGCACATCACTTTTCAGAAAAGATATGAGAAAGGGAAAAAAGAAGAACATCCGACTAAAATCCTGGGAAAGGTAGGTGATTCAAGTTGAATAGTGGCTTTCAGAAAATCTAAGGTTCTCTTCAGATGAGGAAAACTGAATATAGGTGTTTGCAATCAATGTAAGAGACATAGTATGATAGACCAATAGAGGTTTGTAATTGAAAAGCAGTTTCTATACACTTCATACCTTGTTCCTCAAACACATTAGGAGTAAAAAACCTTGCAGAGGGTCTCTAGAGTCAATAGATAATAAAGGTACAAAAGGAGTACTTGGAGAAAAAAGGGTGAACCAGAAAACGAAATTAATTTTCTGCCTTTATATTCATTGTGGAAGAGCTTGAGGAGATTCCTACACTGGAACCCTTCATTACTGGCATTCACCGAAGATCTGAATCAAACTGAAGTGTCAATAAATTTTACAGAGCAAACAACAAAATTGGACAGGGACAAATTGCATCAATAAGCACTTACCTAAGAATTCAAAAGGAGTTCAAGGACCAGAAACTGAACAACTCTTAGTGGCGTGTAAAGTGTCCCTTAAACCCACCTTCATATCTGAGAACAAGAAAGTAGAAAATGCAAATAAGATGACAAAGTTTCAAGAAATATACTATGAATTATCCAAAAGTAAAATAAAATGATCAAATCAGGAGTGTATCCATTTTTTCTGAAAGAAATTCCTTAATATATATGACAAACTTTGCTGAAAATACAGCTCTAAGTTTGTAAGAGCAAAAGACTGTGGCTGCAAAGGTTGATCTTATGGTACTGCAAAAACTGGATCTGGGCAACAAAATGGATAAATATGATTCAAAATAGGTAAATATTATGTAATGCAAATGGGTGAAAAAATGGTTATTTTGCATGTAAAGGGAGGGGATCTTCATTGAGCAATGTAGCTGGTGTCTGAGATCTTGAGGGTATGATGTGTAGTTTAGGTGCTTTCTATAGCTCAGAAACAGTGAAAAAAGTAAATAACATCATGAAAGTTATTAGAGAAAAAATAGAGAAAAGATAGAAAACATTTATGTTTCTGCATAAATCCAAACCACTCAGTTCTCATGCTCCTCTACAAAAAGGTTTAAAGAAGGGCAACAAAGATGAAAAGGAATATTGAATACTGTTCTTACTTTGACTGAGTAGACAAGGACTTGTCCTAGTGGAGAAAAGACAGCTGAAGGAGGATTTGACAGAAGAATGGAAAATCATGCTTGGCAAAGGAAAAAAGAGATTGATTATCCAGCGTCTCTTCCAGTACAAGAACTAGGAGACATCAAATGCAATTAGCTGTGAACAGATTAAAAAAACAACAGAAAAGCAGCTTTTCCTACATCTCGTGTTCGAGCTGCAGAGCTCCTTGCTGCAGTACGTTGTGGATTCTAAAAGATAGGGAAACCAAGGAGAAACAATTCACAGGGAAGAAATACATCAAGGTGTGATAAATAGATACTATCACCTCTGGCTCTAGAGGTACCTGATATGTAAGGTTTTGGAGGCTATGTTGAGATATAATATAATATATATTATAATATAATATATTATAATAAGAATATAATAATAAATAACCCATCCTTAAACAAAATCTTTCTTGAGCTCTTGACTTCTTGCTGTGTTAGAAAAAAGAAGTATTTTCATGAGTATTTCTATACAAGGCAAGTAATTCAAATATGCCTATTGTTAAAGCTGGAGGGAGTGAAAGAAAAGTATGAGCACTATAAGAACACAGTATTTTAATTTCACAAAGATAGCAAGGCAAAAAATTATATAACTGTTTAAAATGAAATATTAATTGAAATAATATTAAAAAATGAAGATATAGTTGATCACTTTTACATAAAAAAAATTTCAATGAGGACTGAAAGTCCTACACCCCACAATATGAATTTAACCAATTCTTCCTCATCAGTTAGAATCCAAATCAAAACTAACCCATTCTAATAAGTTTTACAAGCTTCAGACCAGAAAAACTGTCTTCATCTATTTCAAGGGCACCCAATACATTCCAGGGTCTGCTCTGTTTCACAATAGCTAAATTATTAGTTATCCTCTATTATTATCAGACTCTTTTCTTTTACTGACTTTCTTAGGGGGCTGCAAAACTTTCGTCAATCCATTGCCAATGAAAGATGTTTCCTTTCAGTGGCATCATTCAGAAGGAAGCACTAAGGTTCCTAGATACCTTAAGAACTTTATCCATACACATCACTCTGGAAATCTGATCGTTTAACATGAGTGATGGTACTGATTTTTTCCAACTGGCTTTAAGCACTGAAAACCCTAAAGGCGAGAATTCCTGTTTCTACACAGGAAAGCCTACAAAGCTACGCAGAACAGGTTTGGTGCACAATACAAATAAAGAATGAAAGCCCTTCTCCAATTTTCGTGAACAAAGCACTCTAAATAGTCAAGAGTCCAAAGGCATCAATGTGCTGTTAGGCTCTGGAACAGCTTCAATAATGTAAGAGTTAAGTAAATTGTTTAATGGCTTCCTTTGCTATAAAGGAAACATAATTGCAGCTCCGCTGGGTAACACATTGAATAGTCATGATAAAAGCTTTCTTTCTGCTTTGTCTACTGTACCATCTGCTCATTCCTTCCAGAACTTCTCTCTGGCAAGTGACCCACTCATTGCAATACAGCTTGGCAGATAAGTGAAATTGCAGCATACTTTGTTTGTGTGTGTCTGTGCTTGCTTAAATCTATAAATATTCATAAAATTGCTTTTTAATGAAATTAAATACACAGCAACACACCACTTATTTGTATTTTCTGCAGTGAATCTGTAGTGAATCTCTAGTGAAACAGATTTCTTGCATTTTCTGTTAGAAAAAACCAACACAAAATATAAATAACATTTTTAACCTGGAGTTATAGACTGAGGGTCTTGGTAGATTTTCTAAGAGTCCAGGGCTACGCTTGGGAAATTTTGGGTTCTCTTAATCAAACTGACTAAAATTTGTGGGTCGGGGAAACTAAAGGGGAGGGAGCTACATTTGGTGCTAAATTATAAAACAGATTATTTGTAATCTGGAGATTAATTCAGTATACATAAAGGTGCCCTGGAGAACAAAGACCTGTTTGGAGGGTTACTAGTGTACATAGAGATGTGATTGCTTTTGTCAGTGGGCACCTGGACAGGTGATGACACCCTACTTTCTAAATTATTCTGAATTCTTTGAATACCATTTGTTAATATCAACCTTGTCAGACAATAATAGATGGAAAAGCAATACAGTTAGTTAATAAATTGTATTTTCTAAACAAGCTTCTTAAAATGGCAAACTCCTCAACCACCAGGAAATTGTTAACAATTTTTTCTTTACCAAGTACCAGGGAAGGCTTTAATAAATGTATCAATATGTTGTTGACATTTCTCTAAAATCCTTTGCCAGCCACCCTGAATATCATGGGTCACTATTCTTACAAACATAGATATGCTGTCTGAATTCTGCAAAGCAATGCTTGCAATGTGTACATGAATTTTGAGCAGGTGTTTGGTTTGACTCTGATTTCTCCCCTTTTTATTCTTTATTCATTTACGCTCTTAGAAGTTTTTGTGGTTTGGAGGGGTTTTTTTACAGAAATATTTGAATAACTGTGCAGCATATACCTTTACAAGCAAAAAATAGTTTGTCTTATGTGATTTCTCACTCTATTTTTTTACTTCTGTTAGATTTTTTTCATCTGAGTTTCCATCAGGCCACGGCAAAAGTAGAACTTACTCCGTGCTATGGGTGTCATATTCATATGAATAATACCTTGTGAACATTCAAAGTGAACAAAATTCAGGCAGAATTTTGATTGGAAATGGTGAGCTCCAAGAGTCTAACAAATGTTTTCAAAATACTGCTTTGGGTCACAATGAAATGAGTGAGTCCATCTACAGTAGGCACATCCACATGCTGGTTGCTTTTCTTATGAAAGCCATGAATCTTACGGGATGTTTTATATGTGGAAGTCCTTTCCTATGGATGAGTTTCTGGGTACCTCTCTGAACAAAGTGAGTTCTGTCAGGGCACTTTCTGCCCCTGACTATGATAAAATTGAAAGAATGAAGAGTAAGATTATTTTCATTCATCTGTAAAAGGAATATATTCCTCTGGATCATGATGAAGATAATTATTATTATAACCCCTCCAAGGAATAATAGGATATGCAGACACAAATAATTTATATTCCCAGTACAGTGATAACTTAGGCAATGTAACCCAAAATACTAACACTATAAACCCTGACTGAAGAGAAATCCTTATGATTCATCATTTACATGACAACAATTCATTTAAGCTGATTCACTGACTATAACAAAAGAAAATGAATAATATATTGCTTCTTCATTAACAGCCTGTTTTAACAGAAGCTCAGAATATAAAAGAAAACAGTCTGTTTGAATAAAAATTTCTGAAAGAGAAGTGAATTGCTGTGGATTAAATGCCAGAATTGCTTATTTTTCCCTTATCTTCCTTCTAATGTGTCTAAATATTTCATAGGGTAATGTTGCATTGCATGTTCATAATCATATATAGGAATGTATTTAAGAGTTCAGGAAATTGGAACCTTCCACTTCAGGCAGTTGAGAGCAGCTAATGTGCTACTGTAATTCATTTAAAAACTATTTGGCTTTGACAGACTGCATTATTTTTCCTCATTTGAGCATTGAAATTATCTGATGGGAAGTTAGTAAAACATCTTGACAAGTGCCAAGTGCATGGACTCTCTCATATGTGGTCTTTATTTGAGAACCATGATATAATTCCACTAATTCTATATTTTGTGGTATAGTAGGTGTTCAAGTTCTGAAATGTAAACCAAACATAATGTTCCAGGCCTTTTAGGTTCACTGACCAGAACATGGGTCTCTGTGATCTATTCTTAGCAGCAGCAGCTGAATAGAGACAAATTACACTTTTCACGTTTTTTAAAATGCTACATCATCTGTGCTTTGATATGATAATTTAGTGAGGAGCTTTTAACTACTCATCAACTAGAAATGTGACAGGATTAATAGTTATGGTTTTTTGTGGCATTCTGCTAAGTACCATGTTACTGATTTAAGGAATGCAGCTTTTATGGAGTTCATTATCTACCACTCACCATTTACAATAACCAAACATGTTGAAGGAATTTTTGACAGCACTTTTTCAATGGTCATACTATGAAGAAGAAGTTTCTTGGGCTACTTTTTGCTGGGAACCTTTGAGACCCACCATGGGTGGGTCTGAATCACAGAAATAAAACAAAACAAATCAAATCGAAAAACTTGACATGATGTGCCCTAAACTAGAAGATGAGAAGAATTGAATACTTTACCTGACTGGACTGTGAGATTACCAAAGAACATATGTAGGTATTAATTTAAGGTGGCAAGTAAATGTGATATTTCCCTGGAGTACTCCTTCAGGTACCTTGGAGACTTTCTCAGCTGGAAGCCATTTGGATGTATTTAGGAATAAATGCTGTATTCCACCATGAACCAGTCCAATTTACTACTGAAGTCATGTAAACATTCAGCCCCCTATGATGACCCTCATCTTGGAGATCCAGGATGTCACACTGTTGGGCACCTGGAAATGCTTACAGATACTAGTCTTAATATAGAAGTACCATGTGGAGAAACTTAAACTTGCTCTGAATTAGAAAGGTAAGATGTCCAAAACAGCACTGCCAAATTGCCATGACCTTCCAGTCAGCACAATATATGCAATATATGACCTATATTTAGAGTTAATCTAAGTGTTAGATTAGGCAGCTGGGTCATATGAGACACTCTTATTTCTGCTTTCTCTAGATAATGAGAGAAAACAATACCTAGATTAATCCCATTTGGACAAGGCTAATATTCAGGTATGAAAGAGACCACACTGAAATCCTTCCTGGTAGACGTGGAAGGTAACAGAACTCCATCAGTTTACTATAAGAAAAAGGTGGCCATCGTTCCTGTGGACTTTCTACAAGCAACACACGATTTCTGCCACATGGACCTTCAACATACTTATTCCACAGATTCTTAAAAAGCAATGACAATCAAAATGCTTTTAAAGCCATGCTATGTGGAAAAACTATGACAACCATAGTTTCCTCTGCGCTTACATACACAGACACACATATACTCCCATTTTGGGAGGGCAAACAAAACACTCTCACAGTTTCAACCATTTGTTGCCTAAATTTTTTGTCGTTGGACAAAAGATCGGTGAACATTTTTGTGATTCCTTCAAAATCAGTAAATACCAAGGATGATTTCAATGTCAGATACATGTTCTTTAGACCTGACAGCTCTAGAATTCTCCACATAGTGAAAACATAATGAAGCAGGATGTGAAATTCAATTTTTGACTGTGACACTGGGCATACTTGGTTGGGTTTTTTTGTTGTTACTGTACAAGTAATATACCATTACAAATGTGCTGCTAAATATACAGAAGTTATTTGAACAATCTGTTTATATAACCTTTATATAAGCAATTTTTAAGACAACCATTTTCAAGCAATGCACTTCCAAATATAGGTTGAGTGATGTGATGTGTATATTCTTCACTCAGGATGGAAATATATTTTTCTTGATATTTCTTCCCCATTGTCTTTGACCTATGAAGTTTTCTGCAGTTATCTGGAGCCCTATTGAAGTTTGTAATATTACAAAATCATCGAGAAACAAACTGGTGAGTAGGCAAAAAATAACTTCCGTTTGTCAGATGTCTTGGCACTCAGTCACCTGCTACTACTAATACTGTATTTATAAAGTTTCTCTTTTAGAAGCAAGGAGGAATTAGTCATAAAGCCTTTAAGAACTTTCTCAGGTAGTTCAGCACACGATTGATTTGGATGATGCAATAGAGAAAGCACTGACATACATTGCTGAGAAAATGTGCTCTATTTCCAAGGCAAAGTCAGATGCACTTGTTGAGAAATCTTAAACCTATCTCCTTTTTTTTCCTGTCATATTATGCTGTTAGGATTGATTAAAACTACTCTGCTAATTCTCCAGAAGAAATCCATCAGGGCTACCTAAAAGGGGAAACTGTTTCTTTTATTTATTTCCTCATGGAAATGGTCATTCTAAGCCAGCTTCCACTTGTATTTTTCATATATTCAAACAACATTTTTAACATTTCATATGACTTTCTTTCCTTTTAATGGCCTGCTTGCTAGAAAGTCTCAAGTTTTCCTTTTAGAAATATCTGAACAGCAGATAATGAGGTGAATATTAATTAGTTTTATGGCAAAGAAAATTACATTGCCAATCATTGTTACTGACTAATGGGTGATGAGGTAAAATTACAGTAAGATAAATGATTATTCTTACTAACTAGCACATATTCTGTTCTGCAATGCATGATTTTCAAAAATAGACAAAATGGTAATGCAGAAAAAAAGGTGCAATATCTGAAGAATTTAATTTCACAAGTTTTCAAGAAAGATGAAGATGAAAAATAAGTAAAAGTGAATGAATAATTGAGGACAATGCTGGAGAACAAGATATTGCTATTTCTTTTTGTTTCTGGATTTTATTCAATTTTCTTTAGTATCTTTTTCTTACTCAGGAGTGCAGGTGTGGAAAACAAATAACTCCATATCTTGCCTGAAGGTTATGAAGACCTTTCAAATAAGGAAGGATAGGAAAGTGAAGGCATTTGGACATGGGTTACAGCAGCTTCTCCAAAAAAATAATAGGGAGAAGAGACAGGAATACCAGCATCAGCCTTAAACAAGGCAATAAAAGGTCTTAAGAATGTCAGCTGTAATTATTGTCAGTGACCATCTTAATAAGAGCTTCAGTGTGACTGATAAGCACCGCTCCCACCACACTGAGCAGAACTCTCTGTGTCAAAGCCTCCCCAGGATATCTTTGGTGGTGTGGTTCAAACTGAGAAAATTAATAAATATATCACTGAGATATATGAAGCCTGAAGATGTGTATCTGCCAATGTTTGGGAGTGCTCTGAGGTTATGAAATACAGTGATGAGCCAAAGCAAATGGCAGAGAGATGAATAGAATGTAGTTACCAACAGATAATTAATTATGTAGGTTATAAAGGAGTGTTTCTTCCCTTACCCAAGCTTTTTAAAGGAAAACTCTTACCTGTCTTTATTGATTTGAGGTGATGCACAGCTAGGGCTGGATTCAGTGGCTGTTGTGTGGACACCCTATTGGAAAAGCATGTCATCTGCCACAGCAGGGGTGACATGGGATGTACAGGAGCTCTATATCCTCCTTGAACAGCACGTGAGGACCAGGCAGGATACACCCTGCAGAACCATAAATGGCCTGTTTTTAAACCTTGCTCTTCTACTCCACTGCACAGTATGCAAACTGCTAAGATTGATAGCAACCTGTAGTCCAGACTGCCCTGAGAAAAAGAAACCCACCTAGCAAATCCCTCATCAAATCCACCTACCCACATGGTGAGGCAAGGGTCAGCATGTCAGATCTGTGGACAAGATGGGACTTACAGAGAGGTTCTATTCCAAGAAATATTAATATCAGCCTGTTTAAAGGAATTTAAGGTATAATGTCTAATGTTAATATTCCAACTGCATTATAGGTCTGCCAGCACTGGAAGATGGATTGTGTAGCAAAATAAATTTTTTAAAAAGGGGTATCTTTTTGTGTGGGAGCCAAAAAAGCTCACAGTGGAAAACTTGTAGGAGGATAGAATTTTTCTTTTCATGCTAATAGATATGGCATTATATAAAAAGTTTCTAGGGAGCATTTTATAAAGCAGTTACCCAAAAAATATTTTGAGTCAGTGAACAGATAGTCTATCTGAAATGAGCTTGCATGTAACAAGAAAAGCCACCAACACTGTCAAGAGAAAAAGTACTTTTTGGTGCTCATCTTTCAATCAAAATTAGAGGCAATTGCTTTCTAGAGACAGCAAGGCACCTGCTCAGAAAGTGGAACAGACTGTGAAGCATCTGACTTTTCCACTAGAGGGAAGAATTGTTTTCAATGAAAGATGTCTCTTCTCCCCACCCATCCTCCTTGGAGGCAGGATGGTCACTTTTGCCCCATTTAGCACCTTGCTTTTACTCAGCACTTGCTGTGGCTGTGGCAAGAGCAGTGTCCTCCAAGAATGCAAAGTTTTAGAAGGTGGTGGCAAATGAAGAGGCATGCACTCAACTCACAGCATGATTTATGAGAAATTTTGGTCTGCAGTGTAGCTGCCATCCACGGTCCATAGATTTCCCCAGGGCAAAGGAGAAAATAAAGCCTAAACCTACAGTCATCCTCTGAGGCCTATAAGGACTATATCCTCTTTTTTACAGAAGTCTTCAAAGGGTAAGGGATTTTGCAAACAGGGAATAATTCAAACTGTGTATGATATTTTCCTAATGGCATTCCCATAGACCTGAGACTACAATTACAATCCCTGTGTTTCCAGTCCCACTGTGTCAGCAGAAGCTGATCTAGATAGTGTATACAGCACAATATATTTGCCATTTCAGTCTTTCTCACAGGGCAGCTTTATCCAGATTCAGATTCTGTCTATCCTTTTCAAGTTTCACTCACATAGTATGTTCTCCTGGATCCTTTTTCTACAGTCTTTCTTTCCTTCATTATCATGCTTTGTTTCTAAGCTCCCACTGTATTTCAGGTCTGACGATTAATTTTGGCTGCCAGCAAAGGATAGTAAATGAAAAAAACAAAACACAACCGTTTGCCTAACACTCTGCACATCATCAACAGGAAAGGAGCCAAAAGCAACGTGTCTCTTTTTCCATAGACAACCTTTCTCGTCATGCCCTGCATGCGGTACCCTACTAAGACTTTAACTGTTGCAAGAGATGCCAGATCATAATTACATTCAAACTGAGCTATGCTACCTGTAGAATTATTTTTTCATGTAAAATCTTACTTTCTTTTGTGACGGTTTCCTAGGAGCTCCTCTGCCCCTCTAAATACAAGGAAAAAGAGCAACAGTAGTGAAAAAGAAAAACAGTAATGGAGATTAACCAATTCCCCATGGAACAGTCGAGCCTTGAAATTCTGAGGCTCTGAATAACCTGATCTAGTAGATATCTCTGCTCATTTCAGGGTGGGTGCACTAGTTGACCTTTAAAGGTCCCCTCCAACTCAAACTATTTTTTAATTCTACAGTTTATGCAAACTGGCATGACACAATGGTGGGGGGACCTTCCAGGTCCCAGGAAATATGGATCTGCAACAGCTGGCTGTAGATTCTGTATGTGTGGAAAAGGAATACAAAGTAAACTTCACTGGTGCAAAGGATTTACCAGCAGGAGTCTGAGATGGATTCACTTTGGCAAAACAGCTACCAATGGTTTTGGCAGGGAAGCCTTTAGCAGTGCACTGAATGTGGAACATTTTTCATAACCCCAATTCTTACCAAAAGAAATATATTTTTTTAAAGCCTATTTGTTAAAAACTACATTTAAGTCCAATTTTCTAATAAAAATGTTGTTCCTTAATTAAACCAGTGTAGTCCACTATCTGAGCGTACAGCCCATTGCTTCGGAGCTGCTTGGTACCAGAATCCCCAAAAGGCAGTGGGGCTCAAATTCCAATACTGTGGTTTAAAGCAGTGAAACTGAAAGCACACAAAAGACATGAGAAAATACATAAGTACCACCTTCTTTTCAAGGAAGTATACTTACTCCCTATTCAGTTGCCTTCTCAGTTTTTCTTTGCTTTTTTATATCAAAGTTGTAGGTAGCTTTTACAGTGTTTTTGACAGACTTCCTAAAAGAGATCATGACTATAAAGGGTTAGACAAGCTACATTACATAAGCTTCTTTATTACATTAGCAAATGCAAAATAGCATCTGTCTACACGACTGACTGAACCTCATCCCATTTCTGAAATAATTTTCTGAGGTATAACAGAGGATCTAATTGTTTGCACTGGATTTTATAACATGGTGCTTATGATATTGCAGATGCATAATTATTAGCTATTATAGAGCAATTACACCATCATGAAAGTATAGTAATTCTCCTTTTTCAGAATAAACCATGGAAGATTTCATTGCATTTACAAATCTGAACTAAAGGGAGGTGTATAGTTATGCCAACATTTGAAACAGACGACTGAAACTTCTCAATGGAGCCAGACTGCAGATAAGTTCCCTGGTCTAGTTTAAGTTCCTTAGTCCTAAGGAGCTGTCTGATGTATAAGAATGCTTCACATTTTTCAACACTCATGACATTTGACTTTACTATGAGTATAGAGTGGCTATTCTATACAAATGTGACAAGATGTGCTCTAATGACAGTATTAGACTGCTGAGAAATTAAATTACACTGCAAGATTATTGGTGGAAAAAAGGCAGTAAATCCTCATCCAGCTGAAATCACTGGTAAAAATCTCATTTATTTCATTTGGGCTCGGATTTTTGCCCAGTCTCTTGTCATATCTTGTGTGGTTCAGAACCAAGGTGCTATTCCTCAGCTTCACCATCACTGATAAAACACACAAATACCTACATATTGCTTATTCTGCATACTAAATAATAATACTTATTTATTCTGCATTCAGAATGGTAATGATTCGGGACTTTAATAGATGTCACTGCCTAGTTTTGTTTACTGCTTCTTTTCTCAGTTTAAGTGACTGTATTGCCTCCACTGAAAAATGAATCCCTGCCTCTGCTCATGAATGCCTATAGGTCCCTTCTTCCCTTTCCATAAATTCTTGTGACTTCAGCATCCCTGGCCTAGACTGTGATGGATAAACTGTGCAGTCACTTCTGTTAAGGACTAATGCACATTCCAACCTCTTTCTGACAGGTTTCTGAACAGAGCATAAATTGTTTGCTTTGGACTCTTTCAGGGCAATATTCATTCTGATCTAAATGGGCAATGTTAATTCTGTCATTATCACAGTTTTGATATTTTTTAATCCAACACACCACACAATCAAGCTAAGAAGGTGAAATTATATAACCAGGGGAATCCATTACCATTAATAAATACTCAAATCCCAGTGTGCAAAGAAACCTAGTGACCTGATCCAATACTTATTAAAGAACTCTCCCTCTTTCCCTGCCACCACCCATCCATTCCCCAGATACAGCATCTGCTTTCACAGCATCACAAGCGGACCTTTTCTCATTGCAGAGAGCCACTTGCTGCTGAGCAGTACTCAGCCAGGGAACCCTTGACAGGTTCCTAAATCTGCACAAAAGATGGTCCTGTAGTTCTCTTAAGTCAGGTCTACTCAGTGCACTCATGAGTTACAAGATCAGCTGCAAGGTGCTGCACCTGGCTGCAATCCCTGGTGTCAATACAGACTGGGGGATGAAAGAATTGAGAGCAGACTCGCCAAGAAGGACTTGGGGGTGCCAAAGGCAGCGTGACCAGCAGGCTGAGGAAGGCAATTCTGCCCCTCTACTCCACTCTCTTGAGACTTCATCTGGAGTACTGAATCCAGCTCTTGGGTGCTCAGCAAAGGAAAGACAAGGACCTGATAGAGCAGGTCCAGAGGAGGGCTATGAAGATGATCAGAGAGCTGGAGCACCTCACCTATAAGGAGCTGGAATTGTTCAGTCTGGATAAGAGAAGGCTCCAGAGAAACCTTATTGCAGCCTCTTAATACTTAAAGGGGGCTTGTAAGTAAAATTGGTACAAACCTTTTAATAGGAGCTGTTGTGATAGGACAAGGAGTAATAGTTTTAAATTAAAAGAGACTAGACTAGACATAAGGATAAAATTTTTTACAATGAGGGTGGTGATCAGTGGTACAAGTTGCCCAGAGAGGTGGTGGATGATCCATGGCTGGAACCATGTAAGGTCAGGTTGGTCAAAGCTCTGATTAGCCTGATCTAGTAGATGTACCTGGTCATTGTAGGGGAGTTGGAGCAGGTGACCTTTAAAGGCCCTTCCAACCAAACTGTTCTACGATTCTGTGCCAACCCAAACTTGAACAAACTGGAGAGGCAGATTCTGTCTCACACCTGAGACAGGAACAACTCCAAAATAGCTTGAGACTATAATCTTGATATTTTCACTGCTTTGAGAAGCTATCTGGGATTCTTACTCATTTGGAAGTAGAATCAGCCAGCTGGGAGACAGCAGGGGATCAAATTGTTCCTGGTGTTTTCTCATGATATCTAAATTAGTGTAAATTTCATCCTGACCTGGATCAGGTTTGCAATACTAAGATAGTGTCATTCAGACTCTCAAAGGGAGAACTTCCCCCCCCCCCATTTTCTTTGCTTAAATACTTAGTAAAGCATTTACACTTAATACAAAGTCTTTCATAGCATATGTTTCTATCTATATATGCTCCTGCATTTGGAAACTGCTTTAAAAGACTACTGGCTGCCTCTCCTATCTGTTTTTCCTGTATTGCCTGGTGCTTGTGACTGATAAGAACACGCTCTAAGCTCTGGGATTCATCCCATTCCATTACAACTTTCATTGAGATGCTGTATCTCTATGTTTGCAGTTGTAATCTGATAGATTTTAAATTAACAGTATCAGAAAGAACATTAATTTGTCTGTGGATGAGGTGTTATTAGGAATAATGGTATAATATTATCAGATTCTCTTTTTTAGTGCTCATGTTTGTGAACTAAGCAATTATGAAAATATTTAAATAATGAATGTAATTACCTATTAAAATGATTATGGTGTATAAATATTTATATTCCCATCAATGACTCCTCAGAGGTATAGCCGTAAATATAAAGAAAACCACATGTATATTGTACATGGAAAATCCTGTATCTCGTTCCTCAGCTGGTTTAATCATCACTGTGTGAGTGCTCTCAGAGGGACACCATTCAGCAGGAGCTGAGGAGCTGGCTTTTTTAGTCTGCACTAGTTATTTCCGTGCCTTGTTTTTTGACTGACCGATATTAGATACCAGAGACCACAGTGATTTTCAGACAGCAGGTTCCCAACCCTCTCTGGCAATGTCAGGCATCTCTGTGGGTGACATTCTGCCTTCCTGTAAGTCAAGTAGATTTTCCCCTCTTACTTCAGTAGGTCTGGATTCTCCATAAAGATACCACTCAGCACTTAATGCTTGCCCTTATTTTCAAAAGAGTAACCATACTAAATTATTGCTTTGGGTTTGTACTGTGACCAATGTGGAAAAATGCAAAAGTGTAAAAAGGGGTTAAACTAGAGTGGGGGTTAATTCTAGATGCCTGATTTCATAAACAAGATGTGAAATTCACAAAGTAAACTCTAAATGAATATTTTTTCATGTCTAGCATCTTTGATTTCCTCCAAATCCAGCTTGATTGTACATTGTTCTTAAAAAAAGGGGGAAAAAAAGGGGACATTGGAATTGTGCAGGGAGCATAAAGTTTGAAAGTTAAACGTAGCATACTTCAGTTGGAAAATCAGTGATGATGAGATGGTGCCTAATTTCTTTTTAGCTCTGAAATGCTACAAACCATTTTATTAATTCCCTGCTATACACTGCATTACCATATGTAAATAATTGCATTAACCCCTGTGCTCTCCCACCTTGTATCATATCACAGGGAAGAGCAGACTGACAGAAAAGTCACAGCAGGACATAACAGAGCGGGGCGAAGAATAGCAGTTGATTTCTAATTAAGAGTCAGGAGTCTTAGATGACACATTACTGGAGCTGAACAAGGATAAAAGATGAATGTCTAATATAACAGTGTGATAGCTTACAGTGAGGTACAACAGCATTGCCCTGATAAGGTACCCTTTCTGTTCCAAGGGTTTACATTAGTTTTCGTGAATCTGGAGGACATGGAACATGTGCATGTGCAGGTAGTTGTGCATTTTGAGGGATGGCTGACATATATTTTGAGGTTAACCAGTATTAGCAGCATTTGAAGAGAAGCCCTATAATCACGCCCACAGTCTGCTTTCTATCTCAGGACCAGAATTTGGTTATGGGTCTTGAAGATTGGCTTTTTATTAGATGCGTCACTATGTCCGAAACTATTTTGTTTTTGTGCCTGCTCTGTGTAAGTGGTTCTAATTCTCTCCCTTAAGGATTTATATATGCCTATGTGTGTGTTAATTAACCTGTGGATAATTCAATATATGGATAATAAATGGTTTTCAAGGGAAAATGTCACTTCTTTATCTATGTAATCATAAGTTATTTTTAATAAATACACAAGCACTTTGTAAATATCATCTTTTCAATACTCCAGTAACCTACTACTTCCCATTCCCAAGTAGAACTTTGAGGAAGAAGGGTGTTATCTGATTTATCAAGCTAAAATTTAGTAGTAAAGAAATATCTAAGATTTAGTAGTAAAGAAATAGATGAGAACTGTGAAGTGAATCTTTACAGATATTATATAATAAACGATGATACTTTTTCAGAAGGTAACAAAAGTATCTGGCATAACTTGATAAAGATCCAGAGCTATTCTTTAGCTTGCAGCACAATCTCTCCCAGGGTACAGCATTCAGATTTCAGCTGTAGCTTGTGACAAAGACTATCTCCTACTACTGAAATCATATTGTCATTTTTTTTTTTGAGAGGAATAAAAACAGGACTGTTAAATCCATTTTTCAAAAAACATCCAACACCTAAAGATGTTAGGGAAGAGTGCAACTGGAGCTTTTTTCCCCAGTGAGTTCAAGGTAAAAATTCCCATTGATTTAAATGACAAATCCAAACACAAGAGGGAAAACATAAGTCTTGTATTTAACCTCCAGTGCTTACTGGCTCTGCTGCAGAATATTATCAGAATCTTTTGTGCATCATTTAGGGAGCATTAACATTTCATAATATATCTACAGTTGGAAGTTTAGTTTCTTACTTAAGAAATAGGAAAAGCGTGGATTAATATTCTCTTAGCCAGTGAAAAGATTGACCTCCTACCACCTTTTCTAATGTTCTATAGGCTGTGTTTATAAGGGAGGACAAAAAGTCAAAAGTCTTTCTTCAGGTGTTCAATAGGGCCTCACCTCCTTGACCCTGACTACAGTACCTTAAATATAAGATTTTAAATTTATATTATACCCATTTGGCCCTTGTTTCATACCCTGCATAGCTGAGTTGGACTGTCTGCCAGTTCTGTTGCATGTTCTGACCCAGTCGCACCACAACACCTATTGGTGTGTGAATTCCTCACACAGAGCTAAAATAGCCACCCTCTCCATATAGGATGCATCATGAACCACAAAAAAAATGCTGATTCTGACCTAAAGAAATTGTACTTAATTTTGAAGAATAAAGGTGAGGACAGGCATGAAGGAACAATTGGAAAACAGGAATTGGGAATACAGGATACAGCATTGCAACAGCTTATGGTACTTGTGAAAACTGTATCCTCAGAGCACATTTTTTAATTTTTTTTCTTATAAAATATGATTATGTAAATATTTATAAAAAGTGAGAAAAATACCACGGTGATAAAATTCTTAGCCCTATTTTCATGCCAAGTAGAGATGTTTCAAAGACAGACAAGGCAGCAAAAAAAACCCTCCAAAGATTCACCATTAAATAAGCTCTGCAGGAGAGTTAAGATCTGTTCCCACAGATACAGCAATTTGGTTTGTAGATTTCTCTGAACGTGTAATTGAAAAAAAACCCTTTACAGGTCATAAGGCTTTAGATATTTTTAGTGCTTTTCAGTTTTTGTGAAGCTGATTGGGAATTTACTTTAATACTGACCTAAAAGGATAAAGAAAAACATATTTGGTATCTAGTTTCAAGTTTACTTGCCTTATTAGTTATAGATTTAATTCTGAAGGACAGTGAATAAAATTTATTCTTTTTAAGCAAATAGATTGTTTTAATCAGTAGCCTACTCTATCTCCCTTTTAAAACAACACTAAATATGTACATATGTATGTTTTATGTACATATCCATTGCTGCTATTATTGAGCTGTCTAATTTGGATGTATATGTGGATTCCCAAACTCATTTTTATGTGACATTTGTTTCTGTTCCTAGTTAAAGCCATGCTTCTTGGTGCAAGGTGCACTGTTATAATAACAGATGGCTTATTTCAATTCATAATGACTGGGAAAAATAACAATGAATCATGTAAGCAAGAACAAGCACTTCACTTTTTCTACAAGTTACTCAGTGCCTGCCAATTTGAAAAACAGCTGAGACCTCTGGCTCCTCATCAGAAATGCAAGGATGCTATCAGATTAGACTGCAACAGTACATCAAATATAGGAAGACAAAACTAGCAAGACTCAAAGCCTAAAAAGCTTTCCATCTGGTCATTCAGGGTTTTCCTCCTTAGCAACAAAAGGAAAGGAAATATAAAATAAATCTATGGTGTTGGCAGGCAAATAAAGGAAAAACAATCCCTGTAGTCATTTCAGGACACAGTTGTACCCAGATACCTCACTGCATCCATTTAACTCAAATGGAAGATTTTTGGCTCTCTCAAAAAGGAGGGTCTGGGTTACAGCCCCACTGTCACTGTTCACTTCTGAGTGATTTGGCTTCTTTCTAAAGAGGCATAAGTGTGCAGAACATATAATTCATTGAAAATGAGGAATTCGTTTGGAGAACTTAATCCTAAAAATTAGGAATTTGATCAGATTGCCTGCAGTTAATATTCTGCATAGAGAATTTATTGAATGGAAAGTTAGGAGATAACATACAAATAAATAAGTGTATAAAACTTTACTTTGATGTGTCTCCCACCTGTTCAAAGCCTTCAGATTTATCTCCATTTCTTTTTTCTCAAGTCTTTACATCTTCCTCTCTATTCATGCTAAATCCTTCAAGGAAATGTATACTCTGAACAGAAGACCCAGAATTTAAACAGATGACTGTTTCTAAATCACTATATAAACATAATGTGACCCATACAGAGTCTTCCCCTATCACTAAATAGCACTAGAATAATTTTGATATTTAATGACTTGAAAAATCAGTTGATAAATGAATAGAAATTGACCTTTAGAAACAGACTACTATTTATCAATTCTCTTTGCACTGTTCAAAGTTGTCCATATCAATGGAATAACACAGACCTCTTCTTAGGTACATGTATTTTTATTCACTTATTTCTTTCTATTTCTTACTTCTTCCTATTTTTGATCCCTTTCTAAGGCACAAATGTTGCTGTGTGACCTTATTACCTACATAATTCAAAAATCCCTCTCAGAGCACAAGACATAACACCCAACATTAAAGCAGGCATTGCCCTGTCACTGGCTTTTCTCTTCCCAGAATAGATAAGAGTAATTTTGAGCTGCATGGTTTAGTGGAAGGTGTCCCTGCTCATGGCACAGGGGTTGGAATTAGATGGTCCCTTCCAACTCCAACCATTCTATGATTCTATGAGAACAGAGGATGTAGGCAAAGATGATCAGAATAAGCAGAAAACATTTTCTTTTCCCCAGTAGCATTTAAAAGGCCTCTCAAATGACATGGAAGTCTTTGTAAAAAACAATTATTTTGATCTGACTCAGACAGAAGAAAAAAATTCCCCAAAAATAAACTTATGCTATTTTTTTTATACATATGGATGTGTGTATGTGGTAGTTGGGCCTGTCTGAAAGGCTTGCATATATGGCTCCAATGGCATGATCGCAGCATTTGGGCACCTGAACTACTTCCACAGAAACTGAGGACTCTAACCTCTGAAAACAGAGGGTCCTCATGATGAATAATCAATTTGTTCCCAGATTGGCCACCTGGCTGAGAAAACAGAAGCAGAAGGAACAAAGACACAAAAAAGATTGAAATATTTGCTATGAATATATTTCAAGTTAAAGTATGTTTCACTTCTACATTTATAAATGAAACTACATTTCAGTTTTGAAAAGGCATTTTTCATTCAAAGGTGACACAAACTGAAGGAAAGAAAGAAAGAGAAAATATTAAAACAGGGCACTAAGCGGCTGAAAAGAAAGCAATCGGATTGCTTTGAAAAAAAAAAAAGCATTTTGAGGTGATTCAAATGTTTATTTTTGTGGCTGTTTCTCTGCTTTAATAATACCCTACAAATCTTTAGTTTTCAGTTCAATGTCCACTGTGTATGTTTTACCAGTGAATTACTAAACTGAAAAACGTATTGCTTTTCAGCTCCTCTGTCTTCTCCTTGTTGGTTTCTGCTAAAAATCATCCTTTTTTCTTGTCAGTGGCTACTGTGAGCATGTCCAAATGGGATGTAGAGATGTGATGTATGAGTTTAAATTGCTTCTGAAGTTCACTCATAGCTTATTTTGCCCAGGAAAAATTCAGGAACAGTACCAGTCCAGATTCTCAGCAACCATTCCCCACACACTTGGACACATAAAAGCATGCAAGTACTAGTAGTTCATTCTTCTCAGCAAAATGTTATCTGTGCTATATATCCCATTGCATATTTATGAAGTGTGTGGGTAATGGCAGATGGGAGCCTATTGTAGCAGCAGTCTTGTTTATCTCACTTTCTATGACCTGGTTTTGTTATCTTTTTTTTTACTCCTTTTAGTGAATACTGCACTTTTTATTGCTTAAACAGATTCATTTTCTTTCTTTTCCTACAGAAAATACATACCAGGCAGCAGCTGACTTCAACAACATAGTTATGTATCTGTACACATTGATAATTGAAGATGCTTTATAAATTGTGAACCTCAAAGTCCAAAACTTATCATTGTAGCAGACAATCAGGAAGTTTACCTATGCATTACATCATTAAAAAGTGTCAGCACATATATATCAACATAGTAGGAGAAAAGGTATTAAAAACTATGTATTTACCTGCCAAGGTACTCAATACACTCACAGGGTATTTTTCTCTTTTACTGAAGACTGTGATACAATAGCTCTTTAAGCTTTCCCTGGAAGCCAGATTTCCTAGAATTCCTGCTGGTTTTCCTAGAAAACCTTCCCTACGTGGCAATGGCTTCACAATTCTGGCTATATCATTTGGAGAGCCAAAGATAACTCAAGACCCAAACTCTATGTGTCTGCATAGTGTTGCTCTGTATCTAACTCAGGCTGGAATATATCAGGGGCACAGCTGGAAGACATTAGATGCACAGCTGGAACACATTGAGTGCACAGGTGGAGTGTATCATTCAATTTAGTGTGGTCCACAGAGAGTCCAGTGTCTGTGCTGAGGCTTCTCTGCAACAAGAATCAAAGTGGGGTTCACAGAGTGCTCTGGAAATTCAGGAACCAGGAGTTCTAAGAGTGTGTAGTTGAGATGTGAACTAGCCTGCTAATACAGATGGACCCTCTTCTGACCGTGTGGGCCTACTGCATGTACCATCTGCTCCTAAGCAAGGAATAGTTACCATTACTAAATATTAAATTTTTAGAGATGTAGTTTATGAAATTAAATTTTGTGAGGAAACACTAAGTGTATTTCAAACTGATTGTAAGAAGAATCTAATTTTCTTCAGAATATCTGTTCCTACATTACTGATGACCCATATTTTCTAATTAATAATCTCTGTAATCCATATTTAAATTCTCTGAATGAGAGTTGTTTTGCAATTTTTAGAAGCAAAATGTATCTAAGCTAATACTTAGAAATCTTAGTGACATCCATGCCTTTGGCATACCATGAGCCAAAGGAGAACACATTTGTGTTTCATTTGCAAATGCATATTGAAAATGTTTCGCTTTAACTACTTATTGTGCCCAGCTAATATTCCTAAGCTCTCTCTGCAGTCAATGAACGCAGGTTATCTCTAGGAGGCACTCAGCAAAGTGTTTAACTGACCTTGTCAGCTAAGTGATGAAAATTGATAGGTATGTCAAGCCTCAAATTTTCTTTTGCTTTTTTCTACCCTGCAGGAACTAAAATTATGAAGCAGGAGGAATACACTGTTGACATTATGCGAAACAAAATATTACTAACTAAATTGGAAACTTCTCTCAGCAAATATTAGGGAGCTTATATTCAGTTTAATTAAAAAAAAAAAGGGGGAAGGAAAAAACCCATAGATTTTGTGCAAAAACCTATAAAACACACATGAATGATGTCTCCAGCAGAGTAACAGAATAAGTGCTCACAGGGGGCTTTGCTATGAGAAGCTCACTTATTTGCATGATAATAAAGGGGATGTATGTGTATAGGGGCACAAAGTACTTTTTAGAACTCTGTTCAGGTTATAAAATGCCCATATTCTCTATTTTATGTTCAAAGTTTAATTAAGAATTCTTGATTTACTCACTAGTTCTAATTCTTGATATATTTCCAGTATGCTTTCCTCCCTGGTTTGTATTCAGAATTCATGTGGGCTTGGTTAGAGAAAAGTATTTATTGCATTTTTAATATGTATTTTAATATGCTAAATCTAGAATATGAAAGGTGTTATGACAGCCTCATAATGCTATATATGTGGAACTTTGTTAACTAAATGCCACGTACATCTCAAAATCTGCCTTTGGTACATAAATTGTAGCTTGTCCTTACCAGGATTCTGAAAAAAAAAAAAAAAAGAAGAGATGCGTGAGAAAAAAAAAAAAAAAATATATATGTGGAACTTTGTTAACTAAATGCCACGTACATCTCAAAATCTGCCTTTGGTACATAAATTGTAGCTTGTCCTTACCAGGATTCTGAAAAAAAAAAAAAAAAAAAAAGAAGAGATGCATGAGAATGAAAAGTAAAAGACAAATCTGGCAATTTTGTTCGATCTTGTGAAATCCTGACTTCTTTATCATTCGTTGCAAAGCCACTCCGATTTTACTGTGCAAGAATTTCCCCATGTGATGATGTGATTTTCACTGTACACATATGATTACAGTTCTGTGTAGGTTAACAAAAACCTTCAATTGAGGTCTTACATTTGTTTGTGAGCATCCTAAATCCCAATGTGAGCAAATAATATTTTTGCAATCTGTTTCTAATATGTAGCATTGAAATAAAAAAGAAGGTAAAAAAAAATAATAAAAAAGTATCGCTGGGAACATGTAGAAGTGGTATGTTCTGTCACTGAATGCCTCAAAGACTTTTCAAAGACTTTTCAGGCTGAGAACAGGGAGGAAATTTGAAAGCAGTTATTGCAATATAGTTTAAAACATTTGTTGAAGCCCAAATCTTGGTTTTTGCTTAATCTGAATAAACCCTGAGCCATGAAGTTTAACTGGCTCAGGGTAGAATGAAAGTACCACTGGCAAAGCAGAATGAAAAAAAAAACATGCTGTTGTGACGTGGAAATTTATCAAAAATGCATATTTATCAGCTCTGTATTTGTCAATTTAGATAATAGACAGTGTATCTTGCAATACAAACTACATATCATAATTAAACAATATGGATTAGAATCTGATTCTTTATGGTCAGTGTGTGCTATAATTCAAAAAATAAGCCAAACGTCAAGTTTATCAGGGAAAATCACTAACAAGTACTCTGGGATCATAAAAAAAAAAGGAGAAGAAAAGGTGATATTTTTCAGTTAAGGTCGCTGCTGTTTGCAAGGTGCAAACAGCACCTGGTACTTGTTATCTCTACCAGGCACAAACTCTTAATTTTGCTGTTTGAGCTTTATTGTTCTGCAGGCACAGCAATAAAATGCAATGGGAATTGCCAAGGTTGCTCTGCTCTCCAGGATGATACAGTTTACAGAGCCCAGGACACAGATGTGGGAGCAAGAGCTAAAGTGTGGTCAGGCAAAGAGATCTAGAAGAGGTATGATCTTTCAAACTAAGTCTGACTAGTCAGAATTCTTGATCCTCTCAGTGTACCTTGCAAGACCAAGTTTTGGTAAATCTCTGACACTGTACCTTGATGTACAGGTATAGGACCAGACCTGCCTGTAGCTAAACAATTAAGAAGATCCCAAGAGTTCAATCAGGTTCAACTTTTAAAATGTAACGTTCAACTCTTTGGTCCATAAATTGTTCTGTTTACCTTATGAGGTAGTGATGGGCTCTTCTGTTTGGAGAGAAGTCATTGGGCAATTCTGTTGTACTTGGTTATTTTTTTTTCTGTTAGCACCACTAAATCCTTTTGACTTCTGACAAGCGAAATGAGCTACACATTGCAATACACATGTTGTCAAGCCCTTTGCCAAGGTATCCTAGGCAAAGAGGTTGCTGTTTCACCAGCAGAAGTAATACACTTCCCAGAAAATTCCAATTTCTATGCCAGATAATGCTTTCTATTCAAGAAAATTCCAATGTCACAGATAAAAATTACTGTGTAGAGAAATGCTTCACCAGGCAGGGCTGTACAGAGATAGATAAAAATAAAGAGGGCACTCAAGGTCTTATTTACAAGCCTTGAACACACTTCACTTTTGCATGAAACCTCTATCTCATGTGCTAAAAACCAATAAATAAGCAAATAAGACCTGGCTGGTATGTGAATCACTGCAGCAGTCACCAAAGGGAAGTGACCTGTCAGCCAGGTAGCTCCTCCATAGCAGCTGAAAACAATATGTGCTAATCAAAGGTCCCCTAAGGCATCATTTTAGAGGGAAAAAATAAAATATTCCTGTCATTGCTGGCACATAGTTGAGCTGCAACTACTGCAAGGAAGTTCACTTGTTAGAACTTTGTGAAGTTCAGTAAGGACAAGTACAAGGTCCTCAGACTCTACTGCTTAAACTGTGAAGTTTTACCCCTTAGGAAAAAACAAACAAGCAAACAAAACCAAAACAAAGCAACAAAAAATAATCCTGTCTATGATAAACTCAGCCTTACTTATCTACTCTGGAGGATGAAGTTTGATCATAAGGAGATTAAACAGGCTTAACCTGACATACTGAAACAACCCCAGGGGATCCCAAATCTTGTTATAAGTAGCAGACAAAAGAGTTACATCTAACTAGAATTTCATTTTGAGTCTTCAGGATCTGACAAATGCTATTATACAAGATAGGTCTGAAGGTCACAACATACTGGTCATGAGCATTCCCTAATTCAAACTCTCCTTTCCAGAATAAGGATTAACTGTCACTGAGTTTTGCACCCATACAGTTTACCCACATTGACAAAGTATCAGAAAAATTCACTAGTAGCACATTATGGTGTCAAAGCTTCATCCCCAGTTATTCAAATTTATATTTTGTTCACTTCTTAAATGTACTGCAATAACATTCACAATAAAATGGTACAAACGGGAACAATAAGCTCAAAACTAAAATGTTTGACCAGTGCTCATTCATGGGAAGCAAATACTTTGACAGGGGTTACAGGATGAATGGTAGTGTTAATGTTTATACTATGTACATCTCCAGAGTATTATTTTAATGACACTGTACCAGTTAAAGAACATACTGGAATTTACTAAATTCTTTACTTGTTTGGGAAACTGAGTGAATAATCATATTGGCATCTATCATTAGCAGTCAGAAGATAATCTAGTTATTTAAAAAGCAAAACACTGGTACAATGCTCATTCCATGTTAATTGATGCTTACAGCTGTGCTTTTGTCATGTATGGGTTGGGGGTGTCACACCTTATTCATGGCTTACATTTGAATGAGACAAAAAATCTACTTATGATGATAAATTTTAACATGGATTATACTCTGAGACCCTTAACATACCAAAAATAAATCTTTGCTTTTTTGTTAATCATTGCATAAGGGAGGCTTCTTATACTCTGTTTACATCTGTGTTAAACACAAGTTTCATAGGAAACCATATATATTTCATTATGTGTTCAAACAGTTCCTACCATGGAGCATCTAAACGACCTTCTGATACAGTGAAGAAATAAAGAAAACAGTGATAAAAGAGAAAGATCATGGGTAAAAGGATCTACATGTCAATATTTACTTAACACACAGATAATCTAGCATGTATATAAAATACCTTTTACACATTTAAACTGCTTTTAAATATCCACTTCTAAATCTCTTTATATGCTTTCAGTTGAGTCATTTTGTTGGCAAGCTCTTAGTATTCCACCATGACTCCATCAGTGGAGCGATTTAGGGAGATGTTTCATGGAAAAATATCTCCATCAATTATAACCTGAAATAAATATAAAATGCAAATCATCATAATGTTATTACTCAATAAACAATTCTCTGTAGTTGGCCACCACAGACAATGAAAAGTCTTTGCTTTTTTCCAAATTCACTAGTTTATGCGTGCCTGTTTTAACCCATAATGCATTTAACAACTCTTTTTTTCAGGTATTTGCTATTCATCACATATAATGTAATGTGGACTGCTCATCTAAAGCAGAACATCTTTTTGATAGCTGCCACTAAGGAAAAAAAACCTGTTAAAACCAGTAACTGTCTTGAGGACCAAGGATTATTTTGCACAAGTTGCATTCACATGTTCACATAAGTGAGAGTCTCCAAATGAGTTTTAACATAGGAAGGAAAGTCTGAGGTTTCTACTGATCTGTACAAGCTAAAAAGTCAGTTATACAAATATTTGTGAACAGAGAAATATGAGATGCTAAAAAAAATATTTGTGTTACCCCCAAATGTTTAAATAATAGGAGTAGATGTAGTGTATAAGGAAGTCCTTTATTTTTCCTGGTTGGCTGATATCATTTCAAGCTGCCACTGCTACAGCTGATGACTGATGAGCAGCAAAGTCCAGGCTGCACGAGATAATACCATTTAAGCTTGTCTGCAGAGCAGTACACTGGAACACAGAAAACAAATGGTTTCCTCCCGTAGTCTACTGTGGGAGGCAAAAGGTGCACACAAGAAGTTTTCTACTCATTAAGGGGACTGCTTGGAACTGAAGTCCCTGTTCTAAGGGGCAAGGAGAGGCTGTGAACCTCTCACCAGGTACTGTGGGGAATTCATTCAACTGTGCAAAGGAAATTTAGAAGCAGACATTCATAATGAGAGTCCTCTGTTTTGCAGGAGGGTTGTAACTGGTTCTGGTTTAGAGCTGTGGGTAAAACCATGGTAACTTGGAAAAATGTGGGAAAAGAAACCCCGCAGATCACCTGTTCTTTAATTGGAGCAGGTGAAGTCCCTCTTGTCCTTTTCCCAAAGTGAATAAGGAGCAACTCCTGCTGAAAACTGTCAGCTCTTTTAACTCTTTCATCTTTTCTTTCTTTTTTTTCTTTAAGATGATTTTTGAGTTTGAGCCTATAAATTTAGGGTAGTTTCTTGAATTTGTATGGAAGTTTTACCACACTGGTATTTCAAATATTGTCTAAATCTCAGTAAGATCTTAAAGCCCAGTAAGCAATAGCTTGAGCACAATAAATAACACAGGAAATTATCCAAGACTTTCAAAAGAGTAATGAAGAGTATCTGGCTGTTCAAATACAACTCTGTCCTTAGTGTTTTTGTAATAAAATAATTATGTACATGGAGAAAGACATCTACACAGCTGTTTGCTTTGCACAAGGCCAAACGACCCTAAGAAAAATGATTACCATGAAAATCACCAAATGTCACTATTTTCTGTTCTGAGAGTTAAATCCTGAATCCTTATGTTTTAGAATAAGTATAAATTTATGTGATCTCCTTCATACTTTTCCATGACAGCACAGGGTTGTTCCTCTCTTTATTCTTAAATCCCAGGATGCCAGTCTTTGTTTCTAAGGTAAATGTGAATCATCTTTCCTTCTGTCTGCCCCAGTATACAGATAGTCCCTTTCTGCATTCTCTTTAACACCTATTATATTTATTCTCATAGTACTGAAATGGGGTCAGGGAAGTACTGCTAGCCTCAAAAGCAGAGATTAATAGATTCCCAAGGATGCTAAGAGACCCCACACCTCTTCCAGATTCTTCCTTGTAGCCCTGTACCTCTGGGAGTGACATCAGGTGGATACATACACATATGGACCTGAGAATGGACTTTCCAGAGGCAGGGTTTAATCAGGAGAGCATCCCACCTTCCCTTCTCTCCTTGGCCACAACCTCAATAATCCTAAGGGATCTAAAGAATTAGAAACACTTTTTAGGAACGGACCAAGACCCCAGTAACTCCTCCCAACAGCAAAAGAAATCCATTTTCTGATTAGTCTTAAAAGTACACAAGACCAGGACAAAAAAATTGCACAATAGTAGAATATCTGGTATTCCCTGTCTCATGTACAGCAACCTAGAAACTCCTTACAATAAAGGAGTTTCTCAAATACCTCAAAACCTCTATATGTATATATTGAAATCACTGCACAGTAAATTTCCTTAAGCTTTTTCACTGGACATTGAGTTAGATTTTCTACAGGTCTAAAATCCATTTTCACATTATAGAAAAACCCTGTCACATTCTATATAATGTTTTAGCACTATAAAGAACCAATTAAATTTATACACTTCTGGAAAAAATCCTTTCCTAACATTTTTCTAAGCAGGGAAATGTAATGATTTACCCAAAAAAAAAAAAAGAGCTTTTCTCAAAGTGAGTGTAATAAAATAAAAATATTAGGTTCCTTTCATCTTTATTTTCTTAAGTCTACTGAAAAGTCTTTTACACTCAATTTTTTTTTTTTTTTGGTGAAGCTATCATGTAAAGCATAAAAATAGTAGAACAGAAAAGAAAGGAATAAAGTGTGGCACAACTGTCACAGGAAAACTTCCCAATTCCTGCAGTTTTAGAAAGTATTTAATAAGTTATTTTACTGCTTAAATGAGTAGAAAATGTAGAGACTATTTCTGGATTAATCTTCCATTGAGAATTACCTGGTCTAATCTCTCACTGAAGTATTTTGCTTCCACTTTCCCACTGAGACTCCGGTAAGATTAATGTGTAGTATAGCACAGTAGCTTATTTAGCTTCACAGTGAATCTACTTGGTGGCAAATTATTAATATTTATAAAGAAACTGTGGTAACAGAAGGCTCTGTTCTGGATTAGCTATCTAGGAACACGTTTCTAATTTGGGCACTAGTGGAAACACTTCAATGAATACTCAATTTTTGAGTGTCCCAACAGCCAAGGCTAGAAATCAGTGACAGCACTTTCATAATGTCTGGCCTGTGTACACCCACACCTTTGAGAACTCCACCAATTTTGGGACCCCTCATAAAATGCGCTGAGGTTTAATTTGTGCATCTTCCCTGAGCATCTCCAGAGCATGACCTGACAGCAGCTTGAACCTGGGGAAGTATCTCACAGCCTCTCTGGCCAACGGGCACCATCGACAGGGCATCGTGCACCTACCTAAGACACACTGTGTCATGACTCCTGTGTTTCCTCTGAAAAGCTGGCAGTAAGTGTTCTGTGGTCATGTACCACTTGCCATGAAGTAGTACTGGGGGCACGCTGGGGTCCTGTCTCTCAGACTCTGCTGCAGCACATCGGGGGCAGACAAATTACTGTCCTGTGTGCACCATGCAGGGAAACAGCCCATTGGTAAAGCAGCTCTTTGCTTCTTGGCTTCTGACTAAGGCCTCTGGGTCATGTTAAGTGCATTAACAAATTTGCCATTGGAAAGATGAAAAACAGGTCACAACCCTACATTTTGCTCTCCTTGGCTTCAATGGGACTTAGGGGATGAGCTGACTTGAGTACTTAAGCCAGATCACGTGGATCAGGGAAATGTGTTGTGAGCAAGGACCTAATTCTGCAGTCACTCAGTCTAAACAGTTGCATGAAGGGTCATGGCCAGATTAGTTTTCCCAGCTAAATTCTTTTATTTTTTGAAAGCAATAAATCTAAAGCAGAAAGCAGTGTCTATTCTCTAGATATAGATTTATTTTCTGCTTTACAATTCTCAGGAATCGCTCCTGAAATGGTGAACTTTTCTAAATGTCACTTAAAAGGTTCACTGATTTCTTTGCTCGTTTCCTGAAACTAATGCGTGTGTGTTCTCCCTAGGCCTGTTGCAAGAGCTAACCCTGCGTTGCTACTCTGTAGGCAACTCCTTTTTCCACACTTCTCTCCAATACTGTCCTGCACTTACTTTTCTGTTCTTTCCCTGCTGCTTTTCAAAGATTGATACACTTCTTTATCAGAAAAAAGTAACTAATTAATTTCACTGAGCATTTAACTGTTGATTCAAACTTTTTGCAAATTTAAAAAGGATTATATGTTTCCCTTTTATTTTGTTTATTGACTATAATGTAGATTTTTAAAATTCCTTACTTTTGAGATTTCCATTTCAGTTTGCCATTTGCTTGTTTGCATCTCCTTTTACTTGTTCTTAAAAACCTCCTGGTTGCCTTCAGTGCTTTGAGTCTCCTGTTTTTCCAACGGCATTCCATACATGAGTCTCTTCAAGAATAAATGCTTAAGATGTAGCAGAACAAAGACTCTGCATGCAGAGGCACAATGATATAAAGAGATGCTATAAATAAACAACATCCTTCCTTTCTCTTTTCCCTTCCTTGATAAGTTGGACATTGTGAGAACAGAATTGTTTTCTGAGGCTATTAAGAGTTTTGTTCCAGTGCTGGGGAGGGAGCGCAGCCTGGAAATTCATTGCTTCGTGCAGCTCCTGAAACAAGAAGATGGAAGCCTCCAGAGTTTCCAGTGCAAAAAACTGAAATGAAAACTCCATTATTATCTATTTTATGCTTACATTTCAACGAGACTACTTGACAATTAATATGAACAAAACATTCATACAAATTTCTTTGTCACTGTGAGTGAATTTGATTCCTGTTTTTCTCTCTCTTGGACAGAAAAGGTAGAATCAAAGTTGAGAAATTAAGTTATGGACAAGTGTCTTAAAGTGGAACTGATGATGTTCCCCCCCAAGTGTGACTTTTAAAACAAAACTAGAAAAATTACAGGCCAAAACTACATTGTGAGGAATGAATTGCAGAATGGAGTTTAGACAGACTTGCAGTCTTGCAGTCACAGACAACTGTGACTGGAAACATCAGATCTTACAAGTTACATGCTTCTGCTTTGTATAGGTCAGTCTAATCCTGATGATACCACAGTAACTTCTCTCCTGAAGGCACTGAGTACTCACTTTTATGAATCATCTTCCATAGGTACTGCAAGAGCCACCATAAACCTCTGCTCATGTTGCTGTCATCCACCACACCAGTCTCTAGAGGATGAGATCCTGCTAAACCACCACACAGAGAGGACAGATTTAATTTGTATGTCTATGACTGAGCAATCCCACACAGGTCCTTACCCTGTGATCAATATGATCACATGAACAAAACACAAGTTCTGCAGTCTGGCTCTGAGCTTTCTGTTTGTTTGGTTTTGGTAGCCTGAAATTTAATTGTGGCCTTGCTGTTGATGTCTTAAAATTTTATTTCTTTCCCACTTCCTCTCTGTATTGTTGAATTTCAGCCCAATTTCTCTTCACTCATTTCGCATTCCTTCAAAGTCCTCTTCTCTCCAGGCTCGATATATTGGCATTGCTGCCTTCTCTGCAGGCCTTCATCAGCATGTTAAATTCAATGATAGAAGAGAAGAACAAAGAGTCAATGTGCTGAAAGAAGGCTTTTAGTGATATATGTTCGAAAGGGATCTTTGAAATCTCAATGAGCTAAAATTGCATGCGCAAAACAGTCTGCCTTCCTGAGGTCATAAGCAAGGTGAACTATTCTCATCACAACACAATAAAAATGCCATTGTTTTATGTATAGCAATTCTGGATACACTCTACCTTGCAGTGAGCAATTTGTCCAAGAATAAAAGGTAAGTGTTCACACTATACTTTTTATGTGATCATTCCTGTTTGAGGGATCTTACTGGCCAAACTGAGTTAAAACAGGTGAACATGAAGGAAAACAAAAATAACATAAAAAGAGCCGAAAACAGCACAATATGTAGGATCGGGGGGGGGAAAAAATGATAGAAAATACAGGACTGTGTTTTGCTGAACATTATTAAGGGGAACTAAAATAGTTAAAACCTGTCATTTGTGAATTCTACGTGGCATAAATAGATTTTCAGGTGCTTTAATGGCACCATACTCTACCAGCAGTGTTCAGCCCATAAGAAATATGCTTTTAGCTCACTTTCCTCTCCCAAGTAGCAGCTGGAGGTGGAGGCTGAAGGAAGAGGGTCAGAGCTATGGCAACACACAACTGTGTTTCCCCCAGACACTCTCTCAGCTCCAGAGGTTTTTAACTCAAATCCAAGCCCAAGGTAATTGGTTTTTAACAGTAAGCCAGGAAACATTTTCTCCTACATGTCTTAACACTTTTTTAAACACATATAAACTTTTTTTTTTTTTTGCACACACAGCACTGTGTGACAATGATTCTCCTGACTTAGCTCTATAATTCATTAAGAGAAATCACAATGAAACACAGGAGCTCTATCTCCACAAGGTGTTTAGTTTAGGACTTTGAAATCATCTCTGATATCAAATCTTGTTTCAAGTATTCGCGAATTCTAGAGTATTCAGTTCCACATCTATTTTAAGAACAGAAAAATGTGTGATCATGCTTCCTACAGTGCTTGTAAAACTAAACCCAGACAACTTCTAAATGTGGCATGTTTTACAAATGTTCATAGTGCATTTAAACAAACATCAGAAAGAGTAAATCTAAGTCCCTGTGCCACAGTTTGAGTCTGTGTAGGCTTTGGGCTTCTAGAGTCAAGTTACTGTAAATTCTGTCTTTTAATAAAACATACCATTCTCTCATTTTTCGGAGCCAGAGGAACACTTGATAAGACAATTAGAGACACTCGTGCTGAGTGACTCAATTACTCTAGATGCAATTTTATGAGCAGATTGAAATCTTTGACCACCTAATGATGACTGAGTATTTCATGCCACTTCCCATTAGTGAGAATGGACTCTCTGAGCAAATGGAGTTCACTTCACTGGGCGCTGTCCCTCCCAGGGTGGTGCATTGCAGGATGCTGAAGCTGATCCAGTGCAGCCTGGACATCACTGCAGTGGTACACACTCAGCAGTCACTTCTGAAGATTCATGAATGGCAAAAAGGCAACTTACAGCAATTGATATAAAGTTCTTCTTGAGGAAGTCTCTCTCCTCTGTGCACAAAAGGTCTTTCTGGGTTTATTTTTAGCTGAAGGAGTAGGGGCCTGATTGCAGCCTGAGAACTGCATTAAAAAAAAAAAAGAGAGAGAGAGAAAGAGATAATAAGGGCTTTATTGACTTCTGATTTTAATGTCTTCAAGTCTCTACTGCAGGATTTGGCCATCTCAGACCTTCCCAAAATCTTCCTTGGTGTCTTCCTGCAGTTTGAGACGTGTAGGGCAGGCAGAACTTTTCTTTTTCTTACTCAGTATACAGCAGGGTCAGCCTGAGAGACGAAGGATCTATTGCCAACAGATGCCATCTGTGAGTATCACTTAAGGTTTGAAATCATGGACTATCTCTTAAAAAGAGCTATTTGTACAAGGAGAGTTACAGTTTTCAGGAAGAGGCAAACAAAACAACTATGGGGTATGATTTCATAGAAATCCTTCAACATCTTGCTTAGTCTTCTTTCAGAAAAATATTCACAAATAACACTGCCTTATTTGGATTTTTTACTACCACTTTAACTTACATGTTACCTTCCCTTTCTACTGAGTGAGGCTGTCATCCGCCTTCGCTCTCAGAGGACAGGTGCTGCAGCAATGTGGTACCACAGGACTAAGAAACATCAGGCCAAGGTTCACATGTCCCTGGTGAAAGTCTGCTGATCAGATCTTGCAGAACAGACCTCTTTGGCAGATTCTGACTGATAGCCAAGAGCAGTTTGAGTACACAAAACAAACAGTGTTTAAGGCTGTCTTTAAAAAAAATATGTCCTGAATGACGTCATTCTCAACTCAGTTATGAATTTTGTGAGCTATAACCTGTGCCGTATGTGGGCAGAAAAGGGCAGAGTGAGATTTACAGCAGAACAACAGGTCTTTAGGCAAATAGAATTCTAGGGTAAAATTATTGGAAAGAATTCCTTTTCAGACACAAAGGCAACTTTTCATTGCTCTCTTTGAGCTGCCTCAAAGCAGATGTTTACAGTGACACATCCTTTTTAGCTCAAGGCTTGCACACAAGAAAAGCAAAACCAGACATTTCTCCTTGCTTAGGGTAGATTTCTGTCTCTTCTTGCAACCTAACAACTTTCCTCTTTATAGTCAAAATAATTTTCCTCACACTTTTCATGGTATTCTGTGCTGTAAGATATAAATTATTACTTATATTTTTGCTCGTTAAGAAGCAGAGCTCACTGCTGGGTTACCAACAGGTCAACTGCCAAGGAAGGAACACAGGTTCAACTGCAGGCTCTGCTACCAATTGACTGGGAAGTGTGTCAGTTCAACATGTCTTAAGTGGACAAACTTCCAATTAATCAATAAATTCCCAAAGAATAAAATATACTACTAATAAGAAGGAGCAAATATTTTGGAAAACAGTGATCTATTTGCCTGCATGACCTCCTTATCTTCTGCAGGCCACATGTTATGGTTGCCAAGCCAAGCTTTTCATACAAGTCATATTTTCCTGTTCTGCAGTATAATAATGATGAAGAAAAGGATTAATGTTAGGTTTATTATTATTTTTCTTAATTATAGTCTCAGAAAAATTTAGTTTAAGAGTGAGATATGCACCTATCTGTGTGATATCACCCACACAAACTATTTCATTCCATCAACACCCTGAAGCCAATCTCAGCATCAAAGCACAGAGTCTGTTCCACGGCGGTGACACAAAATAACAAAAAGCAATCATTACAGATTTTACCACATAGATTTTCTTGTGGCAAGACAAAACAGTCTGTTCATAAACTGATGATTACCTGATAACTAGTTCTATCTGTTATTTCCTTGAGAGCACCCAGATGCAATAAACATGCATGAACACACCAAGTGCCAGCAGGCTCAAGTGCTGCGGGACTTCATTAAAGTGTAAGATACAACAGTGATTTAAACCATTACAAAGACTGTTTTCTCCCTTTACAGAACAGTTGCAACATACGTATATCAAGAAAAGTGTCAGTCCTACCTAGATGAAGGTCATGAAAATTTTAAACTTTTTATTTCTTTTGATGGATCCCACCTAGGAATGTGCTGAATGGCCTGTTCTCTAGGTTTTTATAACTATTTAATACTTCTCTAGACCTGTTCAACACATAAAAAAGCAAGCTACAGTCGAAAATCCTGTAAAACATTCTAATACTAAATGGAGGCTAATGAAATTTGCTTAGTGACCTTCAGTAACTCGTTCATACTATTAAATAGTCCATTAGAGCTAACCTGCATTATCTGAGTACTTCAAAACTCAGCAGAACTTTGAGATGAACCTGATTTATTGGTTTATTTATCTTTTATCCTTTTTTTAGGTCTACAATTTTAGCCAAATTTACTAAGGAAAGCAAAGCCATTGTCAAGCTCCATTCAAAAAGTGACAGAAGGAAAAACTGTCTCCAGGTTCCTACAGGCTCTGCAAAGGCAGGTGAATAGCTAAAGTAAAAAGATTCTATAACTGTCCTGGCAGAGAAAAGTGCTCAGCAGAAGATGACAAAATGTAAGATGTTGGAGAATCGACATAGCAGGAAAAAGCCAGAATGCCTGGACAACTTCTAAAACTTCAGCTAAAGACTGCAACCAACAAGGCAGTTCTAGACCCTCATGGACACTTGAGAAAAAAATATCTTTGTTCCATCTTCTAGTTCCACTACTATTTTATATCTAACATCTAAAGACATTTTACCTATAGGATTCTCGTTAAGACCATACAGCAGGACTACTCAGAAAATCCACTCATTCTAGATTTTGCTTTGACTCCATCTAGTTACCAGGCATTTGGTGTTTTCCACAAACCTAATGGAACATCCCATATTTCTTACCTTTCTCTGATCACTGCAAAACACTGCATTTCTCAGCTGTGGACACGGCACTGACTGGAAGCCCTGAAGTGCAGAACTCAAAAAATTAATTCACCTAAAATTACATATCAGTGTAAAAAACAGTGTTGCCTTACTCCCTTGCACTTTGACTCAATCAAAGTTCCATTAAAAGCAAAATAACATCTCTGATTTCTTTCACAGCTACCACTTTATAGTAACCATGAAAGTCTTATTTTCTCTTCTTTTTATCCCACAGGTTATAAACACAAACAGAGATGAAGAAACTGCAATGTGTGACAAAATGGTGACTCTGGCTGCATTTTTTACAATATAAAATATTATGCTCTTCTTTCTCTGCTTTTCTCTTTTTCTCTGCTTTTTCCCATCATGAAGTCAATTCCCATAGCAATGCTTAGGGCAGAGTGTATCATTTCAGGGCCCAGATGGTTAACTATGGAAAACTATTCTCCATCTGGTTCCTTAGTAATATCCTTAAACGGATAAGCTTGCAGCTCTGAAACTGTGTTAGGTTTTCCATGCAGCTTCTGTCTGTAGAGACACATGCCTTGTGTCTAGCTTCAGTTTTAATTTAGGGGGAGGAGCAATATTGTGCTGAAGCAAAGTCCCACAATAATATCAAAATCCCTTGGGAACAGGAAAAAAAAGTAATCCTAAAAAAATGTTTCTAACAAGTGAGTTGAGTTTTATAAAAAATGTAATTCCTTTGAATTTTCACACCATTCTGTACTTGTTTTCCAAACCAAGGCAGAATATGGACTGTTTTAAACATCAAGACACTACTGCCTTGTGAAAAAAGTGGTGCCAAAAATCTGTCTTTGTACTTTAAAGAGGTGATGTCAAGAGTAAAGTAAAATCAGGGGCAAAACTAACTTTCAACTAGGACTTTGAAAGTCTCTCAGTGCAGCTGGAGGGAAAACAGAGACAACCTAGATGCTAATACATGTACAGATGGGATGTCTGGACTGCAAAGCAGGCAAACTCCAATAGAAAATGGAAGAATATTTTTAAGAAGTCCTAAAATAAAACCAGAAAGAGCTTTTCTGCAATCATGCTGCCAGACTCTTCAAGAAGTTATTCTAGCTTCAGTGAGACTGGATTCTTTCTCAGGCTGCAACAAGGTTTGGATCAGGCTGCCACTTGTACTTAGAGAAAACAAATAATGTGCTGGGAATTATTTTAGAAGGATGCAGTGAGAGAATTGGATTCTTTGAGGAAGGTAACTCCCTTTATCTACAAGACTTATTAACGTTAATAGTTATGAACTAAATCTGCTTTGTTCTGTTACCAAAGATGGTCACATGAAGCCACCTCTTTGCAAATTCTCTGTAAAATTTTAAAGCCCAAGAAGTAGTCCTCACAATTACTGTTTATGAATGCAGTAGTACTTCGGAGACTGCAAACATTTCTAATTTATTTAATAGGATAAGACATTTCTAAAGGGCTGCTGTGGTTTCTAGTACCTTTACATTTTCTTTGGACAACTGAAGACTGTAAAACCTCGGAAAATATGGCAATTTATGGCAATATAGTTTTATCTTGCTAAATGAAGTCACAATTGTCACTATTAACTGTTAAAAGTTATGTATATATTTCTTTGTGAAGGTAGTCCAAAATGGTGAGGGGAAGATGTAAAAGGAGCAGAGCAATCTGTGTGCTCAAGCACAGAAATGGCTCGTGCCAGGCCCTCATGGAACTGTGATGCTCTGCTGCTCCAGAGCCACCACCTGCTGCCTCATTTAGTCCAGGACTAGTCCAAATTTCATCTGTGTTCCTCTTTTACTCTGTTTTGAGAAGAAGAGAGTTAGTTGTTATTCCCTTGCTGAGACCCCAGGAGGCTGAGTGTGCTTTTCCTTCACCTTGCCTGCAGCCTCACAGGCTGACGGGAAAATAGAAGGTGTTTCCTTGTCTCCACAAGTTCTCAACTTTTTCATCCCACTGGAGTGAAGATGAGCAGCCTGACTGCAGTGCTGAGATCTGCTGGAGGCAGGGACTGGCAAGCCTCCATCCTGGGTGATTTCATTATATGGAACCAATTCAGCCCCCATCACTACTGCAACAGAACAGGAGGATTTGCAATCCAGAGCTGGTTTTGGCTGCAATAGGGTAGCTGTGGAGAAGCACCACTTCTTGGCCAGCCTTCTGCCTGCTGTTCCCAACTGCCTTTGGATAGAATAGTGCTGAGCTAGTTGGTTTTTCTAGGCTGGGATTGGAGCTTCATGCCAGAGTAAAATATTAAAGTAGGCAAAACCATGAGCAGCCGGCAGCAGGATGTGGACTCTGGTCCCAGCCTTGGCCCAGCACTTTGAGGGTAGTTTGGGGCACTCACAATGAAGTGGACATTTTCTAAGCTTTTAAAAAATTCAGTGAACAGATAATAAAGGAAATTCACATTTCTAACTGGTTTATAACTCAAACTAAACAGAATTTTACAGGATTTAAAAAATAATAATTAAAAAAGGGAAACTTTTTGAGCAGGGCCCTTCTCCAAGCCAGATAGCAGAGGGCAATGCACAAGGACAGGTGATCCAAAGTGGCCAAAGGGAAATTCCATATCAGTAGTAGTAGTAGTAGTAGTTGTTGTAATATATTTTACTTTATTTCAGTTCTTAAGCTGTTTTTATCTCAAACCGTGAGTTTTGCCTTTTTCCAATTCTCCTTCTCATCCCTCCAGGAATGGAGGAGTGAGTGAGCAGCCAGCTGGGGTTAAATCACAACACGCATTCTTGACCAAAGGAACAAAAAAGAAGAGAGAGAAAATTCACAGGGAATAAAGAAATTCCTCCAAGTTCCTTGCAAGAAGCAACTTAAGAAAGAGTGAAATAAGAAGGAAATATTTATGAGCTTTCCTCGAGGGAAAAGCATATGGGCAAGGGGGAATTAAATTTCTAATAACATAAATTGAAATATTTCACCTTACAGAAAACGAAGTGAAGAACATAATTTTTAGAGCTAAAGATTTATTATTTATATCTACTTTGCCCAGTCCACATTTCTAACCAGGAAGGAGTTATTCAGAGGTTGATTTTTGTTTCCTCCTCTGTTTTTCTTGTAGAATATATTTGATGTAGATCCCCATGACCTTTCCACTTGCGGTGATGTCAGCCCTTTGACATGAGTGGAGGCAGGCTCTTTACTCCATCTCAGGAGCCTACCCACTGTCACCTCATGTCACCATGTGCTGAGAGAGATTTATTATTATATTATGACTTTTTTCTCCAAGCATCCATTTACTAAAGCCGCAAGAAATACATTTCTCTAGTTTTTGTATGTTCTTTGAACATTAATTTGCATAGCACAAGAGTTTTTTGCCATGTGGATCTGTCATCTCAAAGAAAACCAGGAGAGATTAAGATTTGAAAATATTTCTTATATATGATAAGGGGATCTAAGCAGTAGCAGACATGCAGAGTGCTGCCTGTAAAGGAGAACTTCTAAACTAAGCCATGTAAAATGTCACTAGTGCCTTGAGAAGAAAATTCCCAGGTGACAGCGTATTTCTTTCTTTACCTTATTCTTCCTGATAGCCATGATGACAGACTTGAGAGCTCTGGAGTCTACAAGGAGACTTACAAGGCACAGAAGATATATTAAAGGCTTGCACTGGGATGTTCTTACTCCAAGACTTCAAATGCTGACTCTAGACTGAAGTGGATTTTGTGGGAAGTCTGGCTATCCAGCTGAGCTGTTTCATTATAAGAAATCCACCTATAAAATATAACCCAGGATGTTCAATTAGATAAACATTTCACTTCCATGTGGGCAGCCAGTGGAAAGACTGTAAAAGAGTATGAAAATGTACCAAAAGGGAAAGTCCTTAACAGATTTTTTTCTCCTGCTCTGGGTGTTACACCAACACTAGTCACATGTGTTCTGAATTTTATACATTTGCAATTCATCCCACTCCACTGAAATTAAAAACAACAGGATTTTTTTAAAGAGTAAAATACCATCAGTTGTATTTTGGATTTCTGTTTTTTTCTACCTTCCTTTTTTTTTTTTAAATAGCTGGCAAATCTGTGCATGGTTGATCTTTCAAGGCTTCTACTTTGTCTGAATTTCAAGGAAAATAAAAAAATAACACGAGAGCCTGAAGGACAGTAGCTTCTAGCATAGGCTCCTCTTTCACATTTTGTAAATCTAATGATGCATGCCATCCTGAGCTATGAGAGATGCATTAGACTGTCATCTCAACTGTCAAAAACATGTGGCAGTTTCATTTAGTCTGCAGCAGCTCTGACCACTTTAGCCAAATTTCATTAGGAAACATTTGCAGATGATGCAGTTGACATGCATTTCAGCTCCCAGCATTTCATATTGGAGGGACAGATGCTTGTGAAACCGTACAAGTAGAGCGAAGAGCAGGAGGAGCACACTATGTGAAAACTACGTCATACCATTAGCAGATCACCATGAATAAGCAAGTCTTGGGGAGCAGAATTATCAAACATGCACCAAAAAAATTAAGAAAAACATTTTTTAAATATGTTAAAATAGTAAATCCACTTAGCCAGGAGTGGAAGAGAAACCTTAGATATGAGTCTGTCAGGTTCCCCTCATCTTGCTGAATAAAGTGTCTTACCTGCATCTACTTCTTGGGGGATCAAAGCCATTTCAGGTTTAAATGAAACAACAGTCTTAAATGATACAAGAAATTTCAGTATGTAACCTAAGTGGTGTTGGCAGTGTTTAGAGACTCCTCGTAATTTATATTTGTTCCTAAGAGCTCTAAATTCAGAGTACTTTAAGCCATTTTACATATGTGCTTTTATGTATTCATAAAATTCAGAATTTGTATAGGATTCCCTGTCATGGTTTATAATGGCACATATACAGAAATTTCAGGCTGAAAATACTGTAGAGTTCAAAATATATAATGTTTTATTAGACACAAAATACACTGGAAAGAAGCCATCCAGACATGATAGTTTACTTAGAGGTTATGTTGTATAATATACTTAGTCTCTTCCTATTTTTAAGTCCACACTTCAGCTACTTGAAGCTGCAAGTTGTGTCTTAAATGGAAGAATAAATAAATCCCAAAGAGCAGAGCACATAGTGCATTAGCATAGCTTCCTTTGTGCTTCTTACTCCAGATGCACTAAAGAACAGCAAATTCTTTCAAGTGCTTCTCAGCAGCTCCATCAGTGGAACTTTTTATTATCATCACAGTAGTTAAGGCTGCATCTACATTGAGGGGAAAAATACATTCAAAGCTAGGATGTGAATTTGTATCATACCAGTTCTTTACCTCCCTGTGTGGGTGTCCAAGTGCATGCTAAGGGCAGATTTGACATCCATTTGCTTCGGCAGCCTATGCCCTTCTCCTCTCCCTCTCCTGACCACCCAGATTCTTCCAACATCTCCCTTTAGGCATCCTAGTACAATTGTTTGTGACACTGTGGGGAGAACTGATCCAGAATAATAATAGCCATTTTTCATAGGTTATTTTAAACCTGTACCAATCCCTAGAGGTAGCTCAAGGCATGGATGCAAAAATACCTGGGCTAGCACAGCTGAGGAGGAAGTGAAGGAACAGAAACAGGCAGAAAGCATTTACAATCAACCTCTCACCCACCTAAATAGGTTTAGAAATTTACACCAAACTTACAAAAAAAACCCCTAATCACAACAAACAAACAAAAAATCAAAACAATTTGCTTTCTGTTTATATAGAGATTGAAATTGGCTCACCAGGAGAAACAAGCCCCAGTCCCAGTGCAAGGGAAAGGGTGGGAGATCCAAACAGGGATGGAGATCAGAAGGGACATGTAGGGAGTGACACCATCTCTTTTGGTGTCTGCTTGCAATTTGATTTTCTTCAGCCATGGCTGAAAAATGCCCTATTTGGTATTTATGTCAATGGATGCCATCAATTTGTTAAACAAATACTGGTCTAGTCTCCCAGTTTAGGACTACTGACATATTCTGGTTTCAGAAATCTGATAGGAAGTTGATGTGAGTTCCACCTGGGCAGTCAGTCCCTCTCTTGGGCTGTTGGAGACTGACAGAAATTAAATGATTTCTGTAAACAGAAGGTTATTCTATCTTACATATTTTCTGATAATAATCCACAGAATCTAGTACAATTTTCACCTACTATTTTTGAACAGTCCACGACCTGCAACATCACTGCACTGAAGCAGGGAAATACATAACAACAATAGAGTCAGACCTGAGTGAACATTTGCATTTAAATATTTATGCATTAAATATAAATATTTATGCATTTTGCATAAGAAGGCACTAAAGAAAAACCTTGTTTCACATAATTTAGGAAAAAGGAATATATATGTATAATCATATATTGTAATTCATATAATATGTATTATATATATGAATTATATATATGGTATATGATATATTTTATATTTTATAAATGTATAATATAATTCATATAATTGTATAGGAAACCTTTTTATTTTCAATTAAATTTACTTTTCAAAATAATATTGTTTCCTTGAATCAAAAAAAAAATTGCAAAAATCTTAGGTGTAGAAAATGAGAACAATATATTGGGGTTGTTCTCACTTTTCTGGACTAAAAAAACAAGATTAGAAGTTGCAAAATTACTAGTTAAATAGAAAGTCTGAGCCTTTCCCAGCTTTAATGACATGGCAGGGAATGACTCTGGTGCTGCACAATGTGATTTGAAAGGAGAATTCCGCTGGCAGGAGTGCAAGAGATGTTCGCTGTTGTCAGTCATCATGAAGCAGATGGCACGTCTTGGCTGAGTGGGTTCTCAGGCATCTTATTTCAGCAGCCACTTCAGTGTACCTGACAGCGTAGTCAGATGTGAAACGCCACCTAAACACGGGCTGCGACAACTCAAGTGCCGTGAATTCCCAATCCCTGCAAGATTAGCCAGAAACAGGAACATCAGAGCTCTGTCTTCCCTGCATAAGGAATAACTTTCCTCTTGTCTCAAGATAGATAGTTACTTGCAAACTTTTTGGGTAATAGATTACTTGCTTCTCTTGTGATTATTTACCATAAAAATTAGGGATATAATTTTTATTATTATTGCTGTTGTTAGCAGTCTAAGAAAACTTAGAAAATAGTTTTAACCTGTCATGTCAGCTTAAATCAACAAAAATACTTTTAATAACTCCTGCCTTATGTGGGAATCTCAGACGTTGCACAGGAAAACTCTGTTGGATACCTTTAGTTGCTTACCCTGTGACCCTGCTACCTGGGTGTCTCTAGGAATGCAATCCTCCATGGTGGAGGACAATTTGCAAGTCACTCAAAGCTTGAGATGGAAATTGCCACCATTCACTCCTAGTGGTAATTCAGGCACAAGGATGTAATATTAGCCACACCTTTATCCTGAGTCTGGTTTAAAAAGGAAATTTTACTGTAGTATCTTTTGGGAGCCCTGTACACTTAAGACCTCTCCATATACCTTTTCTCTTGGTTTTTAAGAGTTAAATCTGAAGCTTTGAAGATGTCTGGGATGCCCTTGCTCTGGGTATGGCATCAGCACGCAGGGAGAAGAACAAGAGCGACTCCTGAAAGGCTTGCTGGACTCAGAGCTGTGCTTTCCATAGGAATGCTGAAAAGCCCCACGAAAGCCAACTCCCTACTGCTTTTAAAAATGCCAGTAGATATTCACTTGGTATTTTAGGCACCGGAAAAAATTGGCCCTAGAAGAGCCAACCATCATACACTTTTGACACAGCCAGGAAGTGAGCTCCAAATTTTTCAACACCAGGCCAGTGCCTGCAGCACAAAGCATCCATCCTCATTCTGTTAGTCTGACACACAAAGTTATTCTGGATGTCTTCTTATGTTGCAGTTCAAGGGGTTTCTGGGGGGTCACTGCCGACCGCTCTGTGAAGGTTTTCAGGGCTGGAATCATCCCCCCGCCACCCGTCCCTCGTGGCAGGGACAGGTGGCAGAGGTACTTAAGCCAGGAGACAGAGACCACATAGCACACAGGGAATCCAGCAGCGAAGAAGAGCGTTTATTCAAATTTCCTGCAGCTTATAAGGGCTGCTGGGCCAAAGAGGGGATTGGCCATTTGGCTAGCCAATGCAAGGAGACAATATAATAACTATGGCAACACAGAAACCAATGGTAGACAAGTGAGTTAACAACTTCCAAACTCCGGCATTCTTACTCTGTAGGGGTCTGGTTAATACAGACACCATTAAATGGTGCAAGCATTCATAAGAAAAGCAAGTTCCCCACCTGGGCATTATGTACCATATTAAAGTTTGAGGGTAACTGTCCAAGATACAGTAGCCAGGGGTAAAAAAACCCACAGATCTCACCCTATAACTCCAAAAAAAACCAGGCTACGTAACTTTAAAATGGATTGTTTCTCCTTGCCCATGAGCATGTGTTAGTTCTCTTGAGCCTGGCATGCATGCATGCAAACTAGGAGAGAGAGAGAGATCTCACAGCACTCATATGCATACGAAAAGACACTTGAGAGATTTGTTTGAAGTAAATAAGGCATAAACTGATACACATATGTAAAGTCCAGACATCTAAATATTTAATAAAGCCCTGGCATCCCAGTCGTTTGTGCAGAGGTGTCACTTACTGTATTTGCTATACAGCAACTGAAAGAGTGATACAGAACAGGGCGAGGCCATGAACTTACACTCTATCTCTGCTGAAGGACAAGCTGTAAGTACATAAAACACCTGTAGATCAATTTAAAACCTGAGTAGATAGACAGTAAATTACTTTACTGCCAATATTTATCACTGCATTTGATCTAAACCCATTAATTCTCTTTTGTTTCCATTGCCACAACCAAGTTGTAGATATAAAATGGGCTTTTGTGCAAATGAGTGTTATTTCCGTGAGACAATAAAATTACTCTTGCAGTACCATCCAAAAATTCATAGATGCATCATAGCTATGTGCTGCCTGTGTACATTGTAGCTGCTGATTTTAGGGATATTAGTGGATGCCCTACTGAATGAAAAGAGAAAGAAAGAAATGCACTGCAATTTGAATGTGAAGCAGAAACCCCTGCTGCATTTCATCAGTCTGCTACCTACACCAACATTAGTCTATAATAAGAAAAAGACAGATATGTTCATAGTTAAGTCTTCTTACCAGGCTGATCTGAGGAATATTGAGACAGACAGACCAGGATACAAGGAGTTCATAGGCTAATTTCATAGGCTGCAGCACTGCAGTGGTAAGGTTGCACAGAGAAGAGAAAGGCAATAAATCTATATGACTTTTCTTGCCCAAAAGAAAGTAGTGCCATGAAACAGAAATGCAAGAATAAGGTCCTAGGAAAAAAATCATACTGATTGATAAATCTCTCACTATGCGCTGAGTTAAAATTAAATTTATATTAAAAAAACCTCTCAACTATTAATGTGGTTGGTCATCTGTCCACCCCTACTCTAACTCTACCTTGTTAACTCTATGAACCTAGAGGGTGGGAGAAAGTACAAAATACCAAAATTAGATGCCTTGAGCCTTTTTTCTTTCTTGCAGAAATGCTACAGATGATTTATGAGTGAATGGATATCTGCCATCCATTTTGAAATTAAAAATCCCTTGGAGGCCCTATAGTCCCCTCCATTACATTACCAGCACGTGCAGGTCACAAAGGTACAGCTAGGAAAAGAAGTGTTCTCCATCAGTCAAAAGCTCTATTTTCTTCCCAAGTGCTAAAAGTCTTGGAGTGTGTAATTTGAATCATCCTTAAATTCCCCAGCATATTTAAGCACCGTGCTAATAGGATAGTGTTAAAGTATTAAAGGATACAGGTTAATCCCAGTGCTCTTATGCCTTGGTCTCTTGGTGGCAGCGGGGCTTGGTGTAAAAAAGCAGTGATAAGCTCAGACTCCACTCATGAGTGCTGAGGAGGGACAAGCATCTTCCTCAGAGAGAGCCACAACTGAGATTTTCGAGCAACATTCTCCATTTCACTGCTTCAATCTCACTTTAGTTTATGTCTTCAGTTTCTATAGGGTAAATTTAAGTAGGCACAGGATATGGTCTCTTGTCTTAGGCTGGATAAACAGGGGAGATAGGCTGCTTCTGTCTGTCATATCCCAAGGCTAAGTTCAGTCTTCTGTGAAGCCACTGACAAAAATGAAGGGTAATAATGATGCCTCGGAGAAATAGGAGAAAACTGAATCTGAGGAAAAGAAAATGGATGGGAAGACTGACAGAACTAAACTCTATACAAGTTCGGTATCCTGATCTGGGCCTCTACACTTTCACACAAAGTGCATTTCTGGTTTCCCTGCTGGCATGTTTCAATAACCCTTGGGCACAGAAGGTGTGTTGCACCATTGTGTTAGGAAATAACTTACACCAAAAGGGTAACTAAGACTCTTCAGGCTTGGCTCATACGGTGTGTGAGCCATGCCTATGAAGTAATCATAGACATATTACAAACATTTATTTTATCGGTGGAATTAAAAATGGATTTTAAGCTTCAGAAACACTTTCTGTCAGTCATGGGAATATAAACACCCAAGCTTCCAGAAATGCAGACATTGTGAGAGAGGCTTTGTGAGATTCGGAGGTGGAACTTTTAGCATGCCAGGCTGAGGGCATATTTGTCCTCTTCCTTTGGGTGCTGACACCAGCTTTTTGTTGCAGTTACCTGATGGGATTTGCCCTAGAGCACTGCACGCAGCTATTACTCTGCAAATCAGATCAGCTCCTCTCCTTGAAATAACTTTGTAACTGGCCTAGGGGGTCAGATTCATAAAACTTGCATAACATGGGTATTTCCCACAAGGCAGCTGTAGATCAACCAGACAGCTTATCTAAGGGGCTGCTAATTGAGAGGACAAACCTTTGGTTGGGATTAATTAGTAACCTCAGCCTGCGATGACTCAGGTCCCATCAGCAGGGAACATGAACAAGTACATGTCTCATAATTTAATTCAGGCAGCTTTGTTCCTTCCAGTACTTGTCAAATCTTAAATAATTAGGGTAAACTATTTCTACCTGGGGTTGTTGGTTTGTTTGGGGTTTTTTTAGGCTATTCATTCCAGTTTTTTCTGACATGCAGATTTTTGCCATTGCAGTAGATGTGACCAAAGAAAAACCCTTGGAGATGGATCTGTTTCTACTCCTTCAAAAAAGAAGTTGAGCACAGACACAGGTCTTCAGAGCTTGATGGATTTAAACACAAACTGTGCCACTCAACTTTTAATGGATGTACGTTCCACCATTCCAGTTTAAGATATAAGCTTAGAAGAAGCTCAGCCAAGAAAGGACTTAGTTGAAGGACTTTTCTGGCTTAGTCAGAACGAAGTTTGGCCTATTCTCCCATGTTTTTTTTAAGCCTGTGAAACATTGTGCATCTATCTATTTCCCCAAAGGAAATGCTTCAATGTTTGATTTTCTAACAAACAACAGCTGAGCTACTTTGTACAGAGACCTTAGTATGATAAACCAGTTCACATAAAGAGTCGAAGAAAAGAAATTGTATTAAAGAATAGAATGTGGATACACTTTTTCTTGGGTTGTTTATAAATAATCACTTACAAATGTGTTTTAAAGTTAATAAAGTAATCAAAATCTTTTTCCAGTTTCCTTGTCTTCCAAAAACATTAAAAAAAAACAATCAGGAGATTAGGCCTATAATAGGCAGCACAAACACAATACTGAAAATGAAATAAATAAGGTTTCTCTTTGCATGTAAAACAAGGGTAAAATGAGCAGCCTTGATCTTCAAAGAGGACAAATTCCACCATTTCCATGTCGGCAAACTGCAGAAGATTTGAGCAAGTTAAATACAAATTAAGAAAATAGAAGAGACCAGCCACAATTAAGTGTGAGCAGCAGGCTGAAAGGGAGACTTCATTTAAATTGATGTCTGTTCATTAAATGGACATTAAAGTAAAAATCCTCCTCAAGACACACACCCCAGTGTCAGCTCTGTGTCCTATGGGAACTGCAGGTTCTGGGTGTCAGAAATGTTTCTTATTTTCTGAGGGCAGGTAATGAATTTGTTCCATGGATGCTGCATCAAGCTGAGCTGCAGAATTGCAGCAACTTCCACTGAAAAACCTGAAACCACCCTCTCAACTCCTCCTCTGTCTCGGGATTTTTAAGGCCTAAGAATTAACACAGTGAGTATGAAATACCGAGAGTCACGTGAATCTACCTGTGTAGCTACTAGAGGAATAAAGAAGCAGAATTCTCCACGAGAGGTAAATGAGCCTGAGCCTCTGCCTCCTGTTTGGAGGGGCAGGGGAAGGTAGAGCTTTTCTGGGAAACAGGAGATCCTCTGGGTTTCCCCGGGGAACAAGCAAATAACTGAGAAGTGACTATAATTTGATCCCTGCTCTGCTTCTGGGGAAAGCAAATATATGCAGCTCTTTCCTCACAGCTGAACACACGCTGCCTGTCAATGCAGAGTCCGGGGAGAACATTCTGGATGCAGAATAACGAGTAGCAAACGTGAAGCCTAAGGGCTTCACAAGACTATTGACATAAATACCTACAGGAAGCACACCTTATCCAAAGGTAATTAATAGATAGGGAACACTGCAAGGAAATATATTAGTTCTCTGCCTGATCTAATCAAACATAAAAGATGCTTGTGGTCGTGTGCACGTGTGTGAGTGTGTGGATGAAGGAGAGAACAGGTGTGCATGGAAATGTGTCCAAGGATTCACGCATATCCAAAATTCAGAGCTGCTTTACTCTCCTATTACTAGCTTTAGAGCAGAACATCACAAGATTGATTGCAAGATCAATGCAATCAGCTAGGCAGTGAGAGCTGATTATCTGGGAATTCTGAGTAAAGATTACTCACAATAGAATAAAGGGCTGCTGCCCAGTCAGGTAAAAATCACAGTATAAATAAAAAGTGCCCAGAGAAACATTACAGGCTTCCCAAAAGGTCATCAATATCTTTTGCATTTTAAAGAAAAGTTAAATAAATGCTGTTTAAAATTTCCATCAGTAACACAAGTATAAGACTCATGCAAGCTTTGTGTTGCCATTCGTATTTCGTTACAGTTGTAGCTGCTATCAGTGGTAATATCCATTTCATTCTTTCTGCCCTCTATCAGTTCTGTCCTTGCCATCAGTGTTTAACAAGGATATTTTCATACCTTTTAATTTCAAGACATAGATCACTTTCCTTAACAGATATTTTGAATCTAGTGTCTTTGAAAATTGACCCGAAGAATTTATGTTCTGAAGTGCAAGCTCACCTGTATGGGTCGTGAGCAAGATCTATTATCTTGGAACTGCTTCTTAGAGAAGTTCAATTCACAAATGTGTGAATCTGCTTCAGTTTAATGAAGCAACCAACATCTTGGTTGTTTAGCTATTTCCAGTCCTACCTCTTTTCACTAAGGGTACACCAAGAACAAACTTTAAGAACACAAATATTCAGTGATAATTTTGGGGCTAGAACTTTTTACCTTTCTTTTTCCAGTCCAAATGAACACAAGTAGACCCAAAACTGGAAAGCATATCTTGGATAGTTAACCAAAATTTTCTAAAGAAATTTTGGAAATTTTTTATAATTAAGTCCTTGAAGTATCTCCAGTAGCTGCTGAATTTATTCTGCTGTCTGTAAAGCTTATTTCTACCACAATCATTAAGCCACCTATGCTGAAATAAGATAAAATTTTTGGCCTTATTCTGATAGATGGAAGTGGTTAAAGGTCAATCCATTTTCCTTTCCTGTAAAAAATTCAAACTGAAATTAGAAGAAAACCAAATCAAAGAAAAAGACTCCCCAGGTTTGAGAATCATAATTGGAAAAAAGAAAAAAAGCAAAGCAAACCAAAACAACAAATAAAAAGACACAACACACACACACACACACACACACACACACACACACACACACACAAAGGTGAAAAAAATTCAAGAGAGCAAAAAAGTTCCCCAAAAATGTAAAAAGCAGCAGCACTATTAAACATTCTTGACATGCTACCTCGGCCTCAGTTTTGCAATAAGAAGACAAGAAGACACCAAAATTTCGTCTTTTAAATAAAAAGTAGATTTGAAATCAGACCACAGGCAATATCCCATGGGAAATTTGCAATGACAAAACTTAAAGGAGCTTAAAAGAGATAACCTGCTGAAGGTAACTGGAAGACCTGCAAGTAGCACAAACCCACTGGCATGCACTGCAGAAGGCTATCCTACCTCTCTTCCTCCTGGTGCACTGCTTCAGCTATGAAACAGGAATGAAATACTATTTCCTTCTGCCATTTGTGAACAAATGTTAATCTAGTGAGGATAGGATTGATAACTCTTGACAAACTTCTAAATGGGATAGTATAGGGGTAGTCATTTTTATTTACAGTAACATATAAACTTTGGGTTTTTCTGTTGAAAATCTGTCAGTTAGAAAGAGGTAAATGTCACCATTACAAGTTAACTAACTTTGATTCTTCATTGTCAATATTGACAGATCACTATATAGATGATGTTATCTCATAAACATCCACCAACATGTATCAAGAAGTCAGGTTGACAAGAAGGGTGGGAGAGTCACAATTAGTGTTAATTAACCCTAGAGAATGTCTACTCCCAAGTGATTATTGACTTGACATGATAGAAGGCAGCTTACACTGTCTGTGTGGTATTTTACCCCAAACACAACTTGAGCCCAGAGCCACCGAAGCACAGAGTTTCAACACGTTTCTCTATCTCTTGCCAGGAAAGCCAAGGGTCAGACATACACAGTGCATTAGAACAATAAACAACTGTCAACAAACATAGTCTGTAAAAATACATTAAATCTCATGTGGTGATGGATCACTGAGTCATGTGGGGAGAGCACAGAAATGTAATAGCAAATGCTACAAGGAAGATGTAAGTCCCTGGGGAACAAAGGACCTGCAACAGACCTGATTTTCAATTCCACATACCCAGCCTTACATGAAATCATAGATTAAGGTCAGAGAGTCTCAGTCACTTACAGGTACACATAGTAACATTGAAAGTAAGCAAGGTGAAGAGGAAGGATGATTTTCTACCTGACAGAAGAACTCCCTGAGTGAGTCACTGAATGCCACTGTGACACTGTGTTCTGTATGTATATTAGATGTTTTCCAGTGCAGTGGCTGCACTGAGACTTCAGCTTCATTTAAGAACACAACTCTACTAACAAATAACTAGAAAAATACTTTGATATTAAACAATATATAGTTTTAGTCTTTTTTACACTTTTCCCATTCATTTCAAAAGTCATTTCAAATGGAAACGAAACCCTAGCAAGATCACTCGAAAAGATCACACTGTATGTTCCTATGGCAAACATCCAGTGATTTCCACTTTTCATACCTCTCTTTTTGGGATGACCACTCCTGTTTTTTTTCAATTGAAATCCAGTTGTTACTCTCTGCTCCCAGGTTCCAGTTTTCTACCTCCGCTCCACCCCTCCAAATCATTTTTTCAGCTATGAGGCAAAAGCCTCTGAGAACAAAATCCTTCAGTCTGCCCGAGATTCCTTGGCACCCTTTTTTTCTCTGTAGAGCAGGAAACCATTGGCTTTGACCTGTTCTTGACTCTGTAAAACTGTTGGCTTTTTTTTTTTTAGCCCAGACGATTTTCATAGTTACATAACATTCAGAAGCTTAAAGAAATTCATATCATCTTGCTAAAGTTCACATTTGAAGATGGAATATCTGAATTTTTGTCAGAGAAATTAAGAACTGACTGAATTAAATACATTATAAAAACAAGATACTTGTGTGTATTTGTCCAAGTAAGCTCTAAAAGTATTTACAGTTGTGTTTGACTTTTGCGAAGCTGTGCAGCATTCCCCCAATATTCAAATGTTTGAGGTACCTTGCGTATTCTCCTTTTTACAAAAATTCTATATTTGAGCTTAGATACTTCTCCCAGTGGAAGTTTCATCAAGACCAATACATTTATGTGAAAAGTTTCAGCCCCAATGAACTGACATTTTCTGATGAAAATCTTGCCCCAAACCTCTGAACTATCTTAACGTAGAGTCTCATGGTACTTAGACGACTACAGCCTCAGGCTCTTTACTTTAATTGTACACATTTTCATCAAGCCCTGATGCCCCTTGTGGGTTTGTGCAATTTCTGCAATGTAGCTAAAACATTTACTGTATATTTCTGTTCATTGATTTCATGTGAAATTATTTCACCTCTTTATGTCTTCTTTTTCTTTTTATTCCTGATGTATTTTGACATTCAGAGAATTACAATTTAACCAAAAACCTTCAAATTGGAGAAGTTGAGCAGAAAAGGAACTAAAGTAAAAATATTTTACTTGGAGGCTAATAGGCAGAATCAGGGCAGCAGCTTTTCAGCCATTCAAGTTAAATAAGAGGCTTATTACTTGACTCTGTGACAAGTACCCAAATGCCATTACATTCATAATCATTATTTAAAGGTTCAAGGAATACATTGTTCATGCATTATTTAAATTTTTGTTTTAAAGTAGTACTTTAAAATCAAGATCAAAATCCTGTGACATTCTGTAAGATGTCTCATTTTACTACTGTCACCCCAAGCACCTTCCTAAGAAAGAGTCCTGTCCTATAGTTTTTCCTCCTTATCAGAAACTATTCCAGGGAGACTGAGCACAACTCTGGAAAAGTGTTAAAAAAAATTAGCGTATAGAAGGATGATCTGGAAAATAGAAGCTGTGCATTCCAAATCTTGCTTATAGATACTTCAGAAATTATAAACAAACTAGAAAACATGACTTGATTCTGTGTTTGCCTTGCAAAAAAAGACTATACTTCGAGGAAAAGAGCTCCATTTATTTAGTAACCAAGCGTATAGAGAGTCTCCCTACATTTGCCTTGGAAGTCAAATATTAGTGGGGAAGAGGAGCTCCCTAGAACACTTAGAACATAGAATATAGCTGGTGCAAGAAAAAAAGAAGTTACTCTGTGACATGAGTATCTTTAGAAGAATTTGTAAGTTTCTAGTTAATTAATGTTCTGTTAAGTATGTTGTTTAATTTAATATTAAGTGATTACATTTCTGCTTTACTAAGAGGATATATCCTTTGAAATATTTGCTGCAGGTTTTTAATATGCAATCTAAATTTATTAATCAAATTTCTATTTATCATTCCTGTTGCTTTTGCTTGGGAATTTTTAATAATTTCTTCTTCAGAAAAATTAACATAATATTTTCATATTCTTAGCTTGCTTTAAACTGTGTGTGGGTATCCTGAGTGTTTTTACTGAAAATACTAAAAAGAAAACTCAGCTCAAGGACTCAGAGAACTTGAACTTTAAAAAAGACACCAATTACAATAAATTTAATAATTCATTATTTAAAAATTGAAAATATAGTTTGACTCACATGACTGTTCATGCAAGGAAAGTAAGATATGAGAGACTTGCTGGAATTGTAGGCAAAATCTGTGTGTGGACAGAAATCAAATAGGGTTGTTTCAGTAGTCAGTTTGTCACCCAAACTTCATACATTACATATCTCAAGGGTATACATATACATATGACTATATTACATTAGCATCATCTACCCTGGACCCAGGGTACTGTGCTGGGCACTGACAAAAAAATATGGAATAAACTGTTACTTTGCCTCCAAATTTGAAAGCAAAACAATAGACTTGTTGACTTGCTCAGCCGTCATCTGTCAAGTCAGAAACACTGTGGAGATTAAGATTTTGTTTACCCAAATTTAATTTTCATCCAATCTATGGGTAAACAAGGCTTAATTTCCTTGATGCCTGGATAGAAACTGCTGCTGATGGCCATGTCAACATTTTCCCCAGGCTTTGATCAGTTTTCTTTTTAATTTAAGGGAAAAAATTGTAACTGAAAACTAAATTATTCCAAATTTTATGAGCTGAAAATTGAAAATAGTGCCATTTGGACCAGCAGAAACTCTTTATTCAGCTTAACTGAAATGGTAATTGCTTTTCTGCTCTTTTTGGTTGTATATTAAGAATCAAAAATAAAAACAAAAACAAAACATTTTCAGTGGGCAAAAAGCAGGACTACATTTTCATTGGTAAATTAAAAAAAGTGTCCAGTTATTCCTTGCTACTGAAGCCAGTTACCACAGACTGAATTTTATCCATGCTCTTAAGTGCTTTTAGCCTCCAAAACTAGAGTAACCCCATGCAAACTGCCTGCTGTTAATGAGTCCCAGCATGTGCCAGCTACCAAACACTCTCTTGCTTAAGATAACAAAAACATAAGCAAAATCCCATTGTAAAATATTGGCAGTCAATAGATCTCCAGTGATCAGGGGCATTCCCTGGTCCTTTAGAATTTACAAATATGGGTGATGTCAGAATTTCCCAAAGAATTAGAAAAAAACACATTCTTTTCAGTTTTGAAAGTCTAGAAAATTAGTCTATATGTCAAAACTACTAGCAGCTATCATTGAAAAATTGACGTTAATAAGACAACATTTTAAATAAAATTTGTCCCAAAGTCTCCAGCAGCTCTACCAAAGAGATAGAAGACAGACATTTAAACCACAATTTCTCTAAGAATTCCATGATAAATCTGTGACAGAGCTAAAATTTCAAATCCAGTCTCCTGGACTCTGTTCCAATGATTTCATAACAAGTCTTCCACAGGAAGAAAAATAGATAAGGAAAGCACTGAAAAACACAGATTGGCCCTGGCATCTTTCACTACTGAAACAGCTGAAGTATTTCACTTTGTAATGTGGACCAGGGGTGGGCAAAATGCCTGGATTCTCAACAACTGTGAAAGTAGGAGTCTTTATTTATTTTGTGTAGGGGAAATGTATGAATTTGCAATCAGCACATCTTGTGGTACCATACTGAAATTAATCAGTTTTCAATGTGCAGAGTCCCAGAATAACTTTCTAACAGCAACATTAGAAAAAAAGACGCTCCTTTTTCCCATGCTGTTTGTACCTCCAACATGTAATTTTGCCATTAGTGAAGTGTGATGAAAATTAAGTCACTTGTACAGTCCAATATGCTCAATCAATCACTAATTTTTTTTCTTTGTTACTAACTCAAGGCTCAACTCAGCAATAAATTGGTTGTAGAATTCAAGCTGCTAAAAACTTTTCAAGTCTTTAGCATTGAAATCACACTGCTTTCACCAGAACTCTAACCTTTAAATCTGAGGAAGGTCATGCTAAAATTTCAGAGCCATAACCCAAGGTCTTGCCTCAAAACATGTCTTCTACCATCTTGTGGATATTTGACACTGCAGGCAGACAGTTTTCTAGCTGGCAGTGATATCACAAGCACTTAAGGAAGGACACAGAAGAGGACCTAGTAGCCTTTTATTTTTCTTATTAATATATATTAATATTTTCCGCTTCTCTACTTTGGTAGCAGAGTTGGCTGATGGAGTTCAGAGATGGTTTTGTGCAGAGACTACTGATAAAAATGGATGTACGAGGACAGTCCAGTGGATCTCCTGATCCATCCAGTAGACTCCATTAGGAGTCAAAATTAGACAAGTAGGGAAGAAAAAAGAAAGCCAACGGCAACACTTTCCTAATGCAATTCATCAGGCATGTTGTAGTCATCAATTATAGGATACTATCCAAAAACCTGCTTCCTTTTTCAACCAGGCTACTCAGATCCTTGTGAAATCAGAATATTGACTGTCAGGGCTTTTCAGTTGGACACCTCAAGGACAAGCAAGCTGGTGCACTGCCCTTTGAGCTCTAGGCAGTTCTTCATGACTGCTATTCACATCTACCGGCAGAAAACAGAATATACTCTATCCAGTTGGTGATAGAAATTTCTCAGATTATACCCAAATTTCTTTGGAAAAGCATGGAGTATTTCACCAACAAACAGTCTTGGTGTTCTGAGACTTAGAAAGAGAATCAGAGTACCAGGTCAAGAAGAAAGGAAAGCAAAGGGGATGCAGTTTACTTGCTTGCTTGCTTTTCTGAGAAGCCAAGATCAAGAAGTCAAACACTCCTCTTGAGAAAGTCCAGAACCACAATGTAACTTCTCCTGTGCTAACTGCTCATATTACTACAGGCACAAGGTACCACTGTACTGCCCCAGTGAGTCTGAGCTCATTAGGTTCATTAGGAAGATCCAGTGCATGATACAGAGAGCAATTCTCCTGCTCACTGCATTACTGAGGGAATAGGTAGGCAAAGGGTTGTGGGCTTTGTACTATAAAGAGTAAATATATCGAATTTTTTTTCTAGGCTGAGATCTTGAAAGCTGAAATCTGAGTCAGACTCTCAGATCTCCCAGTCAGACATGGAAATCTGCAATAAGATCCTGGTGTACCTTCCATCTCTCCTATCCAAAGAGTTCCGAGTCTGCTCCCAGCAGAAGGATGCTTGTTCTGAGCACCTCTTGAAAACCCTGCACTAAATATGCCTTTCCAGCGCAAGAGCAACCTGCTTTCTCCCCAGCTCTGGCAGATACAGCACTTCACACATCTCTCAAATGTTCTTTTTGATGTTAGTCTGCAGTCCAGCCTGTCTACAAATGTCATTGCCTGTCTCGTAGCAAAACTGTGCCATCCTTATCACTGCTGCCTGATGCTGTTCTGAATGATCATTTCTGCTCCAACACTTACTCCGTCACAGGAGGGGAAGGCAAGAGTGGGGTAAATATTTTTTAAATGGGCAGGTGGGGATGGCAGCAATCCCATGGGCACACTGCCCAGATGTAGCAAATTTAGCCATGGCAGGCTCATTTTGTATCCTCAGGATGTCCTACCACACTCATCTTTATGACCAGTTTGCTGTTCTTCCCTTTGCACCACAACCATTTCTGCTCAAGTCACAGTGGAACTGGCCCTTCCTTGCTTCAGAGCATCTCTTGTCAGTGATTACTTTCGGCTCAGTCATTTCTTTGGAGCTAAAATTTATCTGTGCAGCTCTTGGGAGCAGTGTCTTTCTACATCTAGCAGAAAACACTGCAGAAAGTACCCAAAAGCAACAATAATAGGAAGTATTTAATTATGAGAATGCTGTATTTAAAAAACCTAAGCAAAATTTTCCAGCTATCTTCACCATCGTTTCCCTGTGGAGAGAAAAATTAGTGTCTTTGTCTACATTTCTCTTCTGCTATGTTATTTTACTGACTGCAGCAAAATTGTTTACCTATTTTAGAAGAGTGTAATGCCTCATTTATTGAAACACAAGAAAACCTCGCATGGCCCATTTCCAAACACAGTGGAGGTAAGCATTTCTTGCATTGTATATACTTTTAGGTTAATCAATCACAAACTTTTAAGCTGAATCACTTTGCTTGACGGAAATCCTTTAAAGACTTCTAAAAGCCATGTTTTGTTCCTTTCTTTATTGCCTGGATTTGGCTAAAAAGCTTTGAAGGTCAAATTGACCAAAGAAGTATTTCTTGTCACAGCCAGCTTATAGTGCAGCAAAGGTGCCAATGAGACCAAGGGGCTAAGATTTTTCAATTGTAAAACTAATTATTTAATCTAATTATGAAATATTTAGGGTCATTCTTTTCAAAGGACAAATATCTAGCTCTGTTATTGGCTTTGTGCATAAATAGCAACAGTATATGTAATTTATAAGAGCAGGTTCTTAAAGTGTTTTGAAAAAAGCAACCATTAGGAAAAAAAAGCCAAAAATCTAATTAATGGGTTTTGCAAAAAGCCTTTTCCTATGCGTATTTTTTTCCCTGCAACAATTTTCTGCCAATGATTTCTTATTTCTTAGCAAAAAAAAACCCAGTATTTGATCAGTGCTTCAGATTTGATACGGTAGAAGAGAAGGACTATTCAGTTGTGAAAAAAGAAAAAAAAATTTGTAGGTGTTATTCCCACCTATATTTCCTCACTCTAAATGCAGTGGACTCTCTTGGCTGTGAATTGCTCATAATTCTTCTTCACAAAATTAATAAATTTACAGAAAATATTTTTCTGCCAAAAAATGGAAGCTTTCAGAGATATTTATGTATTTGAGTATACTCCATTTTTAAATAAAAAATTCAAAAGCCATTGGAATGTTCAAGAACTTTCACTGCAATAGTGAAACAAAATCATATTCTCTCACTTCATGCAAAAGTTTTTCATTGCCTGCTTAAGTAAAATTCAATTTTGTTTAAAAAGATTCAAAATTTTCACATCTCATTTTGAACTGTGCAATATAGTTTCATTTTACTTAAAATGTTCCATACTTTCCAGTAATTTCCATCTGCATGGTCAATCAGGATGTGAATCAGAACAAGCTACAGTGGAAATTTTCTACACAGTGCTCATAATTCACTCCTACTCCAATTGTGACTGTGGTACTTTTGAATAAGAATTTCCACAGAGGAGTTTAGTGAAGTTTGACTAATTGACTTTTAGAGTGCATTCAGTTCAAGTTTGCTGGGTTCACTCCCATGGATAAGGTCTATTTCTGTATCCTTCACTTTCTAGTCCAACTTGCTTTGTAATGTCACACATTATTAAATAGCTAGTATAAAGCTGTCTTAAAATCGCAGTGAATAATTCTAGGAGCAGAGATGTCAAGTAGATGTAACGATTACTGTGAAGTTTCTAACTTGTGGGGGAATTGTGATACTTAATTAGTTAATGTTTCTAAATTTCAGATGAAAGAGGTTAGTAAGTTCAAATATTATTATTCCTGTCTTTTCTGAAATATATTAACCCTATAAATTTTGAAGAGAAATTAACTTAGTTCTAGTGCTCACATTTGAGGTAGATGTCTTTTCAGTAAACGATAAAGCCACAGATACTGCAGTTATCAGCCAAGCATTTGTACACCAGGAAACCTGGATACACATAAAAAGAAAAGAATGAAAGAATATTTTCAGTTTGCATCTTTCAAGGGTATTGCAAACAGAGCAATGGTATGGAAAAACACATATTTGCCTTTCTCTTTGCAGTACACTGTTAAAATGGATTTACACACTTCACCCCTTGTCCAGTTGAGCCATACTTAGAACTTTTCCTCTATTTTGATAAAAGCCTCTTCAGCTTGAAAATACTGATTACTGAGGAATAGAGCATCAGTAAGCAATTCCCCTTCCTTTACTCAGTTGCTGTTTGGGGTTTTTTGTTTGGTTGGTTGGTTGTTTTCTTCCGAGAAAGACATGATGTCAAAACATCACAGGGCAGCTGCTGTAGTAGAGACAAGTCAACAAAGTCAGTCTTTTCCCTGAGACAGATTTTCTCCACGGAGAAAGAGTGTGCTAAGCAGTGGGGCAACTGCTGAGACACTTGAGGGAAGAAGTGGCACCCTGTAGTTACCATTGTATACCATCACAAATGTTTTCCTTATTATGATCTTCCTATGCAGGATGTTAAGTTCCACAGAGGAATTAAACTCACCTGTGGGGAGTACAATTGCAGCCCTGCTGCCATGATGTAGGAGCCTGAGGAGGAAGAGACCTATACTGGCATTAAGGACAGATATAGGCTAAATTCAAATCGCAGCTTTTACTGGACTATATGACCACACTTGCCTGATGTTGCTGGAGTGAATTCTAGTTTCTAACTTGTTACAAGGAAACCAGAACCAGGCATTCACAGTTAAATGAGATTCCTAATACTATAGCTATCAAAAGGGATTTCCAAAATGCTAATGTAACTGTGATTTCATTGTGAAGAAATTAATGTGGAATTAGTATGGAGCAGTTCAAGTTCAAAAAAACACTGCGACAGAAATGTTTTTACTTGAACCTCACTGCAAATGAGCAGAAATGCTTTCTGCTGTTCGAGAAGCTACATTATGTTTTTTATACTATGTATTCACATATATTAAGATATATATATTTATCTTCATATTATAAGCTTCTTATTACTACTACAACACACAGTATAAAAATAAGGCAGCATTTGAAAGTGAATTTATTATTCTAATGTCACTGTTGCATATTAAGTCAGTTTGTTAACACAAGTGATGTTAGATTGAAAGGATGGCATCCGGTTATTGAAACAACATTTTGATGGCCTCATGTTATCAGAATTGATGTGCAAAATACAGAGGTTGATGAATATATGAGTTTGTAATCAGAAATGGTTTTCAGTTTGGAAGTGAGCAGAGGACACAATTTTTCTGTCATAACTGAAAATGCAGATTTAAGTCAAAGAAAGTTTTTGATAAATATGTCTTAACTTGACCGAATTATTTTAACTGATACATAAAATAACTTCAAACTAATTTAAAAGACATTTTTTTCTTTTGAGATTATAATGCACTTTAAAATCTATTTTTAAAAGTGTTCTCAAGACACCAGGCTAGAAACATACCTTTATCTAAACTAAACATTCTCTTAGCCTCCAAACTATATTTAATCACATTTTTCAAATTATTAGCAGACTAAAAATCAGTTTATATTCCCACAGCTGTAAATGAATTGAGCACATTCCTTATTCTATCCTAAGTACCAGTATTGAAATTTGCCAGATTATTCAATGAGCCCAGGAGAGCTCTACGGTTTCAGTATCATTTCTGCAAAACAGAACAGGAAAAAATAACCAAGTATTCAACCTACTGTAATAAGTCAGTGTCAGAACAAAGCCCAGAGGCCCATAATAAGTAGATGTTAGAACATGAAGCCACTTTACAGCTATACCACTGAAATTATAGTGGTTCTCCAGTACACCCAACTCGCCCTGCTTTGGATTTTCTGGTACACTGATAGATTTTACTCTTTACCTTCTAACGTTTCTCCTTTCAAGTTTGTCAAATAATTTTTAGATTTTCTTCAGACAGGCAGGATAATGTCACCCCTCTGTGTACTGGTACCAAGGCAGGTCAAGAGCAACTGTCAGACTACTCAGACTTAAGACCAGATGTCAGACTTACACTGCTAAATTCAGACTAACACCATTCACTTCAATGCATCACTCTAGTTTCCCTATAGTGTGAAATGATATTATCTCATTTTCATCCTGTGCTAAACTGTAATCCATAGGATTTCCCAAGCCTGAATTTTCTACAAGGGAAACAAGACCTTTTCTGTTATTTACCAGAAGAAAAATTAGAAGAAAAAAAAAAAAAAGAAAGAAATTATATGTAAAGAGACTCTTTTTATGGACCCAGAATATTTGGTTATGTCTTTCTGGCTGCATGAATTTACCTGAGAAAACAAATACATATAAAGTTGTCACTTCACATTTTTATTCAGAAGGATATTTTATTGTTTGGATGAGTCACTATGTCACATCTCATTATCGAGTAGCACAACCCCATTTCCTAATTCACAAAAGTCTGTCTCTTTGTTCAAAACCAAAAGTGGCATAAACCCATTATAATTCAAGTAAGTTGCTGGCAGGTCCTAAAATGGCTTTCCTGGAGAATAATGAGATAGACCAGTGGGGTAAGAAACATGATAAGTGACTGCGTAGAATAAGGCATAATGAATAGTTGTTCTGTCCCTGGCAGGTGACTATGGTACCAGGGAACTCTGTCATGCAATGTCTTTTATGGCACGTCATAAATTAGAAGAGATTTTTATTGTGAAAGCTTCTGTCACTGCAAGGAGGAAGAACATTATAACGCCACATTTCTTTCCAGGATTGCAAATCAAGGCCAAAGTCCTAATGTAGATGATGTCAATCCATCCATTTCAGCTGAGTTTCACCCACGTTTATCATCAGAAAAAGTCATAAGCTGCTTCTGCTTTAATTTAATTGAAGTATCGATTCTTCAAAATTGTTATGTTAAATAGAGTTTTAGTTACCAGTGTCTCCCTGTAAAAGACAATCTGGCACAAAAAGCTGATTCTCTGTATAAGTCAGTGGGAGTAGACAAGAGGATAGGAATTAGGGAGATGAAAAAAATGCTATTTGAATTTATAAGGACAGAAAAGTATCTATCTTCTAGTATAATCACCTCAGATGATCAACAGAAATTACAACAATCTATCACATCCAGCACAAACAGAAATTTAGCGACAGCTCCAAAATAAACAGTTGCCTTTTTTACTAATCTTTCTCTTTTACTGGTAATAACATAGGGGGAATCAAAGACCTAAGTTAGACTTTGGTGCTAATAGCAGCAAGCTCCCAATGCATCTTCTTCAGAATTCTAGGGATGGCCATCAGAACAGCCAAGGTGTTAGGTACATTTACAGTGGTGTGGCAATGTTGTGCAGTGACAGACAGTGTTTGAGGGCTGTCCAGCTGGTGCAGCCTGGACCAAAAATATGCTCAAAGGGTAGTTTACGTGGTCTCTCCATATCTTTTGTCTGAATCTCGGTTTTTTTCATGTCAAAATGCTTTCTTTCAGAAGCATATAAATACACATACATATTTCTGGGCACTCAGATGTGTGTATAAATATATTTGGAAGGAGAGGGGAACTGACCCAAGATTCAGGCCCTTCAGGACTGAATTCTCCTGCATAGTCTGTTCTTGTTGCTTTGCTCCATTCCAGGCACCATTAATACCTCTCGAGTTTATTCCTTTCAGCCCAAATTATGCTCCAAATTGTGTTTGTGTTTAGTACCTTGTGCTCTCCTCCTGCCCTGCCCAGCCTTATGAACTGCAATGCCCTACCACCACTGATGTTCACTGTTCTTTAACTCAACACCAAGGACAATCATGTCAGTGGCTCAGCTGTATTTAACAAAAATTCTTGGAAAAACAGGCCCTAGAGGATGCTGTGAATAGTCTGAGCGACTTGAAAAACTGTGAGGTGGAAGGGATTAAAACAAGTGTGGGCAGCAGAGTCTTGCTCATGATATCAACGGGTACATGTGCAAGGGAGCATTCAGATTGGTGCTTCTGTTGCAGTGAACTGACTGGGCAAGGGCAGTGCTACTCTAGAAACTGTGCAAGTATCTTACCAAGATCTGCAGCTGACTTCTACTTAGCCGATTCAGACCAAGGCATTGTAAACTTGTATCTGTACAGCCCCTTCACATAAATCTAGCTATGTAGACAAATCCACATAGGCTGTCTGCAAGGGCTAAGAATTAAACTGGCAGATGGTCCTCAAGCTGAGAACATATTGATATTGAAATGAAGTAGATCAAATCCTTGTGACTGATACTTCAACTGAGAAGTACTTTGTCCTAGCCACAGGCATACTTCTGATAGAAGAATTTTCTATCATGTGAAAACAAATCAGATAGCATTTCCCCAAGGACAAATATTCTCATAATAGCACTTGTTTAGACAAAGGAAACTGACATTATTAATTTACTCCCCCCCACAGTGAAATTCTATTGTGCACTCTGAACTTTCTGCCTTGAAAAGGAGCTTTTCACACCCATACATTTTCTGTGAGCCAGATTATGATTTCTCACTAATCAGATATTTCCCTCTTGTATTCATTTAATTATACTGTATTAATAAACCTTGACTTTTAGACAGAAGCTCTACGAGGTGTATTCTCAACATGACACACGCATAGCTCCCTGTGGCATCATCAGCAGTTAGGCACATGTGGAGAACTGATTACAGCCTTAGGTTTTTAGCCACTGATACCTTACTTTTAGAGTTTTCCTCTGGTGATTTCTTGAGTGCCAACACATACACTGCAGTTTCCATCTTTGCTGAAAACTCTCACAGGAACAGTATTAAAAGGTTCAATTTATGCAAAATAGAGTTTTAATCTAGAAAATGCAGATTTGAGACACTGCATGATGAAAGAAATCACCTAAAAGTACAGTCAAAGAGGTTACAAAAGCAGGTCATAGAGATCTGGTTTCCTGGGGAAACCTGTACATTGGAAAAATGTAAGTGGCTACCGGGCAGCTCCAAACTGCACACATTAAATATGTCTACAAAGGATTTTGACAGGTCTCTAAAAATCTGAGACTTTCTGTCCCTACAGAACATTTCTTATGGCAAGACAGAGGTAAGAAGCAGAATGGTTTCTGTGCAACTGTTCCATACTGAATGAACACTCCTTTGGACAAATATTCATTTATTCAGAGGTCGCTGGCAAATCTCAGGATAGTCTAAAAATATTTTATTTTTACTTACTACTTTTTTACTTTTTTTTTTCCTATAACAATTGGATATTGTGACCCAGTATGATTAAATCGAGATTCTGCTGCAGAATTCAAGGTTAGATCAGAAATACCCAGTTAATGAAGCAACATGCTCTACCCTGTATCTACTTTATTTAATTACCTTAGAATGAGAAAGGTAACATTGTGAAAATATTTAGAAGGTCAGAAAGTGAATACCACTTCACTGTTTTGGTTTGGGGATTATCCCTTAAAAAATACAGTAATAAATAGTCCCTTTAGTCATTCAGATCAAATAAAATAATTCATCCATGGCATGATTTTAGAAGTCTACCTACACAAAGTTATGTATATAAAATAAAAGCAAGCAGATTTGCACTGCATAGTTCTCAGCAACAGTCTAGTTTACAGTATGTACAAAATCACATTACAAAATGTAATGTGTATTCAGTACACAAAGTATTTGTAGTCACATACAAGCACATCAGATGGACACAATAGGAGACGAATTTTTTTGAAAATGACAAAAGTTGAAAGTTTAGTTATAGGTTTGATTTCCAGAAAGCGCTGATAAGACACTTTCAGGAAATCAGGAGTTTTAGAGTGATCATCCACAAACTGAAATATTTGAAAATCATGGGAAGAGACTGAAGAATCTTAGCAAGGTGAAAAGGTAAAGTTCTTCTTACTTCTATGCAGAGTGTTCTTTATCTGCAGCAATACCAAAATTGGATTTTTTCTAAGAGCAGGGCTTTGCAGGTAGTAGATCTGTGCCATATTGCTTGTCACTATGTCATTTGATTATAGCTGGAAGGCAAGGAAAACATCGATGTTTGCAGCTTCTGAGAGACAGATGCAATTCAATAATTCATACTGGTGTAATTGTACCTCGTAGTTGGCTGCTGCTGCCTTATAGGATCTTAGAGAACTTTGCTGGAAAGACTATAATAAAATGATCATTTCTTTAAAACAATATTCTACCTGTTCTCCCGGGGAAAAAGAAAATCTTCCTTTGTTAAGAAAACATGTAGGGTTTGCTTATCTTTTATCGGGTATTGCATGTATTTGAGTTTATCTGCTTGTTTCCTACTTAAATTGTCCATTTCTAATCAAGGAAGTGTTCTGTGCTTTTTAGGCACCTGGTCCCTTTTGTTTCCCCTGCAATGTTCATTATTGCCCATGACAGATCTTTTCCTAAGACTGCTAAGCAATGAAGAAGGCTAATCCAGAGCAGCATTGCTCTCCCTGGGTAATTTAGACAAGATCAATATTCATTAACATTGGTAATTCACTACACAAGGGGACAGTGCTTTAAACAAAAAAAATGTCTAAAAGAAAGAGACAGGAATATGTTGCCCACATGGGTAAGACACATCACATCCATTTTCTACACTCTCTTTGGACAACTCACATCAGTGTTTAATTGCTTACATGCAATATTTTCTGCTGTCCAGTTGGAATGCCTTCTACTGGGATCTGTAGCTCTTGTCTCTTGTCACTTTGCTGTGAGACTTCCGGAGCCTCTCTGCTGAATTCTTTGTTCCTCCTGGCAGCCACAACTTCTGCCCAGCCCACTTCAAGTCTGGGCTCATTCCCAACACTGCTGCTTCTCCTCCTGCTGTCAGATTCAGTTTCTGATAGAAATTACATGGTCACAGTTATTTGTTTCATCTCTACCTTCACCAGTATTCCAAAATAGATTCTGTCTTTGGAACATCTCTAAGCTATAACTTTTCCTATGCATGTAAACACGTAAAACATTCAGTGAGGCTGTGGTTGTGCTGTATCTTTATGCTTCAGCACAATTTGGTACAAGCCAGTATAACCCTGTGAAGAATTTCTTCAGCTTGAACAATGTGGGCTTTTTTTTTTTTTTAAAGTATGTAAAAAAAATTAAGAAAGAAACTAAAACCACCCTAATTTATCTATCTCTACCCAATGCTTTTCCATTTTCCTCAGTCTCTTATGCTCTATAAGACCTGACTGCAATAAAGATAAAACATGTTAAAGGAAATTTTAAAATGAGTAAAAACATCAGTGTAACTGGATTTTTTTTCTATACTGTTACAGGCATAAGTGCAGAGCAGCCTGTTTGACTATATTTTTCCTTTAATTGATGATACTGGAAAAAAACATTTTCATTTATTTAGGAATATTACATTTTTTTTTGTGAAAACATTAAAAAAAGAAAGAATCAGAATCTATTTGAATTAAATGTGTCATTCTGAAGTATATAATTTTTTTTATTCAAAACTGCCTAAGGAAAAGAGGGTTTTTTGTAAAGACTTAAATCTCTGTATATTTACCTCATGTGGAAAGAGTTTGATTAAAAAGCATAATTAGTTTTTATTGATAAATCTTTTTAAAAAGTATGTTCAAATAAGTCTAACAACCTCATCTATTTCTTTTGTGGGAGAAGTAACAGACGCAGTAGATGAGGCACACTGTTGCTTTTCAAAAAACTGAGTCATTATATATTAATCATTAAGTCTGCAACAGTCTTAACTCAGTAACTCCAATGGCTTAATTAGAGCTAAGCTGAGATATGGGATTCAAAAGAGCTCTGATATATATATATTATAATATATATTTTACAGTTATTTATACCTTGTTTTACATTCCATGAGTTAGATATTTCTTGTGGGCTTGAGGAATACTTGATCTGTTATGATGTTTTGTTTTTTTTTCTTATCTTTTACTTACTTTGGATACTGATACTAATTAAAATAATAACATAGCCATGGTGAGTTGACAGTAATAAGCCTTTAGAACAACAGAGGCGTTACATGATACTAATGCATTTCTAAATCAGAGACCAGCTACAAAACACAAATTATCACAATGTACCTAGTCTTTTTTACTAATGGCTTTCCAAGCTGAATTTAATTAAAACAATAAAGGTTTCAACACACACAAAGAAGAGAAAATAAGAACTATAAAATGTTAAGGCCAAAAGACAATTAATCATTATGACATCTTACCAACCTTCAAACATGAAGAATATGACCACGAAAGTGAACATCCCCAAGAAGTTCAGCTACTGTTCAGCTTGAGTAAAAAAAACCCCAAGTTTTCTCCAGTTCCTCCTGCTACCTGACAGCCTATACAGCTGGGGACTTTTGAAAGATTGCCATCCACTCTGCTTTGTATCTGTCATTTCCTTTCTGATGGGTTAAGTATTTCAAAGCATTCTTTCACTATCCTACTGTGTGATGCGCTGCAACAAAAACTTTTGTTGTTTTTTTTTTCCAATTGAAAATAGAGTTTTGATGTCATCAACTTGTTTGAAAGTTTCTTTTTGTTTCCACCCTGAAGTGTTCCCTGCTACCATCAGGAAACCAGAAATGCAGTATGCCAGTTCAGATTCATTTTCCTTGTTTATTTGAACTACATTTCTTTGAAGTGACCTGAAATTTTTTTTTGCTTGTTTTGATTTTATGGATTTTAACATCAAACTAAATTTCTCTGTTGGGTGCTCTGGTTCTGGAGCACCCAAAAGATTTACAACAGGTGAAAACTGCAATATGGGAGAAATGCCGAAAACAAAGAATTTAGATTTGAAAATAAAAATATAGTTATCTTGAGAGAATGGAAGGGTTAGTTCTTTTCTCCCTAAAATCCTCTTAGAGATTGATCAGCATATATTGTATTTCTCACTGACTTGTTCTTTAGAAGTACCAACCAACACAAAAATATATGAAAGCTATTTCTTGCTTACCTGATTCTTTCTAAGGGTCACAATTGTGTTTTAAACTTTCTTTTTCTTATCCTTCTAAAGTTGTGACCAAAACATTTACAGCTTATGACAGCATCCATTTCATGATGCAGCTATTTGTTAAACTCCTTCAAGATTGATTATCATCTGTTTTTCTGATGGGTTTGCTTGCCAGTTTTAATATGCTTCTTCATTCCTCCAAGGTAACTGCATGTCTTTTTGGCACGTTACTTTAAACTGAATTCATAATGACTTTAATATGTTGATAATTTGATAATGCAGCCCTTAAAATTACATTCCAGCTGCTTGAAGTTTGCTGATTGGCCACATTATTTAGCAGGAGGAGTTAATTGTGAAAGACTTGCAATTTTACAAAGGCAAATGTCACAAAACCTGTGTGTTATCATGGAGCAAGTCTGGAGGAGCTCTCCTGAAGTTAAACCAGATTTATACAATTAAAAACTGAGAAAACTGATATCTCCACAAGGAATAAAAAGTCATAGATAGTTTTCAACCACTCCAATGGCTGTCAGATGACTTAAAAACAGAAAGAAATTCAGTGTACAGGGTACTAAGCCTACTAAGCTTTGTTGTTTTAAAACACTTATTTCCCATATGAGAACAAAAACGTCTTTGCTTGGACTGGTATTGCCAGCAGTTTCTGATCAAGGGATAAATATTTCAAAAACTAATTACTTCAGTCAAGCATCATAATTTAAAGAGTAATCTCAGTTTATACGAACACCTCACTTTCATAGCAAATACTGATAACCAGTACCTTTCATTGATTTGATTAATGTCAGTATTTTATGCTCTGAAGACAATTTTTAGGCTTGCTCTCATTTTTGTGTTGACCCTGAATACAGTGAGTGAACACAACTCTCTGCCTTCTGTGTCTTATGCTCTATCTCTGCCCTGACCAGCACACCTGGCTGAACAGTGTTATCCAGCCTATAATGAGTTATCACAATGTGATAACCTGCTTGAATGTCACCACAGCAAAATGACAAGCCCACTTTTATTTGTCTTGGAAATAATTTAAATTTCCTTAATCTAAAAAACTTTAAGTAAGCCAACATATACTACTAGTCACAGCTCATGCAGTCACCACGTGCAAAACAACAGTATTTTAAACAGTTGGTTCCAAATCACATAGGTTAAAAATGCATTTAAAAATGCATCCCCAGAACTGTCTTTGAGTCAAAAAAGTTTAGTAACAAAAAATATGAAGCACAATCTAGATTCTCAGATGATATTAAATCATCAGGATTCAACATCAGTGGAATACCTGGCTCCAAATGCACTTTTCACTGGCAATGAAATATGTATATACATAGCTTGGACTAACAATGGAGGTTTTAGATTAAACAGAGGTTTGAAGTGCTGACTCAACATATGGCCCCATTAACTAAATTATAGTGAGTTATTTTTAAAGCATAAGTCACAAATGGCTGACACTTACATGTGTAACTTTACATATTGATCAGCAGCAGGATGAGAAATACAAGTGTATTTGGAAGACCACAAAGCATACATATTGGTAATACCTACAAAGATATGTTTTTAAGTGACTGATCAGGAACTCTGGGATTGAGCAGCACACATTTATTTCAAACCTTCCATCCTACTGAACTGAGTACAAGCAGATGGCAAGTCATATTCTAACGATAACAGTTTACTTTCCCTCTCTGCTTCCATAACAAGTTACTGGCAGAGTGTTCTTCATGGGCTTTGAGAGAAGAGTGTGTGATTTATAAACCTAGAAAACACAGTTTAAACTAAAAATGGGAATTGGCAGTTTCTTCTGGGGAGGGAGGGCAGGAAGAATTTTTGTAACACTGTTGAATATTAGGGATTCAAAAAGTTAATTCCATTGTCCAGTGTCTATGCCAATTCTGGGCTCAAGAGAGGGTGACAACTACTGTGCTTTCCCTTGTCTTATCATAGAATCACAAAACATCCTTAGCCAGAAGGGACCCACAAGGATCATTGAAACCAGCTGTTGGCCCTGCACAGGACAACCCCAAGAATCACACCGTGTGTCTGAGAGCTTTGTACAAATGCTTCTTGAACTCTGTCAGCCTTGGTGCTGTGACCAGTTCTCGGGGGAGCCTGAGTGAAGAACCTTTTCCTAATATCCAACCTAATCTCCCCCGGACACAGCTTCAGGTCATTCCCATGGGTCCTGTCAGTGGTTGCCACAGGGAAGGGATCAGTGCTGCCCCTCAGCCCCTCATGAGGACCCTTCTTACACCCTTCCATACCCAGCCCTGCTGCTGGAGATAAGACAGTGTTTCTATCAGCAGCCAGTTTTCTCTTCTCTTGGATGATATATTTACTATGATTTCATTTCGAAATTTATGAAAATACTTCACCACAACTAGTTATGAATTTACCATTCTCTATGATTTTGGCATTAGGGTAATGAGAGCTGCAACAGCTTTTCATTTAGGGACCTGAAGGAAATGTATTCTTAATAATCTGATATGTTGACACTTTCTAATCTTAAATTGTAAATGGGGAACTTAAAATTTTATTCCATGTCTTTATTAAAATGATATTTTACATACGAAAAGGAAATAACACCCTGTGATATTATTTGCACCAAATTATATAGGAAAATGTTCATCAACACCAACATAATTAGCATTTTACTCCTTCCCATTTCTAACTGAGCATTACAAGTTCCAAACACCGTATCTTAATGAGGGTGTATCATCTTTCCTGACTCTAAAACTAGGATGTTTCAAGACTCTTTTCACTTTATTATCATCTTTTTCCCCTCTTTTCTGCATAAATCTCATGCTTCATCCTATCTGAATACTTTTGAATTCTTCTACAGTAGTCCTTTGTATCTGACACTTCATAGTTCACACTCCTCAGACTTTGAGAAAAATTGTCTTATTTGTTTTGTGAAAAGGAGAGTGCAGCAGTGGTAGAATCTCAGTGTAGGAGAAATAGGTGTATTCAAGTACCGTTTCCCTTATAAAAAACTTAAGACAGACTTTGGAGACTGCAGAACATGTGCATAAGGTAAGGGACATAATTATTTATTTATATTATTATTAAAAATGAGAAAATTGGGAGCTTAATAGTTATGGTAAGTCAGTCAACAAAAAGATTTCCACAAGATTGGGTAATAGTTAGTAGTCCCTTCATAGGGGTCAAAACTAAACAAAGAATTCACACAATGTTAATTAAGTTTATGCTGTGTAGTAAGCAACATTTCAAAAACACTTGAGCTTGCACTAACCTGGATTGTGATGTGCACAGCACTGTATTGACATAGATACATAGCTCCTGCTTCCCAAGGCAGTTAAGAATAACACTTCAGCTTACTGAAGAACAAGGACTGAAACATGCAGAAGCTTTTGCTTATCTCTTGGTTACAATAGTGTAAATATGTCTATATGAAACCCATCCTCTCAAAAAGCAAATGTGGTCTGATTGTTCATTGAGAACTGTCAACTGCACCAAGGGAAAATACAATGGTAATTTGGATTTACAATACAGCTCAACAAAGTTTCTTATGCCATATAGGAGAATGGATAGCATTCACTTCTTGCTTATGAAAATTTAGAAATGTTTCTAATACAAACATGCAGTTTCAAGGCTTGAATGCTGTCAAGTCAAATGCAAAACGTGAGCTCACCAAAGCAAGTGAGCAAGACACCAGCTAGAAAATGGATTTACAACTCTGTCACCCCAAGAGAAAGTAGAGAGATTTCAAGGGCATTAAACACAGGTAGAAGTCAAAGTTTCCAGTGGCAGATTCAGTGGATGACATGAAATATGGATGTAGATCCCTATTCTCCCAGCATATTAGCATCTGTCCAGCTGCCATGTACCTCATAAAGCTGAAAGCAGGGAGGTCTGAAATATTCCCAAGGCAGCCCTGTTGTAGACTGGAGAGGGAAACAACAAAATTGCTATAAAAGGGAAGGGAGGGCCACTTCCAGCCTTTGGGATCTGTAGCACTATTGCACTGTGCGTGGCAGGCGGGGAGCCATGCTGCCAAGGAACCACACCAGGGGATACCAGAACCACCACCTTCAGCTCCTCACCTGAATAAGTTCAGAAGACTTTTCCCTGGACATGCAGAGAACAATTAGGCTCACACAGTTTTTTAAGGGTTCAGAAAAAAGCATCTGGAAAATGTCAGTGTTTATGTGTTCTCCTGTTTCTTGCTGAGCTGCTTTAAGCTGCCGTGTATCATCGTTTCCTGACTTCATGCTTGGCTGACATCTGGTTGCCATATGTTTGTATTGTTATTGCTCTACCCTTTCATTGTTGACTGTGTGTCCTGACAGATATCAATCTACAGTACATGCACTCCTTTATACAAAAACGGCATTTAAAGTAATGGTGAAAAAAAAGTAAAGAGGTGAAACATCTAGAAAATAATATAGCTGAAATACAGTGTTATGGTAGGAAATCACAGAGAATCAAACAGTAGCAAGTTGGTTACACTGTTGCTTTTTTTCCTAACTAAAGAAATAGAACTAATTTCATATTTTGACTAAATAGGGGAAAACTACTGTGACAAACCGTTGCTTCAACTGAGGTAGTTCAGCTAAGGATGAATTATTTATTTAATTATTTAATCTTCAGTAGAATGGAAAAAAGCCATCACAAAACAAGAGTTAATACTTAAGCTGTATTGATTTTGCACATTCAGGATGGTTCTTACTTAGGTGAACATTCCTCAGCAACTTTAATTAATTTACCTGTTTAACTGTTGGCAACCTAGAGCTTTGGAGATGGAGCAAGGTGAAGGTGCATCTCAGAAACTGCGTGAGGCCACGTTCCTTAACCACAGCACTCTCACCTACAGTGCATATTTTTACCATTGAGTATTTCATAACATCTCCATATATATTGATATTCCAGAATACTGATGGCATGACAAGACAGTGTATTTCTAGTGTGAGCTCCACTGGAAATCGTTTAAGTAAAGAAGCTCTTCATGAGGCTTAATGTATGATCAGCAGCAATTACTTATGCAAATGTAGAGATGCTCTGGCAGTATTTCTATACTTGGAGGACCCAATGATTTTTGGCAGGAATTTTAAATAATGAACGAGTTGAACATGAAGTCCCCCAGGGAAAAATATATCATGAAAACATGAACAAGTATATCACTCACTTTTGCTTTGAAAAATTCAATTGTCAGTACACGATTTTCACAGTCAGGTAAGCTACAGAAGAAAACCTGAATTCGTCTTGCAGACATGCTTGTTCTTACACTAGCATTACGATGTAAAAGCTCTCAGCATCAGAGGAAACCTGGTATGCCAAATAGCTGGGGGATAACGGGTGTGTAGTAGTAGTGACTGGCCACAGACCACTCTGAGCACTCAGAGCACTGCTCACTGTGGGCGTTGTTTGAACCACAACATTAGTCTTGTTTCTGGTTTTGTCCCCTGGCACTACGATTAACTAAAGAATATAGTTTAATATTTTCAGCGTTCCAGGCACATTAATCTGTTTGCAAAGTTTGTGCAATCACTCACTGTGACAGCTCTGCCTCACTGATCTCTGAAGCATCACCAGGGCAACACGCCAGATAAACTGCTTTGGAACTTTGCAGAACTTGCTGGGAGGAAAAGGAGTTGGAGTGGATGGAGGATGCTGTGGATCAAAGGATGCTGTGAAGTGCTAAATGTTTTCAGCACCCAAGTGGTTCTCAGCTATCATGCCCTGACCACGAGAGAGGCTGTTTGTCAGACAGGCAGATTGAGTCAAGAAAGAGCCATTTTAGGTGGCATTCCCGTGTCCTTCTTCACCAGGTCACTTGGGCATGACAAAGAACATGGAGAACAGGCAAACAGTTGAACAAACTTCTGATTTACTGTTGTAGCAGTTTGCATGCTTCCATGCTTCCATCCATTCCAGTGTTTCATTCCAATTACAATACCAGAAATAGTCACTTTATCAAAATATGTATCAGACTGAAAACAATGTCTTGTTTCACCAAAACATTAATCGCAGAGATCCAATATGTGTTTTACCTTGCTTACAACTCTTCAGCCATGCTTCACTGCTCCTTCCTGGTGGCTTACAATACGTCTGTCCTAACACTGCAGTAAAGAACACTTTCTTTTCTTGAAAAAAGAATACTGTCTATTTTAAGAAAAAGACAATTTTCTTGCTAAAGCAATTGAACCAGGCTAATATGGAATTAGTCAGACAGCTACAATCACAGAATTTTCTCCAGATGAATTTTATCTGATTTCATGTAGCATGGTGCTTACAGTAGTGGAGAAGTTGGATTTGACAACATGCACGGGTGGTTCCAACCAATGAAGTAGCATTAGGTACATGTCAAAAAAGATATTAATGCTCTTATTTTTTTTAACAGAGGATAGAATTCTCTTCTAAGATGTCAGCACTATAAAAAGATGCTAGTCCTCAAGTTTAACCTTTTGCCTAAACTTTTTAAGAGAGAAGTAAAGAAGCTATGGACAAGAAAAGTACCCAGCCCTAAGAATGAAGACCTCTATGTCATCACTGATATCACAATGTCAGCTTTATTTAAACAGAGTATATTCTCTAATTTCCTTTTTTTACTTAGTTTTCTCCCATGAGCTCTGACCTTCTGACATATTCTTTGGCTGTCTTTTCATTGTCATGTCTTCCATAACACATGAGATAAACATCACAGTCCTTGCACTGGCCATTGCCTGCTAATGAATTATGCACTTTCTTTGATTAACCTTGTATATGCTAAGCCCAGGAACTGTGCATCTGGTGGAACAGTTGTGAAACAAGTTCTCAAAAACCCATCTGTACATTATATCGTGTGTAAAATAAAAACTGAAATCCATCTCAGTGTTTCAGACTGAAAGAACAAAAAAATATTCAGAGACTATCATATAGCTGTGTACAAACATTTCTTTTTAAAATAAATGTGTGTCAGAGAGTATACTTCCCTATCTTGCTCTGATAGACAGTCAAGATTCACATTCAATAACAAAGTCTGCAGAGCACCTGTCCTGTTCCGTGAAAGTGATCCCAGATACTGGACCGTGTTTCAATCCTTAAACTATTTTTCATGTCCCTCTATACTTCTTCCACGTCTACAAGGTGAATCAAGTGTATGTATGACTACAAAGAATCTATCACAATAAAGCAAGTGACTAATGAATAATGGAAATGTTGTACCTATATTTGGAGATAAAGTGACACAGAGGAAGTTTAATTCTGATACTAACATATACAGAGATACTTACGATTAGACTATTAAATATTTGAGTAATAAAGAGAGCTCAATAGAAGCTGTTTTCCAAAAACAGTCAGTATTTAAATGAAAAAAAGCCACAGTTCCATGGCAATAAATCTACACTAGATTTGATGAGTAGAATATTTGGGAAGAAAAAAAAAAAAGGATGAACTATGGTGGAAGAACAGTGGAATAAGCAGAACAGTTTCAATATTTTCCAGAGTAGTGTTATAACATTTTGCTGTAAAATATTAGTTTAATTTACAAAATCACTAGCATTTTTCAAACATTTCAAAAGAAAGAAAGAAAAAAGAAGAAAAAACCCCCAAATATTGGTAGTTGGAGGAAACATTTGTGATTGACGTGAAAGGAACTCCCTCCACTTTCTTTTCTACATTATCTAGGAAATTATAAAGTAATAAAATGTAGCTGGTAAAACCAAAGCAGCTTCAAATCTATATTTAGAAACTAGAGGCAGACTTATAATGTAGAGCTCTTATCTTTCAAACATTAATAAGTGATGATTGTTGCAGGGGGACTCGCCTGTTCATATATTTCTCTCGCATTCATTGGCCCCTCTGGAGAAGGGCTGTACTGTACTTTGGAATAAAGTTCAGCTCTCCCTGCTGAATTCCCATCAACAAAGGCTGAGCTGTAAGCATGACTCCTGCACTCCAATTACTTAATAAAGCTGGCAGCTGCTGTCTTGGGAGCATGAGCACTTGACTTAAATATTACATGAAAAAATAGTAGCACAAATACTCAGGAGAAGAGGGGAAACCAAGCAGCAGTTCCAGCAGCATGATATGAAGCTTGAGTCAACTTCTTTCTGCTGGAGATCTGGCCTAGAAGCAGTGCTTGTTTATGGGGGTAAGGTAAGGTGCTTTTTGTCATAACAAGATGCAACAGAAGCAAATGCCCTAATTAAAAGTTTTGATGCACTGAAAGCGCTCCTGCCTACTGAGGAGTTTGCTGAGAATGGAAAAGCAAAACTTCTGCTTGTGACTAATCATGTGGAACGGGTTTCCTTGCTGTGCATTTAACAAAACAGATAGTGACATGACAGTTGCTTTGCTCACAAATTTTAGCAACTGGTGCCTCTCCTCTGCTCTTATGGCAAAATAGATATGCTGTTGTTCTTCCCATTATTTCTGTGTCCTTTTTGCCACCCCAGCAGAAAAAAACCCATGTTACCACAAAGCATCAGTATTATCTGCTTTGCCAAATGGGATTCAAGGAAGAATATATATAAATTCCTTTTATTCTGGAACTGGATTGAGCTGTTGGAGTCAACACAGGATCACTCCAGGATTAGTTGAAATAAATTCAGAGTCTCTTTTTACCATCACTAAAAGGATGCAGAAGCCGAGTAGAAATGTAACTGTCAGGCTTATTTCCTATTATCCCCTGGTCTGGTCCAACAAAGACTGGAACAATTTTGCCTAATACAAACAGTCAGTGGTGCATTTGAAATTCCCATTTAGAGTTATTTCAGAATGTAAGTCCATTATGTTTCTACGAGACTCGTGCTCTTAAATTAGCAAGGATTTAAAAAGAAAGCAGCTTGCTGCCATATCCCAATGTAAACTCAGAAGCACCTTAATTGTCCTTTCAGCATCTCTGCAAGTGAAGCACTTTTCTTTCTTTTATTGAATTCTGCAGTTCACAATAACAGACTAAAAGTTTTCTCTAACCTGAACTAATGAACCATAAATCATTTAAAGCATGCAAACGCAGTTCAGAGAAAGGAAAAAATCAATTGTAACTCCTTGAGTTTCCAAAGTAGATTTCTCTGCATGATATTCTTCAACTCTCCTTTCCACATAACATACTATTTTTCAATAATTAAACAAAAGAAAAAAATAATTTTGTTTCATCATATTAAGTGATAAGCAGCAGCCAGGAAAAGGGAAAGAGGCCTAGAGAGTGGAAGAACAAAACTCATTATTTCTATTTGAGAATATTTCATACACATCTTCTCTCACAAAAATATTTTCTCTTCTAACTTCCCCAAAGGCACTAATTAACATGGTTCCATTAAGCTTATTAAAAAAACCTGCTAGTATTACAAAATTAAATTAAACCCATCAAGACACCCAACAGGAAAATTATGACAAATTATGTTAATTTTGGTCTACTGTTCCTCTACTGCCGGACAAGAGTTCTGAAAAACCACATGTTGGCATTAGGAAACTTAATATTAAAGTGTGCAAATAAAGTTAATTCCACTAAAACTTTTCCCTCAGATTATGATCTATCCCCCAGCAACGTATTCTATTTCTTTAATTTGCATCACAAATCTACTTATGAATATTAAAACCGGGTCTCCATGCTCCTGTGGAAAGATGAGTTGTGGTTGCAGGGTCGCTGCATACTCAGGTCTTGTACGTGCCTTTTTTCTGTTTAGTCTCTCCTGATTTTGGAACAAGGTACTTCCTCCTATTCAAGGAATAGGAAATTCTTCATGCTGGCAAACATTTGTTCCATATCAGGTCTCCTTTTCTGAGCTGACAAACTGTCATGAGCTACATTTGAAAGTGCTTTCCACTGTTTAGCCCTAAAATTTTGGTCCTTGATAAAGATTAAATAAAAGAGATTTGATTTTCATAAGACACATTACCTTCAGAGACTTGAAGACCCTTGATGTAAAATCCAGAGCAAAGTACTTAAGGCTGATGACTGCTCTTTAAATTCCTCAATGTAACCAGCAGTTTACAATATGAACTAATGAGAAACATTTGGCAGCAAATTACATTTGTATTCGTTCAATGTGATTAATAGCTAAATAAATAGTGGTTGTGTAAAAATAATGGTTATATAAGAATAATGGTTCTCATGTATTATTTTGATAGCACACAGTTTGCAGAGCAGGGTAAGTTTTGTCCTTACTAAAGGGAAGACAGGGTTTTGCTTATGAAATTACTGATCTTAGTGCCTCTGTTACGAGAGAGAAAAAACCTAAAGATTACTCCCAAACTCTTCAACTCTACTCCAGCTGAGGACCTTCAAACCATGTCTGGCAGCCCAACACAAATCTAAGAAACTACCCTTCAAGTTTTAATTGATCTATTTTCCCATATATGTAATTATGTAAACTGCCTTACCTTGCTCAAGGCTTACTGTAGTGTATAAACATCTAGTTTATATACATGATGTTTCCTTCAGCTTAACAGTCATTCATGAGGAAATTGTATCCAATAAAACAGACTCTAAAAGAGTAAACCTTCAGGGACTAAAGTTTAATGGACCGTGTGGAAAGAGGAGTACACCCAACTTGATAGGAGAGATTCTGTTCAATTTATGAGTAATTTAGTTAATAAACACAAAGATTTATATATCTCACAGACATTTGCATGCAGAAAAGGTCATCTCAAGAACACATATTTTGCACTGGTAAATTTAAGTTTAAGCTACGCTTAAAAAAACCCCAAAGATTCTTTTTTAACATGTAGACAGTAAAAACTGAATAAAAGCTGTGAATTTAACCCTATGCAAATATGTTCTGTCTAAAATAATTACGTTAAATACAGGGAGTGAGCGGAAGTCTAACCATGGCAGACACTGCAGTGATTAGTTTCCCTCCTGTTTTAAACAAACCTTTCTGTAGTGGAATACAAGCACTAAGAAGCTGACTCTGCTCCGAAAAGGTGCTGGTTATAAAGATAAGAGATCTCCTGCATTAAATGACACAACACTCATCTTCATAGCTTCAGAGGTCAGTGAGAGATAAGGCAGGATTTAGAAAGAGGTGCTGCTGCTTTACAGAGCAATGATAAGAATACATTCATAACAAGGTATATTCTCACCATAAATTTTCTGACTGGAAGGTTGGAGATAACAAAGAAATCATCTTTAAGGAAGTTTAAACTACTCTGTGCTTTCCTGTTATTTATTCTGTCCAGAAAAGACTTGCAACATAATCTCCTGGACATATGAGTACCAACATTTTATGATCATTTATGTCAACTTGCTACAATATCACAGCTAGTGTCATCTCTGAACTTGGATCAGAAAATTATTTTTCCAGAGCTTACTCTTCCTCAGTGAGCTGAACACACTCAGCTCTAAAAGCAGATCTGCTTATAGAGGAGCTCTGCTCTTCGAGTGGGAGAAGCCTAAATGAGAGTAAGCAAACTTCAGCAAATGCAAACCATGAAGTCGGTAAAAGGCGGCAATATGTGCAAACAAAAGTCACGTCTCAAGCACGTAAGGGTACTGCAGAGGAAGTTGTTCTTTCAATCAGCTTTGCAGTGGCCTCTGTCTATCTTTTGTATGAAAACACAGGAATGCCATTAACTTTCAGTTTCCTTTCAATATCCTGATGGCCTCTGGTCTTCCTATGTGGCTGCTGTGCTGCTCCAATCTATTATCCCAGCTTCATTCTACCTGGATCTGCTCAGGAAGTTCAGCAGCATCGAACAGTTAATAGTGCCTGCAAGGTGCTTGTACAGCTTTATTTACTGAGACACATTTTTCTGTTTCAGCATTAGATCCAGACCATTTAACCAACAAAAAAAAAAAAAAAAATGCAACAGCCACCAGATGCTATGTTGTGCTAGTGACTAAATACCAAAGAACATGACAGACATTTAAATTCTGAGGGTATTGGGAAAGATTAAGGAGGAGGATAAGCAAGGAGTAAGATTAAGAATTCATGAATTTCAGAAGAAATAATTGTTTTGCTATTTAGAGGAATGTTATAAGCTATTTCTAAAGGCAGAACATCAAATAACAGCATTGCTGAGGCTGGAAGGAAGCCTTGGAGACTTCCAAAGTCCATTCCAAACCTCTGCTCAGAGCAGAGGCAGCTGAAGTAGATTGTTTGGGACCCTCCCAGTTAGGTTTTGAGTACCTCAAAAGATGGAGACTCCACAATCTCTCTGCGAAATCTCTGCAGTGTTTTATCACTCTCATGGTAAACTTTTTCATTATGTTTCCATAGAATTTTCTGCATTTCAGTATGTGTCCATTGTCTCTTGTTCAGTCACTGGGCACCGTTGAGAGACTCTCTGCTCTGGACAGCAGTCTTACAACTCTCCTTCTTGGAAATTTTCCTTCCTCATTGACAAATCTTGAACTGGCACATCTCCTAAACATTAAATGTGTTATTAAGCTCTATTCTTCGTAAGGAATTTGTATTGAAATCTGCCCTTTGAGCAAAATAAGTAAAGATAAACTCAGATCAGTGAAAAATTCTTGGCAGTTGGCAGCCAATATTTAGCAGCTTCGATTCAGATATTGCTAAGAAGTTACCATGTCCCAAGGCTTTCAGCAGTCATGGAAGATAATCTGAATTCCTCTCAGGAGATGCTCAGAAACATCATGAGACTTCTTAATAATGGGGATTAGATGGGACACTAGTTGCAAGATCATACTCACTGTGACAATATCAGGCACTTGGAGATACAGGGATACAACACACCCACATACAATTAGCAGGTCTTTGAAACTGGCATCAATCTTCTACTGTTGGTCTCATTCAACTGAGAGATGTCAGATGGATAAGTTTACTGCAGCGCACATAATTAAACCTGAAAAATGTTTTAGAGGATCTACAAAAATGTGTAAGTCTTTTAAAGATTTGGAAAGCTGTTGGTAAAAAAAAAAAAATTGTATTGTATTATTGTATTGTATTATTATATTGTATTACACCGTCTGCAGATGAACCCAGAACTGCCATGCTCTGAAAGTGTTGCAGCACTACGCCATAGTCCCTCTACTTTATAAACTCAAGCACTGCCAATCTCAAGGACCAACGTGTCAGTCACTGCTGTTACCGCCCAAATCTTGCAGTTACTAAGTGAAACAGAGGAGCTAAAGAAGATCATAGGGTCTTTGTCTTTTTCTATCATTTAATTTTTATATAATCTAGGTGGTAGCTCAAGCACAGGTTATGGCAGATTTCAGCTTTTCCTTCTTTGCCTCACAACTGTTTCAGCAGCTGTATTACATAGTGATTCTGATTATTTCACAAATGCATAGGAGCTAATTTCAAAGTTGATCCTTCAGGCTTAATGTCCCTGGAGTTCTCTCTGGGCAAGTCATTTATCCTTTATAAGGTTTCTTGTTTATTGCCTGACAAAGAACCTAGTTTTGCTGACACAGCTGATAATTCATAGCAGATAGAATACCTTGGCAGAAGCTTTTCTCACCTTTATTCCCCAGAGTGGGGATTCATTTACTGATGGGCAACTATATAAACACCAAACTGAAGGAAGAACGAAAATGTTTACTTCATTTTTCATTTCTCTCCCTCTGCTGCTTCAGCATCATGGTCACTCCCCTCTTCACCAATACTTAAAAGAACAGTCTCATTTTTGTTTGAAATAATTTTTGTTTGAAATAATTTTTGTTTAAAGTATTCGAATATATTTTGGTGTGCTACATTCTAAAAAAAAAAAAGCTAAAGACTAAAAAGTTACTTCACAAATGTTAAAATGTACTTTGATTTTTCAAGGTCTGAAGATTTTCTATAGTTCTAGAGCATGGAAATGTTAAAAAAATAAAAGAGTTTTAACTTTGATTTTCTTTGGAAATAATTTTAAAATATCATAAAGTCTTGTCACAAGGGGAGCATCTCCTACAATATAATACTATGTTATTTCACTCTGCAGATAGGAAACAGATAATAATGAAATGACTTTACAGTGTCACACACAAATTTGGTGACAAACCCTCCAGTAAAGCTCCAGGTAAAAGACTGTTCAAGGTTTAAGACCTTAAATCTAGACTGCAGAATCTGAGTGATTTGACAGGACTTTGACTTAAGATCACTCATTAATGTAATGATCATGGCTTTGCTTTTCCAAATAAAGGTTTAAAATTCATAGAATCACAGAATGGTTTAGGTTGGAAGGGACCTTAAACATCATCTAGTTCCAGCTCCCCTGCCATGGGCAGGCACACCTTCCAGTAGACCAGGTGTTACCTCCCTTACTTTCAAGAAAGAAACTGTGCCTGGAACCCTCCTCTATTTTAAGGTATTTGAGCAAAACAGAAGGAGAGAATAAAAGGAAAATGGAGATGCCTGTATGGGAGGCTGCTGCACTTAAAATGCACACAGCACAAAACCCACTGCTGTAGAAGAGTGCACACAGAGCAGCTTGGGAAATCACACAGAAAACTTCCCCTGAATATCTGCATTCACAGCTGCTTTAGGAAGGTTAACCAGGTATTATGGGATGTACCAAAATAAGTCAATTTAACAGTTATACAAAAATGGAGACAGTGATAAATTTAGTTTAAATAAAATAGTGTAATAAATCAACATGCTCAATGAGAAGATTGTAATTAATAATTTCAAAACTGAGTTTTGTCAAGAGACAAAACTTGCATATCTCCATTTCTGCATACACCTAGAATGACTCCTGTAGTTTGTTATTCTCTGACATTTAAAATCATGTACAGTTCACTACAGGTTTGACTTATACAGTATCTTATAAATAGCAAATATATAAATTAATGTGCATATTGTGCTAATGACCTCTCTCTAAATTCACTTCAAGTGAAGAAGAGTTTATATATTTTGGTCGTAAATTTGCTGTAAATTCTTTTCCTATAACTACCCCCTGGAGTCATATTTCCTGCAGGCATTTATAAGGTAAAAGGAATGCATACCAGCTGAAATTGAGATGAATTGTATTTATGACACTACCTGTACACAATACATTACTTGCAATATGAAACTAATCAAACTAATGTTGCAATGAAGGGCATAATGTTCGGCTAGAGTTTTGGGAACTCAGGAAGAGTAAGGCAAGACTGTATATGTGCTTTAATGGGGAGCAAGTATGTTAAGATCACACCAAGAGGTGCCATTTACTAGATTAGAGCTCCCTGTTAGAAGCAGGGACATATGAGGATGCAAATGGTGCTCCTAGGGCAAATTCTGCCCTTTAATTCCCCCTTAGGACACTCTGATGGTATGAGACATTCCACTGACACTGCTGATGCACCCACCAAACTATGACTGGGTGCTGGCACATACAAATTTTGAGCCCATTGAAGGCAAGATGGCAAGAACAGATTCACGGACCAAAACTGTTTCCAGTACTTAAAACATTTCTGGTGATTAAAAATGGTTACTAATTTACTCCTTGTTATGAGGTCTCATACGAAATGAAATATTGAGGATTACCCAAAATGAAGAATAGATCTGAATGATTTAGAAGTTTAAAGGGAAACACAGATTTTAAGTTTTAAAGCATATCCTCAAAATTAATGAACACTGGCACAATTAGCAGTCTCCATTTCCCCTCAAAGACTTTATCAACTTCATGTTACCTTAGAGCTGCCTTGAGAAGATAAAGGCTTTGATATATGAGAGGCACATGTGTACTTTAATGAAGCACAGCACTGAAAAGGCCATGAGGAAATAAAAAAGTCTGAATTTACAAAGAGAATTAGAAGATCAGTAAATAAGTCATGGTGATACCCACTGAATAATGAGAATAAAAGGAAACACTGAATAGCTACTCATTTAGTGAGACACATTCATCCAGTGCACTGAATGAGGTAGGAGTCCCACAGAGAAAGCAGTGTGTGATCAGGTAATTAAAGACTGTATCATAATGCATGCACACAAGGAAGCCAAATTAAACTTGCACAGAGCTATCAGTGTAGCATTTCCTAACTTTTACGTATTTGACTTTGTAACCTTTACACTCTTTTAAAGGCAATTTTTGTTTTGCTTCTTTTAACATAGTCATTGATATACATTAACCATGAAAAAACTTATTTTATTCTTAGTGATCTAGCATTCGTGTAGCTCAGCTACAGCTTTCCAAACACTGTGGAAGTGTGGTTAGGTAATGCAGGAAATCAGCAGTCTATTTTACCAAATAGACTTGGTAAAAAGAAATTGAAAGTCTCATCTTAAAACTGTAAAAATATTCATTAAAATACTGACTCATATAAACCCATGTACACCTACACACAAAAATAAGATATCCACTTTTCCAACAAGTTCTTACCTGGTTTGATTTTCTAAGGGAATAGAGTTTCTGTGTTTATGATGTCTTCTAATCTACCTGTCTGTTTGTTTGCCAGTTTCTCTCCTTCCAAATAATTCTGAATCTATCTGTAAATGGTAGAGCATATATAGAAAAAAAAAAAAAGGTGCCAAAGATAACTAGTTTTTATAGCTTTCATGAAAATTGATGACTAAGTAGAGATAAGACTCTAAATCAATGACATGAATAAATTTCAGGCAAAGTAAAGGCAAGCAGAACTTGGCCATTATGCACTCTGCTTTACAGCATAAATTATGGGAATCTACATTGTGATATGTGAACAGGTATCCAAGAATAAGTAGGAAGTTATACAAATTTTCTTAGCAAGTGTTCTGTGTCCCTCACTGTTATTTCACTTCTTCATGTATTCATTCAAAACCTGAAAGAATTGGATATCCAGGCATGGACTGCCCATGGAGTCATCCCCATCCAGGGCACGCAAAGGATGTGGATATGAAAGGTGACCTTACAGCCATGCTTGGAACAAGGATCCTGCACAGACAAATTATGGTGGTATGAAAGTCTGAGAGGGCTATATTCATGACTAGCAATCCACAGAAATGTTTTTAGTCTTCTTTTTAGGCTGAGATCATGACTACAGGACACAAACTAGAAAAGGTAGATGCAGGGTCTTAGGAGCAGATTTCATCTTCTCATGACATTTCAACACATCCAGGCTTTGCCATTTATTTTCCTGCATGTTTTTCCAACCTTTTTCCCTCCATTTCCTCCTGAATTTAATATCTTTTTTTTTTTTTTTTTTTTTTTTTTTACCCTTCCCTGCTCTTCTCCACTGTCAAAAGGTCATTTTTCTTATTTATTACCTGGGCTTAGTTACAACCTCTGAGCTAGTAAACTGATTCACATCTTCAAGTCTCACCTTAGAGAGCTCTCTTTCTCAAATTTAAATCAGCTTCCCACTGAAAAGTGTTTTTTAATAACATGTACAAAGGAAATTTTTACTTTAGAAGCTGCTTGGAGCTGCACTGTGCATACAGACAGAAGTTATGATTGCAAGTGACAGAAGTAGTAGTCAATCCATTGATGCATTTTTAAAGATTTGATTTTTTTCATCAAATCTAACAAAAGTCCTGCGTAAATGAGACCTATGCAACTGTGTTATGTGGCCCAGTTGTGAATCTCAACTACACATCACATGGTTTGAAGTCCCGAGAGTATCATACCCTGACAAGTTTTATGCAAAGCGAAGCTGAGCAGAGAGGAGAGGTTCAGTTTAACACCCTGAGATAAAGATACGCCGTGGGGTTAGTGAGTGCAGGTGCAGTGAGCTTCTGCATCCCAACCTGCTAACAAGGAGTGAAACTGCCTTTTTGCAAGAGGTGTCCAAAGTGAATAGATATGTAAGGGGTAAAACTATCTGTAGACATAAAAATCGGTGGGAGTTCACAGACAACCTTTGGACAGTACAGAAGAAGAAAGAAAAAGAAATAGAATAGGTTCTAGGGGCTATAAAAGACTGTCATGAAGACCCCATAACAAAAGCATTCATGGAAAGCAGGTTAATTCCAACTGGAGATGAAAAACAAGATGAGAGATAGAGACCGGTTACTAGGAACAAATATTCAGTATAGAGAAAGTTAACAGTGAACTGATCAAGGCTTGGTAATGCACCCATGTATTCTACTTCCCTCCCTCTAATCATTGACTTTGAATCAAGGTTTGTGGAAGAAAAATTTCAATTTATTCAGAATTTCTCTTCTACTGAATTTCAGGATTGAATTGTAGCATTCTTTTTAACAGACATTTTTTGAAGCATTATTTTTGAAGGTGATGGCTATCTGAAAGGACAAAATGACTTATAAAAATCTGCATAGGTCAGCAGCCTGAACTGCTTTTGCAAATTTAAAAGCCATTATCTTATAGCACTCCAAGAAAAAAGACTGTACAGTTTGTCAGTAGAAAATATTCAGTTAAATCAATGAAAAAAATTCTTTAGAAAAATGGTATCATAAGTTTCATCTTAAAATGGGATTTTTTATGGAGAATGCCAGGAATTAAAGTAGGAATGTATCTTTTATCATTAAAAATATGAATCACTGTTTTCTTGTTTTCTTGCCACTGTTGAGGCACCTATTTTACCTATAAAAATTTAACTATCCCCTCTGGTATAAGATAAAATGTACTGTGAGTCAGAACTGTAGGCATAATGAATCAAACCCAGATTTCTACTTGATAAGTTACTGAGACATTTTAAAAGATGGCAGTCAAGCTCTTTTTGGTCTATATATGGGTCTTAAAAATAAAATTATTTAAACAGGTAACATTAAGAACTTAATTAAAATGGATGTATCAGAAAAAAATATTTTCTAGAAAAAAATCATGTGCCAGTTAACCAAGTTTGCACTGCAATGTTTCAGTGAATTATAACAGTATACACATATAATTTAAGGATTATCAGTTTTCTAGTTATTAAGACTCTTTAAAAGATAGAATAATAAGTGTGAATGGCTTCTGACAACCAAAGATAGAGCAAATGTTTTAAGAGTCACATTGGCTCCATCTTGAACATGATATTTATCACTCTTGCATATTTTACACAGTCTGTTTCGAATGTCATTTCTGTAATTAAAATTTCATGCAGACGTATCTATGTTTGTGCATAAAGCCTGCAACTTTTTAGACATAAATTCACCTAAGTTTAGTGACATACCTAAGCGAACACGCTCCTAAACATCTCATCGAACCTAGTCCCTCCCCTTTATTCCCCTCCATAACTTCCTTTCCACTATCTACTATTCACTTGGGTGGAACCTGATCAAACTTCTCCAGGTTAAAATGGATATACAGAATGAACACCACATGCCAAAAGCCAAAAACCACTTTAATCCTTGCAATTCCAATCTCCAGCAAAATACCACAATAATTTTAAGACTCCCTCTCCAAAAAGAAGATATAAATTCAAAAACTAATCATGAACCTCATAATTAGCCATTATCTGCCTTGAAGTAATTTTTCAATGATGCCTGTGTCTTTCACAGAGTACTGCTTCATTGGTTAGTTTTCTGCCAAGGCTGCTGCAATTTTTTAATTGAAAACTCTTTGTTAGTTCTCAAATAAGTTTCATAAGCACTGATGAACTTCAACTCCAATTCTTTTCTTTGAGCAAAGAAGATTTAAATATCATTTCTATATTCTTTGTAGAATAAGAAGCAATTTTTAGTGGTGTAGATGACAGGAGATATCATGACCAGATCTTGAAATAATCCCTTCTGCTACTAGTTGAATTTAAAGTCTCTGAAGTCATGTAAGATATTAATGAGTTCTGTATCCTGCTTCAGATGTGCAAAAATTTTTGGTTAAAAAATAGTATTATAGGCATATATGCTGACAAAAAAGAAATTAACATTTGGACCTTTTTCTGTGAAACAGTGTGTGCCCAATCCAGAAATGTTAGTAATAGGAAAAAAAAGTGAGCTTTGATTCAGAATCTGCAAAGTTTCATATCCATAAGCTATATGGGCACCAAAAGTAAAATGAATATACAAATAGAAAAAATTATTCTATAAAATTAAAAAATATCATACAAAAAAAGTTAAATATCATATAAACAAAATGTGAATAGAAACTTCCATTAAAGTAATTGAAATAAAAACCTTAGTCCTCTGCACAATAGAAATAGTGACCAAATCTTATGTATCAAAACTTGTTCTATATTTAATTTAGTTTATATGTCATGAACAATGAGAAATGAGAAAGAGTTATCTATTAACAGCTTAATGGGAAAGAAAAATAAAATAAGAACAGGAAAGGTAATGAAAAGAAAAAACCATCACAACAAACAACAAAACATCAGCTATGATATAAGAGAAATGAGTGATAAATAATAAATGGTAATCTCATTATAAATCAAAAAGGGCAAATCACAGTAGATTCTAGTTGAGTGAAATGATTAATAACACAATTTCAAATCACAGATACTCTGGCTGGATATTAACAGGTCAAATTGTCTGGAGATGAGATGTTACAAATATACAAATGTGTGCCCTGGTGGTGGAGATAAACTAGAGACAAATGTTTCATTCGCAGTAACACATCGTTGCTGCTTTTTACCATTAATTCCCTGTCATTGTCCTTATTCCTTACTAGGGGCATGATTAGAGGGAATAAGACAGAGACAAAGCTTACAGGGGGTTGAGCCAGTATTATCAGGCAGTATTGTAAAAAAGAAAAAAGCTGCCTTCAGCTCATCCCATTTGATCTCATAATTAGGTGCTCTGCTGCTCTGTTCCTGACAGACATTTTCATGGGGTCCAGGTGACGGGTGGCACGAACAACCCCCAGAGGAGCTGTGTGCACCCCTCCAGGGCTCCTCTATCCCCATGGTCAGCTGTGGACAGAAGGCTGTCACCATCTCCAGCGCACAAATGAGGGGAATAAAGACATCCACAATAAAGAATCTTACCTTCAAGGAGCTGAGAAGACTAATTTTTTCTTTTTTTTTTTTACATTTCTACCAATAATTCTCACCGTGGCACAAAGGTTGACAAACTCTTGCGACAATAGGGACAATATGCTCTGATGTCTAAAACAGTGGGCTGTCCTGTTCCATGGTGAAATAGCTTGCCATTAGGAAGAAGAGAGACTGATGGAATAGAAATCTATAAGAACAAACAAGTAAAACACACAAAAATAGGTATATCAGCTATTACTGATGGGAAAAAGACAGAAAGGAAAGATAAAAGCCTGAGTGTTCAAGCCCTATTTTGAAACCATAGTAATATTTTCCATCCACTAGTCCCAATACACTTTAGAAATCATTCCCTAATATATAAGAAATCTTCATTTAATAATAAATCTTCATAATACAGTATCAGATAAAATGCTTAAGTCTATCTCATCTATTCCAGACCATTAATGAGTTAAGGCATAACTATATCATATCTTATATATGAGGCCTAAATAGCTCTAAAAGACCCCCAACACCATAAATTTCCTCCACTGAAGTATTTTTGTTACTGGAGTTTTTCACAGAGTTTAAGAAAACTTCCAAGCATGAATTTGAGTCTGTTGTTGCTGTTTCAGATGGACAATTTTCCTCCTATTTCCAATAACTTTGTAAGTCCTTAAAGGATATTGTCACATCACCTAGCATTTTCTCATCATTAAGTTAACCAGCCACAATTCGTATTTATCTTTCTACAACACATTTTTAGGTTGCGTTTTCTTACACGTCAGTCATTTTCATTTCTGTTTCCTATGCTACAGCTAGTCCACATTTTATTTGAAGTAAATAAGTAAAACTAAGTAAAAGTGCTAAAAAAGTGCTAAAAGTGCTAAAAAAATGATGCAGAAGTTTCAACAGAATTTTCCAAAACTTAATTTTGACCCTTACAACTTATTGTCATACTGAAGTCTATGTGTGCATATGTATGTGCACATATACTTACATATATAAAGAGTATATCCTAAACAACAATAAAGCTTGGAAAATTGACTAAGAATTAACAGGCACCTTACAGGGTCTATGCCAATTTAGGCTCTGTCCTTTACACATTTGAGAAACAAAAAGCACTTGAATGGTCATAATATTACATACACCATCACGCATTGTTATATACAGTGGGGTTGCAGATACATGTTGTCTATCAACCAGAAGAGGAGGACAATGAGTTATCAGACTGGAAAAGCTAATTTCATGGGTTTTTTTGAGGAAGGCTAACTCTCAGTTCAACAACCTCCTCATTTACATAAGTGCAGTAGCTGTCAGTTCATTAGCAGGTTATTAATAACACAGGGGTGGGAAGGAGGGTTGGAAAATCTCAGTGAAACATAAGAGGTTTAGCTTCTTGTTGCAAATTTATGTTAAAGTTTGACAACACTCAAACTCACAGGTCAAAAATTATCCTGATGAGGAGTCAGAGTTCACCTATATTACACTTAGAATAGTCTCACATGAATTAGCACAATCAAATCAATGCAGATTCATAAGTAATTTTTACAGAATATGCTTTTAAAGTAGAGTAAAATCCCTCAGAACATCCTATTTTAACACTGCATATACAACATTGTGTGTCTTTGTGGGTATGTGAACAAAAGTCAGGGATTTAAAGCATTGCAACAAAGTGAACTGATGCTTCATGCAGTAAATCTGAAGTCAACAAGAACATTCCCTTTGCCCATAAGGTGTTATAATTGACCCCAAATCTGCTGTTCAGGTATCACCAACCAGCTTGTCTTGTCCAAGTGACAAGTAGGAGCCACAGTGGTACTAGAAGTTGCTGAAAAATCTTAAACTAAAATTACACAACTGATGTGAATCTCAGGATTTCTCGTCTCCTCTTGTCTAGAGCTGAACAAATTTGTTGCAATCCACTCTTTCAAATGCCAGTCCTACTGGTAGATCCCAGCAGTTGTCCAACATCCACCTACACAGATAGGAACCTTTTTGAGTGGTTTTCAGACAGGATTTTGATGGGCTTAGGAAGGCAAAACAGATATTCAGATAATTTTTTCAAAATGGAGAGCAACTCTTCAACATTGAAAGCACTAGCTAGCATCAAGTTCTGGCAGGGGCAGACAGCTGGTGCCCAGGGGGAAGTGTAGGAGCATGGCAAGAGTGCAATGAAAAATCACCAGAGCACCTCCAGCCTCCATCAAATTTTGGCTCAGGGATCTCCTGGGCAAGGCTCAGAGTGCTGGATTTCTCTTATGTGGATTGGTTCACTTGCCTTTTGAACAAAACTTGCAGCACTTCCAGGCTCCTGTGGCCAGCTGTGTAGCTTGTCTGTGTGTAGAGTGAAGGACCACCTCCTCCTGCTGAACTTGAATTCTAAAATAACCAAAGCTGTTTCCACTGGCTGAATGCCATCAGCCATATGCTTCCTAAAGCCGGGTGCTCTCATGCTGATTGTGAATATGGTGTTACTACATCAAAACAGATTTGAGCTCTGTCATTGTACAGTCTTTTTACATGTGGATGCCTGAAAACATTTGGTCACAGATTTCAAGTTCTGCAAAAGACAACAGAGGACCAGACAATACAGGAGCTAATAAAAAATACAGCTTAATTAACATTTTCAGAAACATTCCTTGTTGCAAGTCGGTAACAAAGATAGGAAGAGACTGCAGATGCCCAGGTTTCTTCATCTGTTTTCAGTGTTAGAAATAGTTACCCTTGTTGGCAAGGGGCAACTTGGTTCAAGTCCCACATGGATTCAGTAGCTTGTGCTTGAAACACTTGCCTCACCTCAGAATTCCTCTTTAATGTTCAGTTTTCTCTGTTTTGGGACAAAGATGGCCAAAACTATTTTTTTTACCCAAACAAAATATATTTTGATAGCCAGAAACCTATGGGATTAATTCCTTTCCCCTGCTCACCCCTATCCAGCCCTCATCATACCCGTATCTCCCAGAAGCATTACTAATATATTTGGAAATATGTCTAGTAATGCATTTAGTAAATCAAAGTAGAAGACTTTGGCTGAGAAAACTTCAACTGAACATTTCAGTAATTCATATTTCATTCAGGTCCTACGGACTCTCCTTGTCCCTTTGCTGGATGTTTTCTAGAACAATCAGCACCCTACCACATGTAAGCCATCACGCTGAGTTTTCCTCAGCATACAATAGTACAGACTCTGGCATAGTGAGAGATGTGCTGGCTGCAGTAAGAATAAGACCTATTTGCCAAAACGAGTCTGCAACCAGCAAATAGCCTAAAAATATTCTGACATTATCATGCCAGGTTGATTGTGGGATATATAGGGGAAAAAAATGGAAAAAAAAAAGAAAAGAAAAAAAGAGAGTTGATTTTTCACTATGCCAAAAGAGGAGTCTCGAGTTTAAGCTTTGGGACAAACAGAAACAGACACAATTTGTTTCAACAGCCACACCTTCAGTGAGAGGGAACTTGGACACTGGTGCAAACGTATGCTCTCAGAATCTTAATTTGCACTTCATTCCTGAATGAGAAAAAACCAAACCAAATCCCCCTCCTCTTAGATGTTAAATGCTTCCTGAATAAAACACACCTGTCCTGCTCCACTCACGAGCTGCAATGCTGAAAGCAGCAGTCAGACCTGAGCTGTCCTTCCCAAGAGCATCTGCTGAAGTTTTCCCGTCTCGTGCTGTATCTTTTTTTATTATTTTACAATTAGACCTGGCATTTTTGTTTGACATTTGGTACTTTGCTGGAGTCATTTAACAAAGTGAACATCACAGCATGCTATTACCTTACATCCCTAAATTGTATATTTTAATGGATTTTATTCTGCTTCTGACCACAGTAGTTTGGGAAAACAGAAAAGGTCACAGAGGGTCATTAAAATTGGCTCCTTTGCAATGTAATATCTCATTCTTTCAGTCCACAGTGCTTCAAATAGCAGACAGATATTTACTGCTCTTCATCTATATCAAATCGTAACAGCTCAGAAAGAAACTCTCCAGTATAGGAACCAATTAGAAATAGCACATGATGGGAAGCACTTTTTCTGCATTTTAATTTCCTAAAGTGTTAGCAATAACCTGAGAATTTCCAAAGAGAGAACATATCAGCGTGATACTTGAAGTTTCATTACTTTTTTCGTCATTTTACAGAGAAATTTTTGGCCTCGAGCACTGCCAACACAAAATTACCCAATACTAAGGTTAGATTTGGTTCTTTTGAACAGCCTTGCGATACTGAGTGATAAAAGAAACCCAGGCTATCAGTACATTATTTTTGAAGCACTGTAGTGTGCTCATACTGAATGTGTTCCATTGCGTTACCCTGAAACCATTACAAACCAAGTAAGATATTGTACAACTGCAGATGTGTCGTTATAAACCCCCATGTTTCTGAATTCTAGAGATGAAAATGAAATACTGATATTCAGATAATGCTTTTTGTGCACTGACAGCTACTAAACCCCTTTCTCTGTTCTAGGGTGACAGCTCTGATAACAAAGAGTGTTAAAGGTGTGGTACAGCACAGCGCAAGAGTACCAATGGACTTTCTTCCACTGGGGCAACTTCTCTCCTCAGAAGCATTCAATACCACTCTGCAATAGTTTATCTGTTGTGAAAATGAGTGTATAAACAAGTGAAGTCCCTTCTTGGACACTAGACTAAATTTAGAGAGCGAATAAACCCTACTGATATCTAGTGAAGCAAAATGCTCTAAATTGAAGATGAAGACCATGTTTTGAGGCTTTGGGGTTTTATTGTAAAGACAAACCTGGGTGAATTACCATTTTGCCTTTACCTACAGCAGTTATTACCTGCAGTGGTTCATCAGACTGTAGAAGGGTAAGTTGCAAGGTAAGAAAAACTTGTGTGTAAACCAAAGCTCAGAAGCAGGAGGTATGAACCCAAAATGAGCTTCTGCTCACAAGCCACCGCACGCGTGTAATTTTCCCTCACCAGTCCTATTTCCACAATTTTGATCACACCCTTTCCAGGAATTTCAAACATTTTAAACTAGATGATTTTTAAACTTATTTTAAATATTTCTATTACCACATAAGTGTTTATATGAAGCCCTTTGACAGAATTCTGAAAATTTTGAGAATGTATGCATGTAGAAATGAATCATAATTTGATAGTCAGAAAATATGCTAACAATGATGAGAATATATTGGAGTATCTGCTGGAGCTCTGGAGAAATCAGATGACAGGCTACCAGTTATTATTTAGCGTAACTCTGACAAACACCAAGGAACAAATTCAGTAAAGACTTACGAAGAACTGGCCTTGTTTCTCTCCCTGGAAGTTATGGTACAGTTGAATTTGCTTGAAGACAGAGATTTTTGACACACACACAGCTGAAGACCCTCTCTGCCTTACATAGATCCATTGTTTTGGACATGGAAAAAAATCTCCATAAACCACTAGTAAACAAAGGAAGGCCTGGGAGGAAAGTCAACACTGTAGGTTATGAATTCAGATGAAACTCAACATTTGAAAATACTCATTCAACAAAGTGAAATAGGAGACAAGATTTCAAGAATGTGCAATTTAAGAGCATATGCAATAGAAATAGGGCAAAAAAGCTAACTACAGTGACAATTTAATGGTCAAAATGAAAAAAAAAAATTCGAATTTTAACAAGAGGGAAACTTCCACACTCAGGAGAAAACATGAACAGGGTAGAACCTGTAGAAATCCAGCTGACACTGGCCTGGGAGGAAATCTCAGCAGCAGTAATAACCTACAGCAAATCAGATATCTCTGATAGGAAAGGATTTGGAAAGAGGACAGACCAGGATAAGGACAGCAAGAAATGCACATTTTTGGAGCCCTAATCGGATGAGTTTCAGACTAACAGAAAGCAGGTGGCAGGAACATAAATAAGAAATAATCAATGGTGTTGTAGAGCTAGAATAGATTTCTGCTCAAATGTTTATTTGCTTTGCAGCTGTGAGCAGTAGCTGGTCATATTAATAAATTGAAGCTTTAATGGATGTCAAAACAATATAGAAGATGAACTATTCCTGGTATGATTTTTAAGGCAGACTATTCAAATTTTAAACCTTCCATGAATAGGACTAATATCCAAATATCAAGCCATATTTTCAGATGTGCATGACAAATAATATAGAATCATAGAAAAAAGAAAAAAAAAAAGACCTCCAAGACTATCAAGTCCAACCCTATACCAAAGGAACATGCAACTCATTTTCACAGTGTATCATTATTGAAGCCTGAAACATTGTCCCCATTTTAGAGAGAACTCAAGAAACTCAAGTTTGAATTTCAGATCTGAAGGCTCAACGCTACTGCAAGATTTTGAAGCAGAACCAATTTACCCACAGCAGAGGCTAAAGGGCACCTTCCCCATCACAGGTGGGAGGAGCACATTCACATTTCTGGCATTCACATTTCTGGTAGTTTTTATGATCAATTGAAGAAAGAGAAGTTTCCTGTCCTGATTCCCAGGAATGCTGCCTGAGAATATAGATACTCTGTGTGTGTTTAAGGTGATTATACTTATTTTCAAAGTGTCTCTTTCAAACACTTGACAGTATTCTTGGCACTGAGGTAGAATTTAAAGTAGTGGCTCAAAAGCTTCACCTACATTCATTGTTTGACGTAACAGCGACCTGACAGAGAGCTTCTTTTGTAAGGGAAAGCAATTTCCTCTGCACAGCCCAAGCACAATGGACACCAGTGGGGCTGGCACTGATATCTTCTGGCACTACCCAGTGAGAAAGCAGCTACAAAATACATAATTTAACCAAAAAAAACCACCCTAACTTTTAAATGCTTTATTACAAATTGTTATTTTTCCTTTCTTTCAATGTGGGTCTTCTTTTGGTGGACAGAGATTTTCATTTATTGTTCTATAGGAGAAACACAGTTGTGTATGCCCATGATAGTGATCCTTTGAATCTGGTTTTGGAAAACTCTTTTAAACTAAGAAATAGTGCAATAACACAAAGCACAACAGCTTGGTTACTGTGTTGATAAGGGTTTGTTTGGTTTTTTTTTAATGTCGCATGCAATTATTTTTTAAAATTTATCAAATCAGTCATTTTTAATTTTTTTCACTATGCCAATACATGAGTATGATATATCCAGTCTGAAATGGTCACAGAATCATAGATTGGATTGGAAGGAACCTTAAAGATCATCTAGTTCCAATCCTCTGCCATGGGCAGATACACCTTCCACTAGACCAGGTTGCTCAAAATCTCATCCAACCTGGCCATGAGCGCTTCCAGGGATGGGGAAATGGTGTGTGTGTACACAGGGATGCTCAGAAGCAGGTACATGTACCCCATGGGCACAGCCTGTGTGTATGAGTGTGCACTTTCAGTTATAAAAGCAAAACCAGCAAATCTGTGTGATTCCATGTGCTTTGGTTCCATTATCATTGTCACTGGTGTATGTCAGGACTAAATCTGCTGAAGCTTTGAGTCCAAACACAATCAATATACATCAGGTTTTGGCTTAAATATTAAACAACAACAACACAGATAAATGCTGAGAGGGTAGGCTAGGATCTCTTGTAGGATTACAAGGATAATTTTTCATTTCCTCAGAAGCTCAGTTAATTAGTACCTGGAAACCTTTAGAAGATGCTTCAGAACAGAGCTCCTGTTGATAAAATTTCTGGCCCTGTATTACTGGACAAAAATGTACATAAATGTAATATTTGGAATATATCTGTAGAGAGAGCCTGGAAAGAGGGAAAAGACATTTTTAAAGTCTGAGGCAAATTGTTCTTAAGTTAGATAATCAGACTTTAAAGGCAAATTTAATTGCATGTAGAGGCAAATACTTTTAAATTGAATTATAAAGCACTCTCTCAGCAACACCAAGTACAGGATTAGATTATTTTAAAATATCTTGTACAGTCTAAAAAAGAAAAAAAAAAATTCTCAATTTTTCATCACAGCAGAGGTGACAGAGCCAAGCCTGGGGAGGAAGTCCTGTTTCAGACTGGCCATATGAACAGTAAAGTGTGACTGACCTACTTGTACCATTTCCAGTAATTAAGTAGCACATCTGTCCTTCAAATGGTGCACAGTAATGAACAGTAAATCAGGAGAGAGCAATGTCTTTGTTAGACGAGTCAGTCCACAGAAAGACTCATTACATCACTGAATTCTTTTATCTTTTAAGTAGACAGCAAGTAGGGCAATTGCTGGGTGCTGCAGGCATCTCCTAAGCATGGCCAGGACCAGGTACATCCATAGCATTCATCCCTCTGTCAAGGAATTTGTTTTCCAACCTTGGTTGCATAGTTCATTATAAATCAAATTACAGTAGGATGAGCCATACCAGCTCCCTATGCCAGTGAGGAACTGCAGCCACAGAAGGGGCAATGCTCCTTGAAATGCAATATCCTTCCTAGGTATTCTGTACAATAAAATTGAAGCAGATATTCCCATTTATTATTTACATTATGTTACTCCTTCAGACACCAGTCAACATTCACTGTCTTTACCCAGCACAAGCATCTCTCGCTCTACAGACCTTAAAATTTAAGCAGGTCAAGAGAGCTGTAAGAACTTTTCCACAAAAATCATTTACTCTCTTGAAAGCTGTTTTGACATCATTGAAATTTTTAATGAATTCAAGTCAAATCTGTCAGAGAGCCTGAATCAGATAGACATTTCAAATATTTTAAAAGGATATTTTTCATTTCCAAAACCTGTTTCAATACATGGCCTAAAAAAAGACTATTTCAGTTTGAAATTTGTTTAAATTGAATTGTAGTAATGGGCTTTAAAATTTCCTAAATACCAATGTATCATCTTTTTCTGATTAAATAGTTCAGTTCAGCTGAAAAGATCTAGGTATTCCAACTGCAGAGGTTTGGGGTTTTTAATGTGGAAAAATTTTATTTTTAAGAAACAGATTTAATAGTATTGCAGGGAAAGAAGCATCAGACAATAGAACTGCCTCCTCTGTGACTCTACTAAACTATATATGCTATTGAAGAAAAAAAAAAAAAGTGAGGTATTGGACTTTTTTTTTAAGATTTATTTTCTTGCTTGAAGGTTGCCAAAAAAACTTCCATCCTGCCTGCATTTATATATGAAAATACCTTGAAGACCAGGACCATTGCTATTAATCTATCAATTACCAGAGCACTTTGAGGCAAACCCAGGTGCTCTGGAAAGACAAATAGACACAATTTCAGGAGTTTCTTCTTTGGTGAACAGTCTGAACAACTCCTTTAAATTTGACATTATGTTTCTTTTATCCCTCTCCTGTGCTTTCTCTAACAACTTTGGAAAAATGGGAGTGTGATCCAGGAAAACGCATAAGCAGATATAGCTAATTTTAAGCACTTAGGTATACTGACTGACTGCCTAAACCCTGAGTTTATTTGAACTTGGTAAGAAAGAAAGAATTTGGATATAATAGCTCTCAAAGAAAAGTTGGCTACAGGAGAGAAGTGTAAGAGATTGTGAAGTAAACCTTAAAAATCAGATAGCATCTTTGCTTTCCTCAATTTGCAACTAAAGAATATGTTACTTTTGAGAAACAATAAGATGAGGAAAGGAAAAACTGAAAATAAGAGAAAGCTAATGAGAACATGTGAAAGGGAAGAAATCGAGCAAACTTCTGGTGTGTTCAACAGAGCAAAGATTTAACTAAGGAATACATTAACTTTACCCTTCCTCAGAAAAGTGAAAATATCCCTTGGACCAATAATTTCACCCGATTTTTATGATCCACCCACAAACCTAAGTAAACTGCTTTTAAAAGAAATATTTTCTAAATAGAATACTGTCAGTCTGCTTTCTAAAGACTTGATGTGGTGAATCTCTACACCTGTAATAAATACATCACAAAATACCCTTTAAAATACACTTATATGAGAAAGCAGGGAGCTGTTAAAGTAGTCTATGATGCCACTAGTATTTACATTTGGCCAAAACCCATGCTAATGGTAAGAATTTATAACAGAAGATACATACATGTGTATAATACACATGAAAAGTTTAGGGCTTTATTATTATTTGAAGAAAAAAATTATTAATCTTGATGAGGAGTTAGAAATATGACCAACTATGTGCTGTCTTCTGAAAGAATGCCACAAACCTTAGGTAAAAACTACATCACTGTATGTTAACATCCCATCTTTGTAATGCCTACTGTTCTTTACAGTAACAATATACACTTTAAAAAATTTAAAATAACATTTTTTTCTCTAGCTCATCCCCCTTTAATTACCTTTACACAAATTTTTCCATAAGGGCAGGAAATGTAATCTCCATGGCAAAAGGAGTCTCACCTGTTGCAGGATGAACTCTGCCTCTGCCCGTCGCGTTGAGCACTGCAAGCCAGTCTAAGTTTCCATCTACTAAATGAAAATTGGAATTGGCAAATCCCATTGCACGAACAAGGGGCCCAAGGGAGCCATTTCCCTCATGGAAGACACAGGGATGTCTAACATTACAGCTAGAACTATTGAAAAGGAGCTCAGCATTTTCTCATAACCAATATGCTTTTTAAAAACAGGTTACCAACCAAGAGACAGAGGAGATTTTCTGGTACACACTCAGGCATCTTAATGTTCAGATTAACAGCAATTCACCTTACTCAACACAATTCCTCAGTCTGGATGTGTCACAGACTAAAAGGAATAGACTATATTCAATGTATTCTTTATGTGGGAGCTCAAGGAGAACTTCTTTGATTCTGGCAATAAAACACTGTCAGAAGGAGCAGTGCTGGGACTGGTGGATGCTCAGCAATGTGAGAGACCCCTGGAAGCCCCTCTTAATGGAAAACATATTGTTATTTCAGAGCACCAATTACCCCTCACCCCACATGACTTACAGCAGGGATCTGAGACTGGAAGAGATCATTCAGGCATTCAGACTTCACAATCCTTTTCTGGGATCAATTGACCTTCAGGCTCGTAACTTACTATCCACCCAAACAGACTACAGTGCAACATCCATCTCACTGTAAATCTAGCTGTGCCATATGTAGTTCCTTTTTTACTACAACACACAGTCATAGTCATCCTTATCATCAGGAAAAGTGATGTACAGCTTATTGTAGTGTTAAAAAATATCCAGAGATTACTGTACAGCAATATCAGAGCATGAAAGAGATTTAAGATTGCTTTGCTTAAGCTTTATGAAAGGCAGACAACAATAAAAATAAAAAGGGGGGAAAAAACCTCCTCTCATGGTGTTTTCTCAAGTGACACTTGAAATACTGGAACTCTTATACTTATCTAGGACAAACCAAACACTGAATGTGAAAAAAACACTGTAGTTCTGAGGTAAAAAGACCCCTATAGAATGACACCAGCTGTATGGAAATCCCACTGTAGCTAATATTACCACTGCACCAGGCATAAATAAGGTATTCACTCAAGGACACATTGATTGCTGTAGATAGCACTGCTACAAAATCACAAAGCAGTAGTAAATATCACCTAATCCACATTGGCCATGAATACTGAAGCTGAAAAACTGACGTGATAGAGAGAAAGAAACGGAGAAGAATATCTGCAGCTTCTCTAGAAAAACTATGTTTTAGCACAAATGCACCTCACATGTTAGGAGAGAATTAAAGGAGTGAAGTCCTTTGACCAGTCTACACAGGAAATTTAGGCAATGGAATGTTTCCTTCTGGCTTTGGAGTCTGAAAAAATGTGAATTCAGTTAGGCAGGTCTTGGGTCAAGTCCAAGGAGGACTGTGGTGTCTTGTTAGTTATTTGTTATAATATTTATGAAGAAGTCAATTACAGCCTTTTGCAGAGAAATTCCTAACAAGAAAATTTTGGAACTATAACTTCTGACATAACGTGAACTTTTGAATGTAAGGCTGTACCTATACAGTAGACACATTCAGAATCAGAAACATTTCTCTCTTTTTTTTTTTCTCAAATTTTGCAGACATTTTCATGAGTTTCTAAAATTCATCAGATCCTCTGGCTGGAAACTTCTGCTAATCATCTCTGAAAACCTTGGCAATTAGCAACTGGTTTGCTGGATTTAAGAGCAATAAATATACTTTGCTTCCTCTACTACTTATTCTTTCTGGTTATCCCAGAAAAATAATAAACACAGCTTTTAGTCACCTGAATGTGTGAATTTCAAGTGGTACTATGAAGTAGCAGATGACAGGAAAGAATGGAGGAAACAGCAGTGTTCCTTACATACAGCTCTAGCAACAAATGAGATCAGATGCTTTCTGCTCATCAACAAAGAAGAGCCAGCTGCAGAACAGTGTAAAATCCATCATATCCTGCTAAATAAAACCTTCACTGGAAGGGTGGAGGAAAGATTAGAGGAGCTTCTATTATGGAATTTATAGTGTGATAATTCTTCACTCTTCAGATTAAAGAATACAATTCCTAATACTTCCTTCTTTCCTGTGATCAGACAGCGAGGCCTAAAACCAGTAACAAAAATGACCTGCTTCAATGGGATTATTTCCACAAAGGAGGGTTTGCAGAACAAGAGCTTAAGTAGTCCACTCATGTGGTGTTCCCTGAGAGCCTTCAGGGAAATCTTCAGAGAGAGGCTTTCTGCAAGTGCTGTGTAAATTCATTTAAGAGGATGGGTCAGACACTCAGCTGATGCAATTCAAAACAGTGTTGTTTGTATTAGCTATTCTCTAAGGTTTTCCCTGTAAGATCTGACCTGTAGAACCAGCTGTATATTAACATTATCCTTTTTTGCTTCCACAACTGATAGGTTTAATAAGCAGCCATCTCTTTTCACTGTTCCTGCTATGAAACAAAACAGAAATACAGCCTCTAATAACAGCAAGGTCAACATGTACTGTTAAGAAACAGAAGAGCAGTTCACTAGAGAATGGAAAGGATGCTAAATATTTCAAGAATCTGCTGCTTAAATAAAAAGAAACCTCCTGTGCATTAAAAATACATTTATTGATCCTTTTCAGGATTCAACAGAAATACTCCCAACAAAAGAAAACTTAAAAGGACTTTTCTGTTGCCAAAATGGGTAGGCTTATAGGACTGTCTTTGGTAAATGTAGCAGAAATCATGAAACATAAGTAAGAAAAGGATTTGGATCCCTCCTTTCTGTTCAATATTTAACCCAAATTACAATTTAAGCATTGACAGTGTAAGGAGTCAGATAAAAAGAAAAAGGGTTTGTTACTTAAGACATCCTAGCTAATTTATACAGATGGAATTGTTAAAAAAAAAAATTAAAAAGACCCTTTCTGTCATCACTTGACAGAAACAGAAATCCTATCCTTTACTCTCAGTGTACTCCTTTTATCTTTCCTCTCCTTCCCTTAGTGAATATGAGTCAAAAATTACCACTGGCAAAACAATCTCTGAAACCCTTTGAAATCACAAAGGAAAAGAACCTGGCTTTATTTCTGCTAATATGGATTCTGGAGTAAATTCACCCTCAAACCTTCTTCTTATCCCCCAAACAAACCCCATAACACAAAGCACCAACCTTCCTCAACACATCATATTTACACCATTTCTTTAATGTCTTTTTGCCTTTGCAGTTCTGGGTTGTAACTTTCACAAGAGACAAAGATACAACTCAGTTTTGGGAAGAATGAAGAACTCTGCTCATGGTACTATTAAAAAAAATAACTCTAATGATTTATGCAGTACCAGACTTAGAACCTGCACTGCAAATATGAGTCCAATCTGGGAATTTGGTGGGCACATTTTTAATATGTATGGACAACCCAGACTCCAGAATTTGACCACAAGGGGTGGTTGGGAAGTGAGGAACTCTAATATTTGTTTAGTGCACTTCTGTGGAAAAGCCCTCTGGTGCCTTAAAGAGCCAAATCAGTACATGTCCTGCATTTATGTTCCCTATCTTTCTTATCCATGTATATCTGTATATATTCTTCAGTTAGAAAATGTCAAAGCGTATATAATCTGAAATGAATACTGATTCCAAATGACCCACAGAAAGAGTTGGCTTTTGTTTATGGACACCACAAGTTTGGGAGTCCCAGCAGACACAGGGGACCATAAACCACACAACTGAGACCTGTTGACTGATGTGTGAAGGAGAAGAGCTGAAAGGTCTTGGCGCGCAACAGTGGAAACCAAACTGGGCTCCTAGTCTTAGCACCTCATTTAATCCGCCAAAGATTCTCACTAAGGGGAATAAGGCTCTTTGAAGTAGATTAATATGCTTGGATCAGTAGCCCTGAGAAGAGGATGCTACTGATGTATGCCAAGAACATCAAAACCTTGTGTACTTGAACTTGCTAGCAATATCTGCCCTCACCTGCTTTTGTTGTGAAGCACTGAAAATATCAGGAAGATTGGGTCAGCTGAGTAGCATCAGGCACAGCTACTAGCAGTGACTGTTATTAAATGATTAGCAGCATGACAGAGACTCACAGATTCAAATTGTTCATTTCTAATTTTTTTCATCATACGAATAAAAAAATCCAAGTGTTTTGAAGTTTTAACTAGGGAATTAGAGCCAAGTTTCCATGCTTTACTATTATATCACATATAATTGAAAATATTGTGCCATATGAGGCCAAATTTGACTTTAGGATCCAGCATCAACCAATTTCTTCCACAGATGGAGCTTGCAGGACACACTCTCTTACATGTCCATACCGAAAAGTAATCTGTATTCAATTTGGCTATCAAAGGAGATTACTCACCATCACAATGTGACAGATTTTAGTGATACTTTTTGATAACCATTAGTTTTAAAACTGATTTAGATTTCTTGTAACTTACTACAATAATACTTACTAATTAAAATAATTAATTAATTACTTTGATCTGTGAGTATATCGGGAAACAAACAAAAGCTTTTAAAACTAAATATATAAAGAGATAAATCTATGACAAATATAATTTGGGTAATTAAAATCCAAAAAGGACCACCTAGATATTTCTAACCCTGTTCATACTTTATGTCCTCCAATGTCTATATGTATAAAAGTGATGCAGAAACCATACAGTCATTGCTGAAGTTACTAATTAAAATGCAGAACTATGTAAAAGGAAGCATGGAAAACATTTCTGACATCTAAAGACAAGGTAAAGTTATATAAAGAAAGAGTTTGCAGATCAATGGCTAAAAGACTGGCATAAATTAACATTCTTGTGTCAAATATCTGAAGCAACTGAACTTATCTTTTAGCAAACAAAGCTAAAAATATGGAACAGTTGTTTTCAGCAGGACAAGTGTTTTGCATAAAATGAAATATTCATAAAAAAATGTGGTTATAAAAATAGGCAACTTATCACTGCAGTCATAAATACCAAGGGCCAAGAGATGCATCCACATCATAGGGAGGGTAAAGCATATTCTAGTACACTGTTGTCCCCCAGGACATATTGATATGTCCTGAAAAGCCCTTCAGGTATGCAGGATATGTGCTCTCTGCCTGCCAGGTGGGCCAAGTCTGCAGCAGGAAAAATACAGTGGAGAAAACATAAGAAAACTTTTTTCATTAGATGTAATATTTCTCAAAAGCTCTCTCACAATATCTCTTTCCAAGCTTTTGATATGTTTGCTTCAACACTGTGCAAGTGCATTTAGCATTCACATAAATATGGGAATTGCTTTGGTTTGCCCACCAACATGTTAAAAACCTGTAGAATTCTCCCAGAAAAGTGAATTGGATGAGGCAAGATGCCAGGGGAAGACCAAGTTGATTTCACATTTCCCAGCACAGTTCAGCTCAGACGAGGGCTTTGCTGGAAGATATAGATTTGGCCATTCCTAATTGATTGGCAGCTTTATGTAGGCTACAAGTGTAGGAACTCAGCTGGAACTGTCATAAATTTTGCTAGTTGTCAAAAGTGGGATTAAAATCAGGTCTTAGAGGGGTGTGGGAAGAGTGTAGGGTAGTCAAGGCATTAATCCTGACATCAAAACCTCAAGACAAAGTTTGAAATAGAGTTTTTGTTATGAATCTTACATTATTTTCTTTCCTTTATGGAAAGGCAATGCACTAGAGAGGTCTTTGTCAAATAATGTGCATGTGTGTACAGAAATATTGGTTTCACATATTTAAATTGAAAGGAAGAAAACAGTGTTCTTGTTTCACTTGGCTGAAAGACAGCAAGTGAGAGAGGGAATAATATGGCACTCATTAAGGTAAAATGAAGTATTTAACATCTTTCATAATAAGTGAATTGTCATATCAAAAGTCTTCAGCTCAAAAGCAAAACATATGAATCTATTTTTAATTTACTAGCTTTATGAATTTTACAACATAGCCTGGAAAGGCAAGAGGAGGTAGGGGGAGGAGTGGAAGCTACCGAATTAACAGAATAAAATATTAATATGTAGGCACATAGAAAACTGTAAATTTAAAATTAAAATATATATTAAAAAAAAAAGAACTATGGGGCCTGTGGAAAATATGTGGGAAAGAAACAATTTAGTGATGCTAAGCCAATAATACCATAATGTTTCCTTTGATTCATATGCTGGTTTGAGTTTATAACTAATGGTTTTTCAACTGTTCTCTTAAGGCATTTCATTTAATTGCAAATGATAGAAATGAGATTCACTAAGGTTTCAGAGAAACGCTCTAAGCACTTACAACTTCATACAAGGCCTTCAAATGATCCCATGAAGTGTTGCACCTAAATACATGCTCATGTCTTACCCCTCAAAAAACTGATATAAAACCTCTAGGAAAGAAGGAATCAAATCCCAAGCCTCAAAAATCAAAATCATTACGTGTGCTTCTCCTGGCCAAGGTCCTGTGACTCAGAAGGATGAGAATTTTAGTTCCTCTGTACTATTCAGAGTTAATATCAGCATGAGGGTTGGGAGGACAGGATGAAATTTCACTACAAGACTGATTTCTGATGAAAATATTTACCCCAATTTTAAAGTTATGAAATGCCAAATTTGTACCGATTTATGTGCAGATAATACAAAGATATTGTCTATGATTTTATCTATGAGATAAAATACTGTTTTCTTTTCTTTAATAGCCATTATTACTTACTGTTCCATAGATCAGTTTGACTTTTTCTAAGCAAAGATTTCCTGGTATGATAGAAAAGTACTAATGAAAATATTTTTAAAAATATTTTAAATATTTTAAAATATTAAAATAAAATTATCTGTGTTGGTAAAATTAACATAAGCACTGCACTGTTTTTCTCCAATTAACAAGGCAAATGCTATCTATAAAAATGGGTAGAAAACGTGAAAATAAAAAAAAATATTTTCTAAATGTTAGCCTTGCAACACTAACTTCTTATTTTAATGTTATGACACTCTTACTAGAGGAAATCTGCCTCAGTCTCCAATACAGTTGGAAAAAAATGAAAACAAGAAGTCGATTTTTAGCTGGGAAAAATATATAATTTAATAAGGCTCCTATGTTTCGGGGGGTTGTACAATGCCTGCAGAACAACATTTTGCCACTTGTGCTTTTTCTAGTGTCCTACAATAATATGAATTGATTCTGGGAGTTTGTTATATGGGAAGAGGGAACAGAGATCTGTGTTAAGCAAGTCCCATGGGATCAAATCCAGCCCAGTGCAAATTTGTGTCTCTGCTGTTGCCATGATGAGTAATGGGACAGACCCTCAGTGACCCCAAGGTGTAGTTTCTATGAATCCATGGAGTTGTGTTGATTTTCAACCACTGCAGGTTTATCCCAAATACATCTGTCTGATTTACATTCATTGATGTGAGTCGTCCTGGGCTTAGAAATGTTTCTGGGTATGAGGAATGGCATTTCAAACACAAGAACATGAGTTATGGTCTCTTAGGAAAAGAGAGAAACTTCTCAGGGTATACATGTGGGGTTATCACTGTTATTTAGTACTGTTCTCTTCCCTTTAACCTAAATACTTACAATTTCCTTCCACAGGAGAAAAAGTTCATTTTATATAGGCAGTGAGAAAGGAGAGATATTTCTTTAGTTGTGTTAAAAGGATCTGTGACAGTCTGGTTCTTGTTTTCTATTTTACTTCTTGACAACTAAAGATACAGCCATCATTGTAACTGAGAATTTCAGAGCATTAAAAGTACTTAAATATAGGGGAAAATGAGTAGTTAAATCAACTCATTACTCAGTAAATAAACACTACGTTCTTCAACTTCCAGGCCTATAATATTTCTACTGTCATACTTGATAAGATCAGTAACTTATTGAGTGCACATAGCTTTCATTAGTGTAAAGTAGCATAAACTTTATTGTGTCTAAATATTAATTTAATGAAACACTTGTTAAAGTCATTGAATTAATGTCTAAGACGTTTAAAGATTTCCTTTGAATAACTGTAAGCTCAATAGGATTTAAAAAATGCTATATCCTTCTCTCTATTGTATGCAAACAGAAAAAAAATTAGAAGGGTGAATAAACACAGAAGACCTAACTTCAAAAATAAAATTACTAAAGGTATTCATCATACTCTTAAAAATTCCTGTGAAAATAAGCTTGCTCAATTTAAAAGTCCTCCAAATTTACTAATATTCCGCATAATTTGTCTAGCATTGACAAAAATGATAGAAGACATCAGATAGTGTGCAAGCAGGGCCTCCTTGAGAAGAGTACGGTGATGGAAGCTACAGAGCAGACAATGAATGACTTTAAAAATGTGTTACACTCCTTCTTCTTGACGTAAGTAATTTAATGCAAAACAGCAACAGACACATTGATTAGGTTTTTGTGTTGGTTTCAATGAGACTGGGTGGCAAAATAACGAAGGTGTTTCCTGGCACCTCTGCAGGGGAAGCCCACCAGAGAAACCTATTAACATTGAAGACCCTGCCAAAATGCTGCTGGATCAAAGACACCAAGGTTTCAGAGTACCTTTGGAGTTTTACAAATGTTTCTGGAGAAAAAGTCATCTATCATAAGCCAATGTGAAGACTTACTATAAATCTTACGTTTTATTATTCACAACAATAAAAGCATCCCCCTTCTATATATTTCAGGGTTTGATCAGTGTTAACACCATTAGAATCTCCACATTATACAAGGGCAATGAACTTGTACCCACCTACCCCAGCAAGCAATGCCCTCCTTCTCCACAGTCTGCTCTGCTTCACACATTGCTAAGATACATCACATTATAGTAATAAAAGCCCCACGTGCTTCCTCTGCTTATTTGGATGGAGAAAGAAAAACAGACATGGACTGAACTTAAGTGAATTAAAATTAACCTAATAGTCACAGTAATTTAATCAATGGCAGGTGGTCTGGCTGCCTCTGTCTACACTTTCCAACTGGAAGCTTGTGTCCTGTTTGTAATAAGTATTTCTAAAACTGTTTACTAACTCAGGGAAAGGAAAATGAAGGTCACAGCTAAGTAGCAATGGAAAAGGAGTTTCACAAGCACTCAGCACTGAAGTGAACTCTGATTCTGATCTGTGTACTGAAAATGCTATCATTAATTTCAACAAGACCACTGCAAAATATCTTGGAAAATCTGAGGCAAACATGTTTCTTATATTTAAAAGTATTGACTGGTTGTTTGTTCTTTCGGATTTTTTTTCTGCTGCTATGCTCCCCCTCGTGTATTCCTTCTTCAACAAGATTTAAAAAAAATCAAATATTACAAAGAAAGCTGAAACATATCTTGAGGGCATCAGGATGGAGGAAAGCATTTTCATATCAGCAATGTTATTTTTATAAGGTTCAACTTAAGAGCTACAAAATATTGCAGATGTGTAGCTGGAAGGGTCAGCAGGGACAGCCTGTGGAGATCTGATGTTCAAATTGAAAACCTTTTTATTTTGACTGAAGCATGATATGCTGGTATCTAATCTTTATCAGCAGCTTTATCATAAAATGAACATAAAGCAGCAGAAGGCTAAATCTACTAATTGCTTTTCAACAAATAATGCCTTTGGGAAGGGCACAAACAGCAGCTTTATCAGCACTCCCTGGAGTTTGGTACCAGATTCACCTAAAGATGGATAAAGGGACCCATGCTGAGTCCTCCTGTGTCCATGGCTGTGGGTGACCCACACTGGGACAGGAACACCCTGAGGGAATGTACTACCTGCATTATGCTTCCTATAAATCTATCCTGCTGAGACCAAAGGGGTAACTAGCCATAAAACATTTTTCCTTTTCACCAAGCATCTTCAGATATGCCTAGAAAAAGTAGAGCAGTCTTCTGCACTCCAAATTATGCCATGCTGTTTGTACTCCTCATGTGGAAAAACACTGGCTCAATACAAGTATGCAAGTCTGAATCTAAATCAAGGCAAAGAAATTTATTTGAAATACTCACTTTGACATTCCCCTTTCTCTTTCAGGAATCTATGAAGTACTAAGGAGAATTTGTATCCTGTCTTTGCTGCATATGGACAACAGCAGCAGTAATTCATACGTTCCTCTAAGATTAAATATTTTTGTGCTAGGGCTGCAGTCTCACTGAAGTAGGGGGGAAAAAAGACTCCACATGCCAGAAGATAGAACAGAAATATTTGACTCACTGAGATCAAACTTTGAAACAGCAATGCATTAGTTGTGACAAAAAACTGGCTCAGATCAGAGTAGTCCTTGTCCCAGAAAAGTAACTATACATTGGATTCAGCAGTTTTATGAAAAAGAGACATCTTCTGTTAGTTAACTAGCATATTTTAGCAACTGTATGTCAATTTAAATCCATTTTACTTTTGAAATAAACCATTTTTTCATTTTTGCTCCAGTTAAAGAAATAAGCCGAAGTCTGAAGATTTTTCTTGATATTATTTCCTTTTCTTTCACTATCTTTCTCTGTATGGTGTTTTTTCTTGAGGATTTCAGGAGCTTTTAAGTTAAACAGGATTTAAAGAGGAACCAAGCTATTGTTTATTTTGATATCTTGATCTTTAAAGGAAGTCAGAGAGGCACTCTGCCTGAAGAGCAAACTCCCCAAGTTGCCTGCGCAGATCAAAATTTACATTGAGGTATATGCTAAGTACAGAGGCAAGACAAAGTAGTCTCTATCAATAATATTAAAAAGGTTAAAAGAAAAATTATTACCGTAATTAAAAAATTTACTTCAGGAAAGTCATTAATATGGGAGTTCTATAAAATGATAAGAAAAAACCACAAAATTTTGACTAGTGTCCCATTTTCTGCAAACTGCTATTTGCCTCACCTTTTGGAAAAGTTATACTTAAATTAGTCAAAAAAAAAGTCAAAATAGTCAAATATATTATTCTTAATTCCTAAAAATCTTAATTTTCTTAGATTTGCTTCAGTATCTTGGTATTGAGCATACATAGAAAACCTCAGCTGTTATTTAACAGTGGCAGTAAAGGAAGAGACATGCATGAAATTCTGAATTTAAGTAATCCAAACTCTTTCTCTCTAATTTACACCTAAACCTGAAAGTAAGCAGACTCTGAGACCACACTTACTAGAAGCCACACCTTTTATTCCACCTACTTGAAGGACAGCAATTTTTTCATCCCTTTTGTAAAGTCGCAGCTCCTCTCATTGCCTGCAATCCCCTTTTCCATTTAATCTTCAACTTTCCATCCTTTGCAGTTATCACCTTTATCTTTCCTCTCCTACTTTTGTCCTTACAGACCAGACCCAGCAAACTGAAAGAAAAAATGTTTCAGATAAAGACATGAAAATCATGGGACAAGATGCTTTTCTGACAGTCCGCTCTTCTCTGTGCTTTGTTTCTGCTCTTTAGGCTATGAACTCTTCAGAGTTTATTAAGTTGTAAACTTTCAACCTACATTAACAAGAATTTTCACTTCCTCCCAATGCCAACACTAAGTAATGAAATTTAGGAAGGTAGTGATTAGTGCTGTGATAACATACAGTAGCAAGGAAAGTTGTATATAAACATATAAGAGGTATTTTTATTAGAAGTTTTGGAGGAAAGAAAGGTATATCTGTTCTGTATTTAGCCTAGATTTCTGCTAATATTTTTAGGATATTTTTGCACTGTGACGTATAAAACAGCACTAAGGAAGGCAATATAAGCCACTGCAACATCCAGGGAATAGAAAACATCGTATGGATGATGCATCTGTATCAATATATAACTGATTCAGAAGCAACTAGGTTTAGGAAGTGTTTATATTCATGCCTTCCTTAAAGACCTGGGTTTTGGAGACATTTGCAAGTCAAATCTATGTTTTATAAATACAGTTAAAACATAGGTCATAGTCAGGCTTTCAGGATAAATGGATGTAATTAGAAAAATGTAGGCAGAAGTAACCTGAGAGTAATTACAGATAAATAAAACCTGGTCAGTATCTGGAGGTTGGGTTCTGTATTCATTAGGATAATTAGAGAAAAACTTGGATCACTGACCAAACAGAAGAAAATTTCTGGAATCCCAGTACAGAACCAGCAGCAAGTAAGTAGCTGCCTTCAAATGTGAATAAGTATTAGAGGCTTGAAACTAATAATTTAATAACAGAAGCCCTCACTCATTTGCATGGAAAAGAAGAAGTCTATCAATGTTTATGTGAAATAGTTTCCTAAATTTACTTATTTTAAAGCAAAAAAATCAATTCTGTCAGACTTAGTAATTTCACATGTAATTTGCATCTGTAAGAAACAAGTAGTATGACTTAAGTACAAAAAATAAGCTGTACAAAAAGCATTCAAAGCCAGTCAGAACTTTGTATGCTTCCCTTGATATTATTTCTTGGTTGACTACTGTATGGTGTCTTGGTTGATCTTATTGTTTGGTTGACTACATATTGACTGTTCAGACAGTAAAAATCTGAGCATTAAGAAGTCTTATTAAAATCAGATTTTAGCACCAGAACCTCCCCTATTTAAGCAGTTCTAACAACAACAGACAGCATTACTGAGGATAACAGAGAAGGCTTCAGGAACCCCTTGGAAATCTGGGCTTCATCTCAAGCCTCACAAATCTGTTTATCACCTTACAGGTGGAAGATGTAATGTTTGCAACAGTCAAATGGCAGCTGCCCATATTCCCAGCCTGATCTGGTATTAGTAAACCTTAAATACTTCCAAAATTATTGTACTAAATTTATGTTTAAGTTTAAATTTTATTTATATTATCTTCTGCTAACTAGTGCTCCACACAAATGTTACCTCAGACAATGAAATAGTTGAGTTGCCATACCTGTTTTGCCTGTGACTTCATTGATAAGGTTTGATAAATATCCAGTACCACACCCTTTGGGTTACTATTTGTCAAAAAGTATGGTTCAATAAATTTAAATATATTTTCACTTTAAGGTCTTTTTCTCAGCTGGGATAAACAAAGAGAAATGATAGCATGTAATATTGGCTTACTAACACTGGCACATCTTACTAACACTCCAAACATCTTTCTTCCCATTACTTTAAATCTTCTTCGTGAGTGGAAAGAACAGGGCAGAATTCAATCTGTTCTATATAAAATTAGACAAATTGCCATGTATTTTTAAGCTCCTATTGCTCCAACACAATCCATGTAACACTGACCTCAGATCTCTTGACATGAGAAAATTGTGCTTCCCCAGTCCATGGACTTCTCATTCCCTGGCACAGATCTGAAAAAAACTTAGCTATAATTTCCCCTATGCATTTACACATTTTCCTTGGCAGAGATTTCTGCAGCACAGCACGAGGTCAGATTCAGATCTTCCCTCGAATTCCATCATCCTCTTCTTGTTACAACAGATAAAGAATGACCCAGCCCTTTCGCCTACTCAGTGCTAGTTGCTCTGCTAACAACAAAATGTTTCTGTGGTTTATTCTTCTTAATGTATTTCTGAACCTGTGGTGCTATGAGCCAGTAGGATATATAGGTTTTGAATACTAGAATGTACTTTTTTGTGTGAAAAGGTAAACAACAGTGTCCTTCAGTTGGGCCCAAGTGTCATGTAAATATTTCTCACATGAAGTAAAAAATAGAGTTCAGGTTTACATACAGAATTACAACAAGTCTCCCTGTGTTTTCTCCTTGGTTGGCCTGGGTAGAAAGTGAAACTGATTACAATGCACTTAAAAATAGTTCTATTGAGTAAAACTGTGATATTAACTGGGCCAGTCAGGATAAACAAAGAATAGGACACTGCCATTTTATCATTTGCTCTATCGCAGTATGATCATTTTGGCTTAACCTCTCTGTATCAGCAGACTAACCCTAGTGATCCTCTTTAATAACATTCCCATGCTTTTAAGTTTAAAAAGTGATTTTTCTATCTAAACAACAGCACTATTTATGATAGGATTTTTTTCTGCAACACAGCATCAAGTATAGGGTTCCTGTGTACTGTCCCTTATTGATGAATTGTGATTACTGAAGTTCATGCTGGTATTATGCTGGGAAGATAGGAAGTAACTAGGCCATAAGTATATATTTTCCTTGAAGGAATCACACATCTTCTGTTGCAAATTCTCAGCACCTGTGGGTTGGGTAGGAACACAGACCCCCTCCTGTTCCTGCCCTCTGTTCAGTCCTGGGCCCCTCACTACAGGAAAGACATTGAGGTGCTGAAGCATGTCCAGAAAAGGGCTGGTGAAGTGTCTGGACCACAAGTCCTATGAGGAGCAGCTGAGGGAGCTGGGGGTGTTTACCCTAGAGACAAGGAGGCTCAGGGTGGATTTCATTGCTCTATGACTACTTGACAGGAGGTTTGTAGCCAGGTGGAAATCAGCCTTATCTCTCAAGTAACCAGTGATAGGACAAAAGAAGAAGTGGCCTCAAGCTGCATCAGAGGAGGTGTAGATTGGATATTAGGAAAAATTTCTTCACTGAAATGATTGTCAATCATTGGAACAAAGTACCCAAGGAAGGGGTGGAGTCACCAATGCTGGAGGTATTTAAAAGACATGTAGATGTTGCACCTGGGGACATGATTTAGTGGTGGGCTTGGCACTGCTGTGTTAACAGCTTGACTTGATGATCCTAAAGGTCTTTTCCAACTTAAGTGATTCTATTATTCTATGTTTTCTCTTTCCCAAACTGCTTAGACTCTGCCTCATAAGTTCCCTGGAAATGCTTCCTTTCAGCTGCTCAGGAAGCAGCATTTAGAGAACCAAACCATAGAAGTTTTAGGTCCAGAGATTGAGCACATCAACCTTAAACTCAGTAATGATCTCTTACATGAATTTCAGATATTTCTGCTTTTTCTGCCTGCATACTTATGATATTTCAAACACATGATCACTTCCCAAACATTCTAAAAAAACAGTGATAATTTTAGAAGGTTTTTGAAGTTCACAGTTTTCTTCCCAGCTCACACTTTTTTCAAGTTCTTAGATCTCATGCCACTTCTTCTGTAAGGACATTAAAACAGCAAATTCACTTTCTTCTCATTGCTAGTTAACACCATTTCACTTTCTGGAAGCTTATTTTAAATGTTTATTTTAGTAATCCTCAGAGCTCTTTTCAGGGTTATTAAGGAGTCTGATAGCTGATGCCTAAATGCAATGCTCAATATGCTCTTACTTTCTCCCATTTTATTCTGATCCACCTTTCTAAATATTAATTTTAAAACTGATGATAATTCCCCTTGATCTGGGAATAAGTCTGATATGTCTTTCTTCATTTCTGTTAACATTGATTCAGCTAATCACTTAGTATTCCAACCTTTCATATGTTTGAGTATAGTTTGCTAGAAAAATTTATCTAGTTCATGATGGACAGAAGTCCATTAGGCAAGCAGCACAGACCAGGCCATGTAATAAGTGTGCATTTGCACATCAAACTGCATGACAATACACACACACACACCATCAAGCATAACAGCCCAGTGAGATGGGACACCTGTCTGTCTGCTTTTTATAGATACCTCTTAGACCTCAGCATAGGGCCCTGAGCTCCCCTGAGGTAGCTATCAAGCTTCTCATGACTGAAAATTTTGGATATTTGAAAGCTGAAAATTTTTTGACACTTCATTAAAAAAAAAATTAAGAGGCTACCATACAAAACTAATGAATTACACTGCAAACTCTTAACTTCCATTTTTAAATATTAAAAAACTATATAAATAACAGAAACCCTTCTCCATGTTTTCATGTAGCTGTGTAGATAGTAACTGTAATGATCTGAACAGCTGAAGATCAGAGGAAACCTAATCACAAATACATTAAGCTACTGACTGTGGTCATAATCTATTTTGAGTAAACTTTTGCAGGAGTATCCATCTGCAAAGGTATAATGAAAGGAAAAGGTCTTTGGAAATCCATCAGGCTGGTTTTTGATGGGAAGTGTCAGCCACTGAAAATATCAAAATATAGCAAAGACAACAAAGAACACAGGGCAGAAAAAATTACTGCAGCTGTATTCTTTGATGCTGAAAAAGCCTTTCATACACCTGCAAGAGAGTGCAGGGCAGATTACTTATCTAAAGGCTTTCTAACTAGAAATAAAGTTCTTTAATATTTTCTCAACTCCATTTTTTTAATAAATACATAAATATTAAAGACGAAAAATACCTGTATGATTTGTTGGGAATAACTCTTTTTGAGAAACAAACCTACCAAAGGGTTTGTGCATTAGATTGGCCTTTAAGAAAGAGAAGATCTCAGTAACTGTGGCACAAAATCTCCTGACTATTAGATATATTGGATTGTTTCCACATAAATATCCACTGTTTAGCAAGAGCTCCTGTCCTTGGAGATATGCAGACTGCCACAGAATAATAAACATACCATCCAATATTCTACTAATGATATATAGAAAGTAATTTGTGTGGAGATTATTTCTACTGGAAAGTTGACTGCTGAAGGTGTCTGTTGCACTCCTGAGGGTGCATAACTTTACTTATTATTTACCAAAATTTGTGAACCTCAATGATGAAACTTTAATTAAATAACCTCCTAAATGGATTCTTCTATTTGACCTTATGCAGTTTCATAGACTGAGTTTGCACAAGGGAGTTCACCACTAGGCCACTCAATTCAAATCTCATATAGTTCTATTCTGCTACAGTGCTTTTCTAAGGAATTCTAGTATTTGCACAATAACATCTGTTTTCACTGTATTGTAGATATATTTGTACAGACAAGCAACTTGCTACAAAAAAAGACAGGAATTATATTTAATCCTCACAAAGACTTCATTATAGTTCTTTTTTGTTTTTTCCCCAGACCAAGTTGGTGTTCAAGATAAATATCATTTTCTTAGGTTATTCTTATGATGAAAAACTAGACTACAAAATTTGACTGTGCAAATTATTCAGCAGCAAAATCCGCCTGTACAATGATTTTAACACTACATTTGAATTACAGAATTGAGCAGAATTGTTTGATCAGGAGTACTCACCTACAGACCAGTAGAGGAAAAAGGCATACAGTGGCATATATAGATCCAGCAGGGAACTAACTGTAAATATGCACAGAAAAAGAAGTCAGACACAGTAGATAAGAAAATCATAATCTGTATTAACCAAATTAATTTTAATTACAATCTGAAAAATACATTTAAAGTAATTTATGATGCTGGCTTACCTTTTGCACTAATTAGGCTTTCATAATAAAAGTATAGCAATAGATTACTTTTCCAGGAACTTTTGTCCAGATTTCAAAAGAAATTTATGTGCCCACTTCCCTGTCAAAAAAGAAGCTGTTAAGTAATTAGGATTTCAAGATCTATTGGTTTTACTATCTGAAGTATGATTAATTGTTTAGGGGTTTTTTACAGCAAAAGATAAGAAAAGTGAAAGTGCTTTTTCTGTTGCACAAAACATGTCTTATTTGCTTGGGCTAGAATCTGTCCCCATGCAGAGAAAGATGTGAAAAAGTAACCATATGAGGCCAAAATAGTATGACTATTGTCCCTGAAGACATCAAACTTCAGCTACATATTACTAGCATTCAAACATAATATTTCAAGGCTTGAAATTACATTTTTAAATAGAACAGAAAAGAATCTCATTCTTTGGCAGGAGTATTTGAACCGAGCTCATTAAAACATCTCTTGACAGGTTATATTAAGTGCTGCAATTATGCCTAATTTTAGTTTAGTACAATATGTTAATTTTAAACAGTTTAAGAGATCGTATCTCTTCTGGCCATTTTCTCCTTGCTTTGAAAGCACACTTCACTTCTACCCCAGCAGTAATCATAATTTTACATTGGAACCAGCTGCAGTTCTTTAGCTCTTATATGGCAAAGAACAATTTAATAGACACATTGGTCTTACTCTGGTGAAGCCCACAAGTTTTTTGAAGTTTATTTAATTTAATATAACTACAAGGACAGATAGGAGAGACCTGGAATGTGCCAAAACATAAGATTTTATCTTTCCTTAGAAAACAGCAACAAAATTCACACAACATACATGGCAAGAACAACTGAGAGCTGGGATTAAACATATAGAGTGTGTTCATCACCTCTCTAGGTGAATAAGTGTAAGAAAGATTCTTTTCCATAAGAGAGTATTTGTAGACATGGAAGCAATCCTTGTGGTCTGTGTTTGGTATTTTTTTCCCCCCATGTATATGGATCTGAAACTGGTAATTTAATAGAGCCAATTGTAAAAGAGATTAGGGAAAATATGTTAATATTTTACTTTGTACTGAACTGAAAAAAACCCACCTGATGATACAGGTGGAGTTGTGCACTTTGGGTTAATGTAGAAGGCAATACTTCACTCCACATTTTCATTTAAAGAGAAAAGACTAATGATTTTAATTTTATCTTTTGAAAGGTGCTATAAAACATAAATAATATAAAGCAATGTCTGCCTGGTTTGAAAATTGAGAGATGAGAGTTTCAGATGCAAATTAACCTATAAAGCCCAATTCTGAGTTCTTATGATGAAGACATTTAAGTTTCATGGAGCTGTACATGAAATCAGGAGTGGTGAACCTTCCCTCCTGTACCAAATACATATCACAGTCTTCACACAATCAGAGGCATGAGACACATAGCAGTGCAGAGAGCAAAAGTTGACAGGGAAAAGATGAGAGAAGGCCACTGGAAGTCCACTGGACTCCTAGTACATTGGTAGTATTTTTTTTTTCAATATAGAAAGGGTGAGATAACAACTGTGGGTGAATCCTAGACTGAGAATCCCAGGCAAGAGATGGGAATCTTGCATGGGATTAGCCGTGAAACTTTCAGGGGAAGCTCAAGATCAGACAGGATGATCATCCCACGTCAGACAGAAGATGGAAGGGTCATTACTCATCATCTGAGAGATTAATTTCAGAGCAAAGCATCTCGCAGCCTCCCACTTTTCTGTTCTCCTATTTTCCAGTTCAAGAAGGAGCACAGAAACATCAGTTATATATACTTTTTTTCCCAAGATTATGGAAGAAAATCCTAAAAATCCAACATCCTAAGAAATGTCAGTTGTTGGGAAAAGTACAAACCATAGACAGAGGTTACTTTTGCTTGGCTGAGCTGGATGTCCATGCACCTCACTGCTGAGATTGTCTCCCCTGAGAGGTGATAGATCACTCAGACCATGTAGGGGCTGTTTTTAGGTTAATTCTTTTAGTGAAAAGATTTGTAAGTCTTTAAATGTCAGGCATACTGAAAACAGTCAGTAAATAAAAGAGGATAATAATACCAGTAGCAATAGTATATCATGAAGTTGGAATAGACACTCTGTACATCAATAGATAATCACATTACACATTCCATCTGAACATTTCAGACTTAATCGAAGGCATTAACTTGACTGTCAAGCACTAAAATAAGGAGGTTTGTTTGATAGCAAATTTCTTCACCATGAGTAAATATCCTTTATGTCAGATTCCTACACAAGTATTGATAACTAGATTTCCACATTAAAAAAAGTAATAGAGAGTTGCAACAGATGGTCCAAGATTTTCCTATGAAATTTTAACAAATCAAATTATTAAATACGATTATTCTTTCTGCTACCCTGGATTTTTTCCCCAAAAATTTTAGTATAAAATATTGTATGTTATAGATTTAATCTTAATTAATAGATTTAATTAATAGATTTAATCTTAATTTAATCTTAAGGGATGCTATGCATCCCTTAAGGTGCTATGCATCTTAAGGGATGCATAGCAGGGAGAATGTGAAACTTTGGGTGCAGTAGGAATAGCAAATTACTTTCAGAAAACATTCAAAAGTGCCATTTCCACTTGGCCACCCTCTTGGTGACTGAGCACAGTTAGTTCTTGCTGAGCACTGACAATGGAGCTCAATGCTGAAGTAACTTTTGATGACTGTTCAATGTCTTTAATTACTTTCCTTTGTGCTTTCTTTGCATATGTCAACTAAAACTGGGATAATTTTTTTCCACTTTCATACACCAAAAAGCTTCTACATCTTGCACTCCGTGAAAATGCGCCATCTTCTTTTCAAGTAGCTTCAAGAGACAAAAATCAACATCCAAATATTACAATAGCTTAGAACTTTTCTTCTCATAGCACTGAGTTCTCCTGAGCACACTCACAGTTTCAGAACTGCATTTTCTTATAGCACATCACGTAGAGGAGGTCTCTGTGCCTGTCAATTCCTTCAGGCAGGTATCTGGATATACTGACAGGGTCCTTTTATGGCTGGTACCAGAATACAACCCTCCTCTCTGCTATGGAGGAGGTACAGGCAGAAGTTCAGATAGTGGCTCATGTCAGTGTGAGGTCCTCAGGGATGTGTAAACATCTAAATACCCTTGCAAATATCAGCCTTAGAAATGGGTCTGGTGAACTGATATCAGTAGGATTTTGAGATTTACAGACATTGAAAACCTGGGCCAGGAAAAGAGAAGGGTACACAGAGAAATCCTTGTGGATACTGGTATGACCCACATATATTTTCAACTTGTTACCAGAGAACACTATATCTGGATTTGTTTACCTCTGACCTGAAGGAAGACTTCTCAGCTCTATGTAGTGTGTGAGATACAGTCATATTTGAAATACGACTCATTTCAGACCATATTGTCTCAATTATCTGATGATACAAAGGTGGTTGTCGACGAGGTATCTGGCAAATACTCCACATCAGTGCTACCGGCACACTTATCTAGCAGATGTTTAGAATGAAAGGCTGGCAGTTTTTATGTGATAATTAAATCTTTTTAGTTGACAACTGCATCTTAATTTAATTTTAATCAAGAGTAATAACCACCCATAATTGCTATTATGGTGAGACTCCATTTTTATTTAGGGCCTGAAGCAAAAGTGAACAAGATTTTGCCTGTAGATTTTAGTCTAAATCTTTCTGATCTGAGATATTCTTCTAAATATACTAATTTTGAAGTACTTCCAAACAATAAATAAATGAATGAAAAAGCAAAATCACAAATCAGTGGAAATTACTGTACAAAAAGGAATTGAGTATGTGCTCCAAGACATGACAAGGAAATACAAATCCCATGTCATTAGTGTTGTTAGGAACAGTGGAGAGCGTTTAGTGTTCAGGGTGCTGTTTGCTCAGACTGCTGTGGAGCCACATGAGCCCCATGTCTTTTGAAGCCTTTCCAAAATAATTGCAGGTGTTACCTGTTTAGTCTTGTGCAATTTCAGCCATGATATGTCAGCTTTTGACCCAGAACATCTCTCAGAACGAGAGCTCAAACGCTAATTGCTTCTTCCCAGGGATCTGTGCCCAGCACCTCCTGTTCAACCTGTGGCTCGAGCAAGTTCACAACATGCACACAGCCTGTTCAGAGCAGGCAGGTGTAAGAAATATCTATTATTTTAAATAGGTAGAGTTTCTGCATGTGTATTTGCTTACTTCTGTCCTTTCTACCCTCATAAAGTAAAACCTTCAGTAGAGAGAGGAGCCACTGAAGAACGAATTATATAGCAAATATGTCTCTTCTACCAAGGATCATGTAAATAAGTGGCTTAGAGGAAGCCAAGTGTGGGTAAGTAAGATTGATTCACATTCACTGATTAGACCCAGGGGGGTCACATCCAGGAATTAGGCCAGAAAAGTGATGGTAAAAATAGATTAAAGACAGACAGTTTCCTCACAAGATTTCTCGCTGCGCTTCACACCTGCTCACAGGCGGTTGCATGACCATACCTGTTCTGAGAGCAGGTCTAGCTCCAGTGATCACTGCTGCTGACACTAGACCTGATATTTTATGTAATGCAAAAACAAGCATGGGATTTAAATGTTTCTTATTTTCAAGAGCAAGCAAGGTGCATATCAAATCAGACAACTCCTGCAAGCAAATATGTCTCAGCTTATTACAGAATCAGGTAACAGAGGCCAAGGCAACACAGACTACACATGGATAATTTTTCCCATGAGGAACATGCTACAGTTCATAAGAGAACATCAGAATATCCTCTACTCATCACAGAAATCTAATAGATAGGAAACTAGGTGATAACTGGAAGAAGTCAAGTCTTCCCCCAGCAGATGCCAGCCTAGATTGATGTCAGCCAGTCTGCCCTCATGAAGTGACAAACTGTCTCCTCCTGATTTTGCAATTGCTAAAGTTGAGGCTCTGACACCTGTCTGACCTCACTTTTGTAGGTTTATTAAAATCTTGAAGTTAATTCCGAGGTAGCAGATAGACTGCCTCAAAGAAAATAACTGTCATCAGTTTTAAAATTTCCAGCTATAACAGTAGTGAGCATCTTAGATCATTTCCACATTTTTGGATATCTGTATTCTTGTGGCAGTTTTATTCGGTTATTTTTCAGCTGCTTTGTGCATTTAGTTTACATACCGTGTTACACACACTAAATAAAGATGTACACATTCTTCTCTCAATAGAAATAATATGCAAACATTATTAGGAATTTTCTGAAAAGGAACAGGGACAATTCAAGAACATTTCTACTAAACAAAGTACAATGAATTCATCAATTCAGATAAACTTTGAAACTTGATTAAGTATATATCTTCCAAACACAGTAAACTAATATTTTTAATTTCTCATCAGCTGAGAAGATATAAAACAATTGCATCTTACCAATTAAGCAAAACCCACAACAACCAACCATATAAAAAATGAAAAATTTTATTTTTTAAGCAGTTGAAATTTGGTTGGGAACTTTGTTTAAAAAAACAAACAAACAAAAACGAGGAGGGCAGACACTAAAAGGATGTCATGCAAAATTTTCATCCTGCAAAAAATGAAGTTTTGTCATAAAATGTGAAATGGCAAAAAAGAGGTAAATTGAAATAGTCAGCACTTCTCCAGCCTTTTGGTCTGAACCTTAAGAGACTGTGCAACATTTTGTGTTAACATAGACGGGGAGTTTGGAAGCGAGCCAGGCAAGGTGGCTGTCCAGGAAAAATTAAATGAGGAAAACCGAAAAGAAATATTACCTTTACATATTGCCTTCTAATTAATTTTCTTTTTAAAAATGTGTTTTCCGATTTTGTTTTTTTGTGTTTTTTTCCTCCTTTATACTTTGAAAAAAGGCAGAAATTATGAAGAAATCTGATGGGTAAGAAAGAAAAAGTTTCAGAAGGACAGAGGAAAGCTGACTGTGGAGAACGTGTGCAATAAAGAAATAGAAGCACTGCTTACAGGACAAAATGGTCTTACACTTCAGTGCTGAGCAAGGGAGTGGCAAAAATTGGGAACTGAAGTAACAGCTCTTGGCCACAGCTACTTTAATGCCTGTCTTTGCCTACTGAATTTTGGAAATGGGTTTAAAATTCATTGCAGAAGAAAAACAGCCCTAAGGCTCAGAAGAGACCAGACCTAGAGTTTTCACTTGATCTCATTTGCTGCTTCACACATTTTCAGTGCAGTATGGCTGTGCTGGCAGGTCAAATTATCCAAAGAACTGTGGCCAAAATGTCTTTAAAACAGCACTGGCACCATGTTTTCTCTGGAAGAGGCCTGATTGAGTAATTCAGAACCATACGAAAATGTACAGGTTTTGACTGAGCTTGTATCCAGAAATGTTTTCTTGGCTCCATCACACGACTTCTGGTCAAAATTAGGAAGAGATCCCTTTTACATAGCTGTATGCCAGAGCAAGTACCCGGGATGTGGCCTGAAGGAACCAGAGCTGAGCTCCAGATGGAAAGCAAACTTTAGAAAATCTGTCCATATCAAAGACAAAAGGAATGCCTCGAAAGGAAATGTAGTTTTGTAGGTTATTCAGGATAGTCACTTACTAAATAAGTGGAAGAAGAGGCTAAAAGTGAGCACTTAGCCTTCTGGTATACAGCCACAACTGATACCATTCTGACCCAACTGTTCAGGTAGAACAACCTCCAGTGCTGACTGCAGTGTGGTGGTGAGAGAAATATTTATTTGCTATGAGATGGTTCAGTGTATGGCAGCAATATTTGATGTTCTAAAAAAGCAGGAACACAGTTTGAAGACACAAGTTTCAGGCTGTGTGAATTTAGTGAAATTTAAGTATACTGTTGGTTGAGTTCTGGTATCTGAGTGTGCAAACTGAAAGGGCCACAGCAACAACTCAAGACATCACAGCAGGAACCACCCACTGAAACTTAACTGATGTGAGCACAGGAGGCAGACTGGGAGGATTCTGAGGCAAAGCTCAAGATTTTTCAGGTCAGTGAACCAAGACATCAAAGAGCTAAAATTTTTGAGAAAAGGTGACTTCAAGGGAAGGCACACTCCTATTCTCAGAGAAAAAGGTCCAGGTAAAAACATCACTAAGGAGAAATATTTCTGGTACCATTGAGCCCATAGGGATAACTGTGAATCATATGTCTCTTTCCTCTAGAAAAGTAGTATATGGCACAAAAGACTTTCCTCATTACACTACAAATTTCAGATGTTAATGGCCAAGTTTTCATTTACACCCTTGATGGGTAACATTTATTTGCTCTTTTCTGACTCAAATGACATTGGAGAGAATTAAGTTTTAAAAAAATTTACTTCTCTTTTTCTTAATGCAAAACCTATTTTCAATATCAATGGTTATTTAGCCCTATTTTAAACATCAATGTGTATTTAGGCCTTAATTACAGAAGATACTTCTGTAAAAAATCTTGAAAATTTGTGATTAGTTCCCTCAAATAGAAAACAGAATAATATTTACAATCAATGTACTGGTAGCACGCAAAAGGTTAAATTCAACATTTGATCTTTTGACAAACACAATAGGTGTTAGTACCTTTGCCAGAAGATAACTTCAAAAAGCTGTTTAAGTTCTCAGTTTAGAGTTCCTATTCATTCCTTCTACAAGAAAGTACACTATTACTGCAATAGATCACCGGGGCTGCTTTTCTCTGATGTATTGTTGCAATAGATCATAAGAACGGTGTCTGGCAGGAACATGAATTTCAGACACGAACCTACTTTATATGTTTTATTTGAGAACACTTAAGGAAAATCAATGTGGAATTCAAGAGCTGGTACTGTAGCTTAAGAAATTCAGCAGACTCTTAAAATGCCAGAGGCGTCACAAAAGTTTAAGAAACTATGAACCATGAAGGATGAGATGGGCTACCCACAGCTGTTCATTTAGTGAATGGAATACCTAAAGATTTGGTTGCATAAATTCTTCTAACTTCTAGCCATCTCTGGGATCACTCTGAGGGTTTAAATATTCCACTATTGGTCAGCCTTGCTATTTCCCTCCCCCAAATAATTAGGAATAAAATACTGAATTTTTAGAGGCAAAATCAATTAGGTGGTGTTTTATACTTCAGAAGGACACAATCATGCACAACATATGGAAGCCTTAAAACCTGCCTAATTAACAAAGAAATTATATGAAGTAAAACATGTTTTAGAATACAGCAACAGATAATAGCTTTCGGTTCCCTCTTGGTCACACTACAGAAGTCTCTGTTATAGAAGGATTTGAACCTAATAGACTAATCATAGACTTGTCATCAGCTCCATGCTCAACTTCAGATCTAAAAACATAATGAGGATGACCCAAAAATGTATATAAACACACAGGTGTGGGGCTGATATGACAATAAACACGTCAGGCTTAAACTGAAGGCTGCTGCTGAAGCTATGCTGGTCAATAAATGAGACCATCAGAGCAAGTTTTACATTCCATGATTAGTTACCAGACTGTATTTATTTAGAAAGCAATGTCATATGAACATTTTCATTGCCAAGTAAGCCTAACAGGCCCATGCTCTTGCAATGGGCTCTTGCAATGGGGTATCCTGTCAATCATGATGGGTTTCACAGATAAGGATGACCAGAATGTTGTGATGTGAATGTTTCTGGTATCCAGCCAGTTTGTCTTGGTGTTTGCCACCCCATTTGTGCAGGGAACAGAGCTGAGCACATTTTACCAGTAGCAGCATTCAGAGGCTAAAGTAAACCCTTCTATTTTGTAATTCTGTCTGCGTGGATATTCTAGGGATTCATAAACTTTAAGGCCAGGAGAACCATTAGATCATCACACTTAATCTCCAGTACACCACAGGCTATTACATCCAGTTACTCCTCTATTAAGCTCAATAAAGCATAACCATCTTTCTCCTAAAGCACCAGTCTTCATTTGAGGTATCAAGAGATAGACAATCTACTATCTTCCTTGCTGTTTCTTTATAATCTGAGGGCTAGACATCTTCACACTTAAAACTATTTGTACAAATTGTCATTTGAATTTCTCTAGATCAGCTTCCAGGCACGACTCTCACCTGCTCGTCTCTGAGATTAAAGTGGATAGTGGATTTTTGTATCCACTATCTTCTCCACATGAAAATACTTGCAAACTGCAATCAAATCATCATGTCTTCCTGAGATGCTAAACAGATTTGCATTCTTTAGGTCTTTCACAGCAGTATATTTTTCAGCTCCTAAATTCTCTTCTGTCGTTCTTTCTGTACCAGAGTAAGTGGTTCAGCAACTTATAAAATATATCAGTACTAAAAATGTATAAAGCATTGCTTTATCTGTCTCAGCAACGCTGGACAATCAGGTAAAAATAACTTCTTAAATTCATATCTTTTACTCTTCTAATACCTCCAAGGTAACTAATTTCTTTTATTTGTTTATATGTATTTATTTATTTGCAGGGAGACATGTCACAAAGGGACCTCATGTTGAGTTGCCTCCTGATTCTGAGCCCTGAAATTACTCATTCAAATAACATCTAAGCCTTTCTGCACTCCTTTAGAGTAAACCAAATCAAAGCAACCTTCTGGAGAGCATTTTAAAATTCAGATTTCCACATTTAAAAAAAGAAAAGGCAAGACTTTGACAAAAAATGTACAAAGACAGAGCCTGAATCTTCACCCTTTGCACACATCAGTGTGTACTGTACAGCACATTTTCATAGGTCTGCATATGACAGCCAAATTTAGTACAGGTTTGCTCAAAATTCAGCCCAAACTGGTGGCCTCTTCTTTATTTTGTGGTTTTCAAGCTCTACCTCCCAACACACTGAACATGGAGGAGGCAATAATGTCTGACAGCAAAGTGCTACCCACCAGGGAGGGTCCTGCAGAGAGCTCCAGGACTCCACCTATTGCCTTGATCCTGTTCCTGCCTGATTTCTTACTTGAAGTCTTACCAGTTTCAGCTGCAGTTCCCCATTCACTCTGAAGTATGTGTACGTGTACATATATATGTGTAAAAAATCTCAGATCTCTAACTCTGTGAACCTGTGACTTTTGCAAGGCTCTGGTGTCTGAAAGGGAAGAAGAGGATCTGACCTTTCAGCCTTGCTGTGCCAGTGTTCTCCTTCTGTCATGAACCTTCTGAAAAGGAAGGTGATGAGAATAATCAGGGGGAAATAGCTGCTCTTATTTGAACAGCCCAGGCTGTTCAGGTGCAGCAGTTATCACTAGGTATTTTCTCAGCCAGCTGTTGGTTTGTGCTCTGTGCAATGGCTTCTGACATTTTCCCAGGAAGCTGCATTTCATCTGCTGAATAGCCCTATTTTCACATAACATGATGGTGCAAGCACAGCTGCTGATTACTGTGAGACCTCTGAGTCTGTGTGAGGGTCCTATCCTCCACACTGTTTGAGGTGTAGATGGAAAAAGGAGTGCTCATACTTCACACATTACAGGCTTCAAAAAAGCAAAATTCCTTTATGGGGAAAACAACAACAACAACAAGACTATCAACCAGTAGCATTAGATCAGTATTTAAGCCCTGTATTTAAAAAACAATCTCTTTTTAATTCTCTTCATGCTACCTTTCACTACAGGAAAATCAGAGTATTGTGAAGGTGTCCATAGTCTCCCCACCCTGCTGGGGTGGGTAGGGCAATGATGCAGCAGCAGAAGGACATCAGCAGGGAGTTGTCATTTCACAGAAGGAGATGGGTGGTACTATGCCACTTTTTCATCAGGGTCCAAAGAGGTTGAATCTCCAAAATGCATCAGTAGCAGTTTAGAGTTTTAATTTCTCTGCCTCTCAAACCCTGACGAACTCGTCATAGAAAAATTAAATCTGGATCTAAACCACTTGGTTTGTGGATTTGTAGAAAAATGAAGGTAAATTATTAGAACTATGGTGCTCTGTCGTGCTTAAAACATTTCCAGATTCATACCAGGCTTGTATAAAAAAACAACCCCAAATACAACACACTGCCTTTGTATAAAATTCTATTTCTCCTTTGCCATTTCCCTAGCCTGCCAAAATCCTATTACTGCACTGAATTTGAAAAATTCAACAGCTGGCCCAGGACTCAATAGACTGTCCCCAAAGCAACAGTGTATTGCTGTTAAAAGCAGCCATTCCATACATATTCTTGGTTTTACCCTTCTGACTTACACTGAATGCACCAAATCAATTACATGAATTCATCATATCACACTGGATAGACCAAGCTTCTGTACTAAGTTCTCAGGAAAATCAATCAGTGCTATTAGACTCTCAGGAAGCCCAGAGGGAAAAAAAATACTGTGGAGCCAGACACAGCCTCTGGGGATACAAGTCTGTTCCTGCTGATCTCCAAAAATGTGCCCCATCCTCTGATACAATACTTTAAAATGAAGTAGAATGAGTACTATGCCCCAAAATAAAGGTTTGTCAGAGATACTGATAAACTTGAATTTGATACATAAGGACAGCAAAATCAATGCAGGCACTGGAGGAGGATGTGTGGCACCTGCAGAGTGAGTGGGAAGATGATGACTGAAGGTGGGAAGGTGGCAGTTTGCTTTGTGACTATCTAGTTGTCATCAGGAACCACAGAGAAAGGAGGGGGAAAATTAAATATTCACTGAGCAGTATCAAGCCACTCCCTCATAAAATACTTCTAATGTTTTTTAAAACAAATCCAATAATAAATGACCAGTTAACATCTGTGAGCAGTGTTTGGGACCAAGACCTCAAAATGCCTGTGATTTCCTGATGTTTTGCACTCACTGTTATCTTGAAATACTTTCCTCCTACACCCTGGCAATGGGTTGAGATGGTGGAAGGAGATATAACTTCTGTTCTGTTCAAAGCTTGATGAAATAATACAGGATAAGAAAACCAAACTAGGCAATTTAAATTATGTATCAGAGGAGAACATGGATTTTTTGTAATAGCAACCAGCAGAAAAAATAGAAAATAAGAAAAATAGAGAAGCATTACTGTCATCACAGACCCAAACTTTGTGATTTATTATTTAAAGATGGGGAGCTTTATTCAGTAGAGAACTTAAAAACAGACACATGAGCCCATGTTTAGGTGCTTGCTTTTACAGTACAACACTGAGGAGAGCTGGAAGACAAAAGGGTGAAAGGAAAACAAATTAGAGATCTGTAAGCTGATCCTGATTCTGATAACTGGGGATCCTGGATCTATTACATAGAAATGTTAAGGATAGGACAGGGTTCTAACTCAAGTTTTTTTTCCTGGGTTTATACACTATTTTACAAGCCAGGACAGCATGCTGGGAGGAAAACTTGCTCCATGCAGTCTCTGTTTCTGATTTCTCTTTAGCACCTATTGCTGCCAAGTGAAGAAAGAGTGCTTTCAGCTAAATGGATCTCTGGTGTAAACCCTGTGGTCCTTCTCACATGCTTAACAATGAGAGAGCTATTTCCTGCATAACTAATGTTCTGTGTTTACTTAAAAATGCATAAAGCACATGGTTAATTTCGTTAATTACCCCCTATTGTCAACAGAGTTACTTCAGGCAAACACCAATATTACTGACATTTCTCTCCCCTCCTTTCCTTCACACAGTGCAAAACATTTTCCTCAAAACTCTTGCTAGAAAAATGCCTAGTGTGGTTCCTGGGTGTGTTATGAGTCAGATCTTTAAAAATATCTCCTTCTTCAGATATTATTTTATAAATAGGAGATACTCACAGAACAAATAAATATATTTAAAAGAGAGAAACTATTCTACCTTGCCTTCCAGCCATCATTGTATTCTGCCATAGAGGGGAAAGGAGAAGAAAAGCTAAATCAAGAAGGGAAAATGTGAGAGATGCAGTGACAAAGAGTGCCCACTTTTCTTTCACCTGTCAATAGTTTCTCAGGGAATTACAATGAAATACATCTTGTGAATGCAGCAACAGGAACTTTGTGTGATCTTATGCAGGGAAACAAGCAAACACAATTTACAGAAAATATCATGCAAACTGTTACCATACTGATGCTAAACCACTAGGTAGCCAAAACACATAATATGAATAGATGTCTATTTTCTAAATATCATGTGAATACAACAAAATTATTCAGGCACATCAAATGACTTAGGCTTTTTCCATCTCTTAAATTATAACCCTGTAGGCTATTTCACCTTGTACAAAATATAACATTCAGATAAACAAACACGAGCTGAAAGGTTCCTTTTTTCCCCCCCTTCTCCCCTTCTGTTTCTCCAGGATGCTTTAACCACTATATTCTCCCCTTCTGTTTCTCCAGGATGCTTTAACCACTATATTATTTTAAACAGATCCACAGGAATACTAATTCAATCCCTCTTGATTGGAACAGCTTAAAAGAGTATTTGAGACATTCTAAGTTCTGGTAGACCAAGAGTACACTTATGTTATGTGAAAACCAAGAGATGGGACCTCTAATAGAATCTTTTGGATATGTTTCTGTAACCCAGAACAACTGTGGGAAAAGAAAGCATCAGAAACACTACCAGATGTAGTTTGTAAAATTAACATAATTTTTGTATATTATCTGATTCTAAATGACAGGTGGAAAGCATCTCTAGATGTGGTAGATATTCAGCTCTCATCCAGGTGCTTTATATAGCATGGCTAACGTGGATTTCCATATGGAGAATACATTCCCCAGGCATTTGAAGGGGTGTGGATTCCCCTTGGTGACAAAGCACATGAAGCCTAGGAATCAATGTCCTTCAGCAAGTTGAATCCTTGGGCTCAGATTAAAAAATCATTCATGTATCACAGTTCTTAAATTCAAAAATGGTGTGTAAATAATTCTTGTTCAATTTTAAAACATGCTGAATGCCTACAAGTCTCAATGGAAAATTTAGGTATTAAGAATTGACCTAGAATAAAAATCAAATAAGAGCAGACCTGGCTTTTCAGCTCTGAAATACAGATTTAGAGGGGCGATTTTTCCTGAAGTGTTTTAAAAACCAGTTTTACTAATTTAGATGCAACATCTCTCTTTTCAAAAAGAATATATTGATTTGATCCAGCCTGTAGAAATTCTCAGTGCTATAAAATTGATGAATGGAAACGTGTTCGTGTGAGTGATGATGTTTACCTGATTGCACACTAAAGACACACAAAACTTTCTGTATGACCTCCATAGTGAAAAGCAAGGTTCTTTCAGACTTCTGTATCGTAGATATTATGATAAATTTGAATCACAGATGCGCTAATAAATACCCTTTCACCTAATAGTTATATCATACTTTGGATTCTGTGCTAGTAGGGTCTGCAGGGCTTTTATATGTGGAGGAGGGTGGAAATCTGTGTGATACATTCAAATTCAACAAAACTTCCAATCATATTTTTGGTGGCTGATTTACATTTCTCTATCATTAACATCCTAGAAGCACTTGGCTGTTTGTTGGTGGCAAGACCTTTGGCTCTGACATTGCAGTGGGATATCACTCGGAAGGTCTGCTGTCCATAAATCAATTTTATAGCCATATTATAGCCCAGAAAATTCTGCCTTCATATTATAACTGTAAGTGGCAAAGAACTTCAACAGCAAGATGTGATCCACAAATTTCATCCAAGTCGATGTCTGTTATGTCTAAGATTTATTTCCTACCCTAGCTGTTATTGCAGTCCATACATGTGAACCTGGCAAATACTGGTAAAGCTTTCCTTTCCTCTTAAATAAGATAGACAAACTCTCATAATGTATCTCTATCTCTTTACCTTCTCTTGTTCTACAAATATGCCTAATCACAAACTACCAGACAGTTTAGCCACTGTATCTTGTTCCTGAGATCCACAGAGGGGAAAAAAAACTGTAGAAATCCATTTAATTTATAGCTATTGTATTAGTGCAAACACAAAACACTGTGTCTTTCCAGTGTTACTAAGCACAGGGTAAGAGGGTCTCTGCTTCAGTCCATACTCTCAAAGAGCAGAATGTACCCGAAACATGGCAGAGATTTTTACAGGCAAGTTCACCTCTTTGCACCCCCAGAGTAAATATCTCTAAACTTATCCCAGTTGCCCCCAGGGAAGAGTTTTTCTCTTTCAAGTTCCAGTGTCAAGATCTTTCCTTGAAGAAAAATGTATGAAAGTCTCTGTGGGCGCGTAGACACAGTTCTCCACCCTGAGAAAATCTTCCGAAATGCAGGCAAAAATTAAACAACTCACAAATAGGATCAACATTTCTTCTCCCAGCCCAGGAAGACCTGGGTGAAGCTGATGTGCTTTGTCTTTTCCCTGCCAGAGCTGCTCCAGCCCAAGTGCTGGATGGACCAGGAAGCACCTGGGTGAGGTTGTTTGAGAGAGCACCAGCACAAGCTGGTGCTAAAAGTGAGCTCATGCTCAGTATACACCAAGAATGCTGTTCTCATCACTGCCAGAGAATATTAGTATGTCAGTGAACTTAAAGCTAATAAGGAAAATATTTTCATTATCACTTCAGAGACTGTCCAGCTTCTGCATCTCTTACTTGGCCATAGCATAAATACTCTGTTTCTCTTTTATCCATAGGACTCCCAGGTCTTTACCTTTGTTACTGCTCTGTGTAGATAAGCACTGCCCTTGTGGTCATGTGGATCTGTTTGAGAAGGTTTAATTTAACAAGAGCTGTGGTGTAGGGGGTTTTTGGTTTGTTGGTGGGTTTTTTTCTTTTATTATTATTATTATTATTGTTATTATTAATATTTACTGATTTGCAAAACTCACCAGATTCAGTTTTTACTTTCTCCTTTGATGTTTTTGAAGCTTTTCAAAGTCATATGTGAACCGGAAAAAAACCCAAAGGATTAGATGTCTGGCTAGGTTCTGACTTTGGTGGTAATGCAACAGTAACACACTAAAAAGAGTTGATTTTGTACTATAACAATGCTAGAAGAAAACAGGTGGTTGCTAATAATGTGTTAATAAGAGTCTGTTATTTTAAGACAGTCATGTGATTCTGGGCCAGTTTCTCACTTTTTCATCCCAAGTGCTCTAGTCCCATGCTTTCCTACATAATTCTACCTCTAAAATCCCCAGGTCAATGCTGGTCTTCTGCAGGGAACATATTGTGTGTAAATGGCATTACAGATTGGCTGCACTTCAAAATACACCCATGGCCAGGGAGAAATTATGATCCTGCACACTGGCAATGCAGGGATGTCATGCCAGGGCATCCTTCAGCACATGGGTCTGCTGCTCCTGCAGAACAAAGAACCATCATTACAGCCTTAAACCCTCAAACTTCCCAGGGGAAAGGAGAATATCAAATACTTTCTGCATATCTGTATGCAAATACAGATGTGGGTTTTTTCATACAAAATGTGTTTCTGCAGACAGAGTTGTGGGTCTGTATGTGTTTGTAAGTGATACATTAATCAATACAGTAATACATACCCATGACTATATAAGCCATGCATACACACACACAGAGTCTCTCTATGTACAGCACATTATAGTTATACATTGTAAGCACCACAAAACTTCCATACACACCAATACCAAACTGCAGTAAAGAGCAGAGAATATACTCCAGGACAACTTAACCAAAAATCCTGCCTGGGAAAAACTGAAAGCATCTTCTCATTGTTGAGAGATGAGTCTGTTGGCTGAAGGCTCTCCTCTCTTTCCATGCCGGAAAAACAAAGACATTAAAAAGCACTGATGATTGTGCTAATGATCCAGGCTGGTTTCACCAACATTTCTGCTAATCTTTGATTTTACCACCCAACAGAAGATAGAGAATGTTAACATGTTCAGGTTTTATGTGAGCTTCACACTTCTATTTTTGTGAGAACATTTACTTCTGAAGACCCAACCTAGGTTTCGTGCTCGATCACATATTTTTCTGTCTAACCAGTTTTATTATCAGATCACGGCTCTTTGCTTCAGGTATAATCAATCATTCTTGCCTGCAGTTTCATTTCAGATTTGCCAATAACACATGACAGGCATTTCACTTTTAGGCATTGCCTATTTTTTTTAATGGAGATTAATTTTTAAAATAAGATGCAGTTTTAGTGTCAAGATAATTAAATTTTTGTAAGAGATACTACCTTTCTTTTTGCTGCGTCAACTCTCCTGAACTCATACTTTTAGCAATCTACCACTAAGCTACTCAAATAAAATCAATAGGTTCTGAAGTCCAGCATGGAGAATTATTTTCCATTAATAAAATAACTTTATTAACTATGACAACCATAAATTGCTGAAACACATTTTTTAAAATTTCCTAATCTGCATAAGAATCAACAGCAGTGTTTTAAAGTGTCTGTATTGTCAAAGACAATAAATCTCTGTTTATATTTTTCAGTATCAAAGGATTTCTTTTGTTTATTTCTCTCAGCTTTGTTTAGCAGAGCCAACCTTGGTGGAGTCAATGAAGTCAAATAATGCATGACTTACCCTGCACAGCTTAGGTTTTGTTCAAGGTGTTGATGCTTTGTGATGTCTTTCAGGTACCTGTTGGTGTCAGCTGATACTGGGATATAAACTAAAAGAGGGAAAAAAGGGGGATGGCTATCTTGCCATTTTACTTTTTTTCCCAAAAACTTTTGGCTGGATATTGTAATTTTTCTGTTGCATCAGATTTTTTAGAAAAAATACAAAACCTACTCTGTTTCTAGCTGTTCTTTGGCTCAAGTACAAAAATACTAGAGAGTCCAGGAATTATAAAGGAGTTTGTTTGTTTTCATCCCTCTGGCACAGACAAGGAATCAGATTCCCCCACTGGTAAGAAAGCAATTTTACCATGATAAAACTGGGGTATACTCACTGGGGTAACTTTTATCATGGTGCTGTTTCTATTTTTAGTGGCCTTCATTCCAGAAGGACCTGAAGCAAGGTACATAACACAGCTGCTATTTGTCGCTGTTATGCTATTCACTGGCTCCCACTTAGACAGACTCCTATTGATTTCAACAAACTTTGGTTTTGACAGTTAGAATCAGGCAATTTTCCTAATTTGGATAAGAGAAAAAAGAAGAATTGGTCCCTTGTTCCTCTCATGTTGTTACCTTTCCTGCCTTCAGTAACAACCAAGTAGCTTCCAGTGCAGCGTCTAATAACATGAGCTGAAAGGCTCCTACTGACTTCCACGTGCCTTGGGTCAGACTCTCAATGGTTCAAGTTCGACATATTTTATTCCAATATCTTTGAGATGCACCTAGTTTCAGTTTAGGGAAGAAGCTTTACACCTGAAATTTGTTTTTATCCATACTTGTACCCCATGGTAAGTGGGAGAGAGATTCTTTCAGGATGGTAATGAGCAATCCCAGCCTTTGGCTCCAATGCCTGAGCACTGTTATTGCTTTCAGAACAAGGGTAGGTGATTAATATTTCTTCCCCTGCAAGGAATCTCTAAAGCCTTACCAGTTCTCTCAAACTCATTTCCTAGTCAACCTGTTTCTGATCTGTTATTTTTAGAGTGCAAGGTCTGACTCAATTTTGCTTTTTAAACAAGGAGAATAAAGCTCCTTAAACAAGGAGAATATAGCAGACCATGATGTTATAATCAAAAAAAGTCAGATAAAACTTTCATCTAAAATTTCAGGTTTTCTTTGAAATAAAGAGAATATTTTTCCAGTATATTTTTCGTTTTCATTATTTTTTTTCTTTGCCTCCAGTTTCTCTGGGACTAGAGGATTAGCTTGAATAGTTAATATCCTTATCCAACTTTAAAAAGCATTACAGGTGGGGATATAAATGAACTTGTACAAGAGGAAACAAAACCCTTGACTCATGTATTTCCTACTTCAACTGACAGGAAAAAAATGAAAAGAATTTTTGAAAAGACTACAGGAGTGTTATCAGTGTCCATCTGAACCAAAGCTCTAAAACTTGAGAGGCAAGTTCAGGATGCCACTTGTCAGAATATGCTGAATATACTGAATGTTATGATTAAATATGGATAAAATAGCAAACATTCTCTTTTACAGATACTTTAAAAATTTTGCTGTTCTACTTTTTAAAATAGTAAATTCTCTGGGCAAAAACAATGGTATAATGCTGAGCTGCTCTGAGAGATACCTTACCAGTAAATTAGGAAAATAATTAGAGACCTATAAAACGACATATAGAAAGAAATATAAACTAAAAAGATTGAGACTAAGATGCTCTAGTTAATAGAATATCTTGTGGGGCTGGGACTAAGGATTTTAAACTGATCTCAAAAACAAAAAAACCCAACGCCTGCAGTGTGTCACTTACTCTTCATGATCTTGGATTCTCATGAGAATAGTAAGACTGTCAAATACGTTGCACACATATATGTCAGCTGCTCCAACAGCAAGAGGATTCAGACAGACAAACGTGTCTCTTCAACGGGAAAAGGGAATGCAAGAGTCAGCAAATAGATGTATGGAGCTGACGGGCCAACAGCTTGTAGCCTTATGTTCCTGTGTGCTTAGCTTCTGTTAAGCCTTGCCCTGATCAGTGATCTTGTATTTATTAGCATCTATGCAAATCAAAATTATAATATGCACTTAATGGGGGGTTAGTAGGATCAGCCTTTACAACGAGCTGAATTCCTTCTCTCCAACCCTGTTTTTAAACTTCAGGGGCAAAGAGTCATTACTACATATGTACCTTTAAAAATGAGATTGTTTATACCTTTTAGTATAATATTAGTTATACAACACTGTTCTGGTTTCAGCTGGGATAGAGTTAATTTTCTTCCTAGTAGCCTAGTAGTGAAACCACCATAAACATGTAAAATGAATTATCTTTCACAGACGAGAAGTGCCATCTATTCAGGATTCAACAAGACTGTGAAATTAAACTGATGCATAGACATGCATTTGCTAGTTGCCAGTTTGCATAAAACCATGTTTCATTGAGCATTTTGCAAATATGTGGTGAAAGACCAAAAAAAATACAGATTATTCTAGAAGTTAATAAAAATTTGATATAATAACCACAGCTAAACTGTATTACATAGCTATACATTTTTCACATGTTTTTTTCCAGAGGTACTCAGCCAGAATTGCCATAAAATTAATTCCATGAAATAAGAATTAGAGATGATTAAGAAAAAAGCTATTCCTCATAGTTCCCTTAAGAGAACTCACAAAATAGACAAAAGGTTTTCTGGAGAATTGCTACCCTGTTTTAATAGTTATCATAATGAGACTTTAATCATTGACTGTGACCTATTACAGGGAAATAAAGAAATGTTACGTGGCCTAAACATGGCTCTTGTTTCATGGAATAAGAAGAAAGGCTGTGCTGTGACCGATCTCTAATGCACTTTTACAGGACTATCTTGCAAAAGACTGCAAAAGACTGGTCTTTCCTAGTCTTTCTCTTAATAGTTATTTCTAGGGATAATTTCCATTTCCAACTCTATTTATTCCTATTATCATTCAGAAGGTATCCAAGGATTATATGAACTTTCTATTATCCATTTTTAAATTCACTGACACATTCAAAGAAAATTCTTCATGGTGAAGCAGGAAAAAGACATCCTGATGGCAAGCCTAGGGATGTGTTTCAGAAAATCTATTGTACATGGTGCAGCAGCAAGAGCTGTGATAAATTTTCCTTTAAAATGCTTTATGCAAGTATTACAGGCAGTAATTTTCAGATTACGTGTATGGACAAAGAATGCTTAGAAATACATATTTTCAAAGAGCAGGACATTAAGGTTTCTGACAACCCACAAATGTTCTTATGACTTGCACAATAAAGTGGTTAAAAAAAAAATCTTAGCCTCTCCAGTAGCTTACTAAATTATTTTTCACAGTTATCTGATAATAAGTTGGACTTCAGGCAACCTGCTCATTATAATAGATACCAAGCCCAGCACCACACGGGTAGTTATTGTGGAAAACCATAATGGAAAATAGTGGAATAGTGGAAAATCCAGTGAGATTGCCAGTTGAATTTATCCATTGTGATCCAAACTGGAGCTCTGCAGTCTCTACATGATACTGGAATGCTTTCTGTCCGGCTGTGGCCTCAAAATACACCTGTCATGCCCTCCATTTCTGGTGAAACACATAAGCCACTCTGATGTAAGCTACAGCAGGACACCAAAATACCTTAAAAAATCCATGAGATTTACCTATTTTTTTCCTACATAGTTTTAAACCTGAGTGTAACATTGAGAAGAGTTTTAAAAAGTGATCAACTGATATCAAATCCACAGCCAAAATGAACTGAGAAAGCAGTTGCATTTCAGCACAGGTAACACCCCCTACAAAACCTAGAGACCTCTCACTGACACTGACAGTACTCTGGGAAAGGAATGCTATGAATAAGCCAAGCAATACAAAGGTTTTGATAAAAATATGGTTTTAGGGCAGTCAGCAGTGCCCTCACTGTCAGATTTGTCAGCATTGCTTGACAACACCAATCATGACTTGCTACTGATTCATCTTAGACTTGACAGAAAAGGAAAGAATTGCACTGACCCTTCCTTTGGAGAGAGCATGACCCAGAGGGTTCCAAACAGTATTTAGGACACACAGGATGCACAGGATGTATAGGATTTCTCTTGAGATCTGGCCCTTTTTTTCCAAGGCACTCTGCACATCATGCAGAAAGCTGCTCACACATAACTCTGTGCAGGAATGAGTCAGTCCTGCAGAACCAGAAACAATTCTTTATATTCTTGAGCACCATCTACTGGTGCCTTGCCCATAATAACCCCAATTCTGATCAAGCACCCAGGTAGCAGGCTCAGCACTTGTCAATTCGACTTTTGTGAGACACCTCATTATAGATGTTGAAAATAATTCCCATTAATTGCCTTAACCTTGGGTCAAACCCTCTGTTCTAGCCTTTGGGGAAAAGATGATCTTCACAAGATCTTTCTTTTTAATTCTCTTTGAAAATCTCTTCATATTTCAAAAATCCATCACTTTCTCTTTAAGATCTGATAGGCTGTGATTTTTTAATGCATTCTCTTTAATGTTGCCCTAATGGATTTAAAATTGTATAGACTACATTTGTCATTTCTATACATCTATTATTTGCTAAATATATGTCTGATTCAAAGCTCTCTGCAGAGTCTTTCCTACTGTTTATGAGTTCTGGACCCCCACACCTCATTAAACCAATTCTTGAGGGAAAATGTGAACAGGTAAACAAAAAAAAAATGCCTCACAAGGTATATTTTCACAACACACCAATAACAATCCTGGAGCCTTTGCTATGTCACTTAGTTGAGAATGGGCCTAGAAGAGTGACCCATTTTTGGTGATTGTAGCTAAAATTTGGGCAAGGAACAACCCCAAATTTTTATTTGATAAGATCTTTTCTTAAGCTATGAATTATCTTGAGTGCACCAGAGAAAAATTTCTGTGAACACTGAAGGCTTTGCTAAACTTGCTATCCCCTTCTGTTCTTATTGTAGAGTCAGTGTATTTAAGACACAGGCAATTAGCTACAGTGCTAAAACCATTTGGGAGCATCCAAGGTCAAGATCCTGCTAATGGGAACTGAGATCTTGCTGCCCCTAGAGAATGCAAGAGTAGGCAACACAAATTATAATTTTTTTTAATAACCTGTTGGAATATTGTACAAATCACCCCCTAAAATCAGTAGATATGCAAATTTTTTGTGTTTGTGCCTAAAGATTAATTTTGGACAAACCTATCCAAATGCTAAAACTAAAATTTATTCTTTATAGACCCAGAAATGGCTTTAATACTTAATATCAAATATTAAAACGGTGAGACATATTAAAATATTATTTAAATATATTTTAAACGAAAAGCAATACTAAATGTGGTTCCAAGAAAATGTGAATTTGAGTAGTATCATTATTTGGTTTATTTCTCTCTTAAGACATCATTCACAGAAACAATGAAAATAAAATGTGGGATAATATAGCGGCATTTTTTAAAACTATATTCCTTCAGAGATGTAAAATCTGAAAATGTGCATACTGAACAGTAAATTACAGAATATTGTCTTTATTATTCTCTGCTGAAAGATGTGAAAAATTCCACTGTTTTAAAAGATGTTTTGCTTTTCTGGCATTTCTCTAAAGAAGTCCTGCTGGAAAACTGGAGATATCTATACTGTCTCTGTGCATGTAAGATGGATATTTACAACACAATCTTGTTTGCAGAGGCAAGGAAGCCTTGCAAACACAGGAGACTATAAAGCTATTCAAGCATGATAAAGTCAGGATGTGTAAAAAAAAAAAAATTCTTAGTTTTTTTAGGTAATTTTGTTTGCTAATCCGGATGCATCAGAACATTTTCTCCACATGGCCTGGGCTCACAGGTGCACCTTCCCAGGTGCACAGAGGTGTACCAATATGCCACAATTCATCTTTTTGGCAGGGAAGTCTAACTTAGAGGGGGAGGGATCACAAAAAACAGCAGCCACTTGGACAGATGGAGTGGACAGTTTAGGCAACCTGAAGTGTTGCAGCTTTTGGAGGCGATGAGGGGAACATCTTTAAACCAACTCTGCCAAGTTTTGTGCCTGTGTGGGTGAAGCTGTGTGCCAGAAAACCCATGCCACCATCTCCAGGCTAATGGCACTTCTTTTCTTTTCTGCTGTCCTTGAGATAATCTCTTACAGACCTTGAACCTTGCACTTAATTTTCCTTAGGTTAATTGACATAATTTTCTATCTCGTCAGCAGGGCTCTGAGCCCTCCCTCTGCTGCAGACAGCCACAATTAGCTCAGGTGTCCTGACTTTTTCTGTCCCTGTGATTGTCCTCCCCTGGGACTAAAGATAATGATGACAAATGACCAGACAGCCTTAAATAAAACGAGTAACATTCATTCAACACCAAAGCATTTAAAAGAAAGCAGAATTTAATGCCTTGGATGTACATTTAGCTTTCCAAGATGCCCAGCTGGTAGCTGTAACCTCTTACAGACTTTCCCAGGCTGGCTGTGTTCCTGGCAGCTGCTGGCAGCTGGCCACCAGCCATTCTGCAGTTTGTTATCTCTTCAGTCAGAAGAGTTCGACTCTTCCATCTTCCTCAGTGACAGATATAGACTCCTGGAGGTGAGTCATTTCCCCAGTGCTGTTCCTGAGCCTGTCAGTGCACACTAATGTGGAATTTCCTGCAGAGCCCCATCCAGGGAGAGCTTCACATCTGAATAACCCTCAGTTTGTTATTCTCCCTCTTTGCCTTCACCACATGGACTGAGTGTGCTACTAAGGAAGGGCAGACAGGATAAATCCTTAGTTTCACAACAATTCTACATTTGTTCCCAGAAGTTTCCCATGGGGTAAAATTTCTATTTTTTCTAATCAGTTCTGCATTTGATAAAAGTCTGGTACAATATTTTACATTCTTAAATATATTCAAAGGACATTCTGATACATCAGCAATTTTAGGGTTCCTTTCAAATACTCTTGCCATCAAATCTAACCCCAAATCTCTGCGTATTGCTATCTGTTATAAAATTGAAACCATGTTTTACACCTTTCAGACAGATAAAACAATCAAAGCTAGAGCAAACAGAGATTTCAGTAGGCTGAAAAATAATCACAAGTATTTTGTAGCAATATAAAGAAATACTAAATTTTAATTAAAGTGCACAAGGTTATATTAGAGACAAAATCAGTGGTCATTTGGGATTCCTCTGTTTCTGGTGGTCAACTTGACAACATTCTTTGGAAAATGCTGAACTCTATTTCCGAAACAGAGCTACTGTAAAGGCACTGAGGTACCAGCCTCTGCTTCCCCAATTCCTCCTCAAATCACCTCTTCTGCAACTAAATTTACTTCTGTAGAAGTAGATTTTATGACATTTAATAATGGCATGTTGTAACTCATCCCAAGACAAAGCTTCTACCATAAGTCTAAACTGCTGATTTGGGAGACATTATACTTCAAAGCACTTTAGCTTTTCTGGGTTTCATCCCCTCAAATTTTGTGCAGCAAGGAAGACAGAGAAGCATACAACCCAAAACAAGCTGTCCCTGTGTCTCTAAATTATAAATATAAAAAATTAAAAGTGACCATAAGTTTTATAGGAAAAAGCCCTTTAAAATTGCATGAAATGCCTAGGACATATCTGCCCAATGTAGTATGAAGACACTATGATTGAAAGGTATTTCCTAAGATATTTCCTAAGATATTTCATTAGGATGTACAGATTGACCTTAGCTCCTTGTCCATTACAGAAGGAAGACACTTCAAGGATATTGTCATGTCCGGACTTCTTCAAATCCCGACAAAAGAAAAAGGGCTCTGTCCTCTTGTAGTACAAACAACTGTGCTACATCAGTCTCACTGAACTCAAGTTTTCTCTCCTAAGGAGAATCATTTTGTTGTCAAAGCCCTCTCAGAAAGCTTGAGAGGTTAGCCTTGAACTTTCTCCATATTCTTGGGTGAACCCCTGCTTAAGCCTAATTGTCAACATCTGGGAAGCTTTTGTCACAAAAATGAAGAGTTGCTTCTCCAGATCCTCACAATACATGGTATACTGTTAATTACTCCCCTTCTATGAGGTATTTGTGATTACCAAAATATATATTCCAGGTATCTTTATCAATACTACCCAGAGTGACAATTTCTAGAATAACTTTATAGGATGGTTATAAATGACATGGAACACCACTGTTATAGGAAAATTTTCCATAGACAAAGTATGAAGACTGCCTTTAGTGAAAAACTATTTAGGGAGAGTAAAGCATCTTTTTGCAAATATGTGTATTTAATATCACCTTTTCAAAACAGTCCACAGAAAGGCTACCTACCTAATCACAGGCTATGACTGTCACACCATTAATCTGGAATTTGTTATTTTCTATACAACTTCTGGAGAACATGAATTTTTATTGCTCTACCAGAGGGATGAGTAAATAGATCACAGAAAAACCTAAATGACAAGAGCCTGCCTTTAATCTACCCACAGTTTCTAGGCTGCAACTATTACAGATGTCCACCATAACCTATACAGCTACTTAGTTTCTGAGAAAATGATGTATTGGCTATTGCATTTTCAACTCTGACCTTTCTATTAATAGTTATCAAAATCTTTTACACTCATCAATTTTATAGCGTGTCATTTTATGATATTAGCTCTATCCTTGCTTTTTCCTGTCAGAGAGAAGGGACTGATATTATCAGCATTCATCCTGTGGCATTTCTGAGCACACCTAGATAGGAGGCAGATAAACAGATGGCTTCAGCTGTGTTTCTGACCTGGACACCTTCATTTGATCCTTATTCCAACATGGGAACCTGCTCAATGTTGGATGAAGAGCGGGAGATTTGCAGAGGTTTCAAAACCTGTTGGAGAGCCAATGTGTGCCCCTGGGACATCTCTCAGGAGCACCTGGGGGTCTGCCATGAAACAGAACAAAGAGAGTTGGAGAACAGTAGACATTCTGCTCTGAACCTGCTCGCTGCTGTTTGCAGTCAGCCATCTGTGCCTTATCCCCATGCTTCTTTTGTAGATTATGGGTTGCTTGAAGTAGCTGCTAATACTTAATGGTATTTCAGAGTAGTATAAAAAAAGCAGAGGATGCATTCTGAGCTATTTTCAGAACTCCTACATATGCACATGCACCTCCTACCCTAACTGTAGGTGGAAAGAAAAAGCACATTATTGTATCAGCACCTCAAAGTCTTGTAATGTCCTGGGCTTTCTTATCGGTTTTGTTCATATGGGCACTGTGCCACTGAGAAAATAAATGGTCCAAATCCAAAAGGAAACTTGGGACAGTGGAAGGATTTAATGAATTGATGCAGCTTTTCAGGAGACTCATATTACTAATTCAAATTTAGGACTGTCTTTCCTCATTGACTAAAGTAGAATGCTTCACAATTAAGCTTCCTGAAAGATAAGTAATTGCTTGGACAAGCCATCAGACAAGTGTTTTCAACAGAGGTCAGAAAGACGAATCAAGTGTTGAGGAAAATATTTCTTTAACATGGAAGAAAAAAAATCACATTGATACAGGGCAGAGGAGAGGGGGCACAGGCTAGCACTAGAGACCTCATGACTATAAACAATTTATCAGTGGTTAAAGACATGCAGACCTGGAGCTAGCAAAAGACATTTTGGTGGTAACAGATAACAAAGTATTTAACGTGTGTACAAAGAACCATGTAGAGTAAGTCCATTTGGAAATTACATAAAGCTGCAGATCAATGAAGCAAGAAAAACATTAAAAAGTACAATAGCAAACATTAAAATTATCCCAAATTGGTCCTAGAATGAAGAATAAGAAAGCACAAAAGTTACCATGATTCTTCATTTGAACCGTTACATTTCCAGTTGTCCTTATGATAAATCCTTGTTTACATATGTAAGGTGTATTTCCTCTTTGTCTATAAATAAGGTTGTAAGCATGAGTTCCTCTACAATACTGAAAGGTACAAGAACACACAGGTTTTGTGCAGTTTCAGTCATTTGCACTTATATATTTTAGTCCCAACTTGAGGTAAACCAAATCAGTAAACAGTGCTGCTGAAATCTAAAGTGAACTGAAGAACAGAAACTTGGTTTTGGCAGCAAAGAGGATTAAGCTTAAGGAAATAAAAGTAAAATACAGCCACCTCCATATCTCCAGAGCTACACCCCGAATTCTGAATGCCAAGCTACCCATTAATAGTGTAGGAATTCAGCTGATGCATCTCTTTCTCATGCTGCTATCCCTGATATTTGTTTACCACTACTTGCTGCCCAGCATGCAGCACTCAGAACAGGGATTTCCTCGGGGTTAAGAATGAGAGAACAAACAGATAGAAGATCATAAGAAAAGATGAGAACACATTCCTCATTAGAGTAGGAATTTTTTTCTATGGCTTTCAATTCAACTTGTCTTCTCTCTCTTTTTTTTTTTAATTTGCTCTTTAATTCAAAAAGAATTGGAGAAATACCAGCAAGAACAATCCCAACACCAAAGATACTACCATCAGCTCAGAGGCTGATGCTTGTAATGAAATAATCATCTGTGGCTTACAAAATTAATGGCATTTTTTTCAGTCTGGGTCATATGTGATATCAAGGAAGATCATGTAAACCTATGGCAAGAAACACATTTTGTTTTATAGAGCATTTAGAAAATGATGCTCTTGTTTTGTTGAAGAAAGGATTCCTTCCCCCATCTCTCAGCCCCAAAACTATAACAGAAAAAGGTCAAAGAATGCTTTTTATTGGGCCAATTTTCATTGTCTTGAAGTTGGCCAACTGCCTAGATACTTAGTCTGCTTTTGAAACTAGAAGTAAGTATCCAAATGATTTCTCAGATTCACTCAATTAAATAGTCCTTTAATTATCCAAGAGCTGGTTTCTTTCTTTAAACAAGTACAGATAAGAAAATTCTAATACTTGCCCTCCTTTGCCTTGAGGATAATTGATCAACTAGCTTAAGATGCTGTCACTGCATGCAGGAGAAACCAAATCAAGACAACATTTCTGTACTAGCTATTCTGAAGGCTAACAGACAACACAATAAGATAAAATCCAAAATACATTAATTGCCTCTTGATCACAATAGCAATCCAAAGCCTTAATGATGAACTTCATCTCTTCTCACCTGCCTGTTTGCAGTGGAATCCTTCTGCCCTAGTGTCTCAATAGTAAGGTTGTGTGAATGATGTCCATATTTTTTCATGCATTTGTATTATATCAGTGCTTAAAACCATTTAAATAGAAGGACAGTTGTCAGATGTGAATAAATTATCATAAGATGTAAATGACAGTAAATGAGGTGAGGACACAAAACACCTTTGCTTTACTCACACAAGACTCAATATACAGGTAACTCACACATAGAAGCTGGGCAACCCTTCTGTGTGGGAGCTGGGCTTGCTACCAGATGCACAGGAAAGATAAAGGACAGCACTTATTGCAGTGCCCTGTACGTAGCAGTGTCCAAATAGCCCATTTATACTCCATTTCCTCAAATAGCACAAAAAACACCCAGGGTCCAGAGGGTGTCCAGAGAAACAGTGGAAAATCTACCTTGACCCAAACGCATTGCAATAGGTAGTTTTTCCCTCCTCGTTAAACTCCATAAAAATAACAAAAGAACAGCTTTAAGGCACTAGTACAATGCAAGCAGACAGAGCAACAGGAGGATGGTGCAGTGGACCTCCAGAACCATGGATGTTCTCCTGCTCTTCCAGAAGTGACGCAACAAACTTGACCCAGCACAAGAAACAGAGGGAGCACAGCATGTCATGGAAGCCTTGCTACAATGCCACAATATTATACCCTATACAATCTAACCTGCAAAAGGAAGTATATTTGATACTTCCTGTGGTTTATTACTTCTTGCACACAAGAAACACCCACCTAAGAAAGCATAAATTGCTGTGAACTTCCCCTGTAAATGTTTCTGAAAGCTGTGAATGAAGGAGAGTTTGAGGGAAAAAAATGGCTCTCTGCTAAAATTCTTATACAGAGCAGAAAGCAACATGACCCTCTGAATTTGTCTTCAGGTGAACATTAATGAGAATACACTGATATCACAGATATACACAGGTCCTAGGAAGAGCCAACCAATATTTCCTCACCAGTGGCAGAAACAGTAATATCCAATAGGTCTTCAACATTTCCTCTATATTTTGGAAAAGCTGAAGAGGAAAGACAATTCATGAATAATACCCCTCCAGGTCTTCTTCACAAATCTTACCTGTAGAGTTTCCAAGATATTTTGGACAAATATACTGCAGAAACAGATGTAAACATGAGCTGTGTATAACTCAAACCACCACATTTTAGAGGATCTGTTACCAAATGGCACTATAAATTAAATTATGGCTTATTTGTGCCATTATAAAACTTAATTTGACATAGCAATATAAGCATTATGTTGATCAGTGCCAAAGAGTTATGCATAGACACTTCTAGAGGATGTACTTCGATTACACTGTTCTTTATGTCAACAAATAACCATATTAAATTACTTTTTTTTTTGGATTACTACCCATGAGTCTTCGAGTGCTTTTCAAGAGCCATGAGTATACCTATTCCTTTTTCATTGAAGAGAGGCACAGTTGTTATTATTTTGAGTTATTGCAGGTGCAAAAAAAATAAAGCAGATACATTACCTCCCACTCTTCTTTTCCAAACATTGCTCACTGCGGTGCTGGTAGCAGAGACTTTTTATGTACTGAATGATAAAACAAAGTTTAGAAAAGTAAACTACTATGAGAACACCCACGAATACTCAAACTTGTGTCTGATAGGACTGTGAAGGGTGTGGGCTTCAATTACTTTTGAAGGCAGAAATCTTAGTTTCCAAAGCTATTTATAACTGTGTGCTGGTTTTGGCTGGGGTAGAGCTGATGTTCATGGTAGCTGGTATGGGGCTGGGTTTTGGATTTGTGCTGGAAACTGTGTTGATAATATGGGGATATTTCCTTACTTCTGAGCAGCTTTTACACAGAGCCAAGGCCTTTTCTGCCTCTCACCCCATCCCACTAGTGAGGGGGCTGGGGCTGCACAATGCAGGACAATTGACCACCAGTGACTCAAGGAGTATCCCATACTATGCATCATGCTCAACATATAGAGCTGGGGGGAGACAGAGGAAAGGGTGAGGGGGACTTTCTGGATTATGGAGTTTGTCTCCCCAAGTAACCGTTAACACATCATAAAGCCCTGATTTTCTGGGGTTGACTACACCTGCCTGCCCATGGGAATTGGTCTTTAACTCAACCCACGAGCCTTCTCATTTTTGCCTTTCTGATCCTCTCCCCATACTCCACTGTGGGGAAGGGAGTGAGCGGCTGAGTGGGGCTGAGTTGCTGGCTGAGGTTAAACCACGACTAACTGCTAATTAACTATGAATTAGCTGGAGAGAGGTCATAGTACTGAAAATATGTTCAAGTAGAAAATTCTCTTTTTGAGAGTACAATTAAAGCCTGGCTCTGCAGGTTTAACAATTACTTCAATTTATGCATATCCTGATTTTATGGGTATTTGCCATTTGTGTGAAGGCTGCTTTATACAGAAAAGCTTTGTTCATATAAAGGTTGTTCTGGCAGAATTATTCAGAGACATGGAATCCCTCTGAAGTATCAAGGGTAAAACAGGTTTGTTTCAGCAAGGTCAATTTGCTTCTTTGGCTTCAGACTGTGCTGAATCTGATCAGCACAGACCATGCTGCCACTGTCATTGCAATTCACTTCCAACCCAACTCACACTGCACATCTAAAAACAACTCTGAAACTGAACAAATATAGTGCAGTTTTTCATCACTGATAGATTTTTTTTTTTCACCCAAAGGAGGTCTGGTAGTTTACCTATGTGGGAAACTTTTAATTAAATAGCTGCTGTGGGTGTTAAGCACATCTTCCCTTTGCTGACAGGGATAGACGAACTGTCTGCTCAAGGACCCATTCAGTCAATGAATTTTTACTTTTTAAAGTGTGTGCTTAGCAAAAGCCCAAAGCCTGCACATTTCTGGCCTGCATGGTTTGGAAGCCAGATCAGGAAGACTGATGCTTCTAAGTGTATGCCTTCCTTCCAGGCAAGATGAAGTTCTAGCAGAACCTCTACAAAAATTTGACAATAGCCAATTCTATTCTATGATTTAGTATTACTTTGCATGCATCTTTTCAGAGTTATAGATATGTATATGTAGCCTGTTGTAAATATTAAGTTTTAAGGCAATATTTAAAAAGAAATGCAACTGCTATCCAAAAGCTCCTACTGTTAACCTTAAGATCCTACACCTTAAAAATCCTACACTCAACCTCCATCTCCACAGTTCCCATTTTATCCATCCAGTCTAAGGTAATTTTTTTTACATTAGCTGGATTTGAGAAAGCCCTTCAGAAAAAGCAGATTTCAAATTCCACATGACTTGACACCTCAGCTGTCACAGCAGCTACAGGACAACACCAGCTTCTTACACAACTAATCTGCTGTATACACATCTGAGAAACTTTAACAGAAAGTTAAGGAAATGCTAAGAAAGAAAACATTTATGAATTAATTAGTTGCATATTGAAACTGTCTGGTGATGTTTTCATAAACTTCCCTGTGAGCAGAGTGTCAACTGGGAGCCTGATAGTCTGATGACTTAAAGGATCTTGAGTAGGAAGAAGTCAAACAGTGCCTGTATAGGCTGTTGCTCAAGAAAGTTTTAACAACACTGATCAGGTGTTATTAAACAACACCTTCCTTCCAAAGAAATTTTTGATAGAAAAATTACATTAAAGAATAATCCAGAGATGTAGGAGTTCTTAAAACTTATAGATCTTTGAGTTTGTTTGGATTTTCTATGTGCCTATTCATTTTTTTGCAAGACTAAATGTGTCAGAGTAAACTGCAAAAAACTTTTATTGACTATTTTAGTAAAATCTGTGAAATGAAATCTGGAGACCATGCATGATTCAGTAGGTAACAAATGATGATGGGATATCACATATGATAATGGCATAATTTAAAAATCAAAAATTCCACTACATAGAGATATGTCACGGTAGATAATGTAAGCAGAGGATTTCAATTCCATTGCTGGAAAGTTTTTACTATTACATAGAGCTGGCAGAAGCACAGGTCATGCTGTGTCAATGTCTGAGACTATTACTGATGGCAGTTGTGCTGTCCTCTCCACCTTATCAGGAATATTTTAAGAATCTCATCTATAACAAATCAAGTTCCTTACATGCAGGTGTGCTGGGAACTCCAAAAGCTACTTATTTTTTTGTTGTATTAGTATTTGTAGTCAATTTAATATATCTTAAGATGGAGTGTTCCGAAATGCTCCAGTTCCTTGAAATTTTGGGGTTTTTATTTTGGAAATCATTATTTTCAGTTCCATGAGTAATTTGAATTTGTCTAGCATGATTTAAAAGTGGCTTAGAAGAGTCTGAAGAAATGCTTAAGGACCTTCTTAAAAGCAGCCTCTCAGTCTCTTTTTGCTTGTCAATACCACTAATTTCACAGAAATTTTCACAGGGTGCATTGCAAGATTGAAAAGAGCTATAAATAAAGGTTTTTTTCTGGCTTTCACAGGTTGAAGAGCATTATGCCCTGGAGATCAAGATCTTTCCTTTTCCCATGCAGAGTTCTGTCATTGTGCAATACTGTAATTCTACATTTTCTTATAATATACACCACTAACCAAGGGGCTTCCTGCTGAGGAGTCCCAGGGGTCCCTGTTCCTCAGGAAAGCTTATAAAACACAACAACAATCAGTGTTTGAATGAAGGTCACAACAGCCCCCTGCAACAAGCTCCATGGGACTTTTACTAACATAAATTATGTAGAGTAAAAGAAAGCAGAGTTTAGAAATCAGTCTTTGTAGCTAAAATTAGAAAGGGAAACAAGTTCTTAACATGTCCTCAGTAATCTCTTTCCTTTTTGTGGTCCTTATCATCATAGTAGCATGTTAACATGCATTCAAACATGAGCAACATAAATAGCAGAGAATGAAGTTTCTTTACAGTTTTGGGCAGCTCTGTAAGGAAAATGATTACCCAACAAAATTTTTTTTTATGTTTGCCATTACAAGGCAGTTACTTCTTAGCTATTTCTTTCTATAAACTATAAATTCTGTCATTTGTCATCTAAACCATTCAGAGGAAATAAAATTGCAGTCGAGTTCTTAGTTTCAAAAAATTGGGTAGTTTACTTCCCACCACTTTTTTAACACAAGGAGTGCATTTTTTTCCTGAGTATTCAGGTTAAGCAGCATTTTATTTTGGGCTTATCACCGCAGGTTTCTGTAAATCTGCAGAACTAGTGAGGCTGTTTTCTAGTAATTCCTCAGTGGATATAAAGATCAAATCATCATACTGCTATTGAATTTGAAATGGTGCCATACATTTATTTCATCTGTAGTATTCATTTTCTGAAAAGAGTAATCCAGTCATTTTTTCTCCAAATACCAATGACTACTATTGCAGATGCAATTTTGCCAGTGGGACTAAAGGATGAATCTTGAAAGACAGTGGGAGAGCTTTACTGTTATGATTTTCATTTTGCTTTCTTAGGTATGCCATGGACAAAATATTTACCTAAAACAGATCTAAGAATAACTACTCTGAGCTTATAGGTTAAATTGAAAAATTCAAGATTTCCTAGAGAAGGTACAAGAGAAAGAGACGAGGAAATCTATTAAAGGTAATCTGTAAAGAATGTTCCCCTGTAAGTGACTCTTTCAAGGATTTCTAAGAAACAGAAAGTGTTCCTAGCAAGTTGTGCTGCTGGGAAACTGGCTCCCCTGCAAGCTGAACTGGCCACCCAGCATTTTGGGATTGGGACCCGCAAGGCTCTCCATGGGGACTCACTGGGACTGAGCACCAGGAATACTCCAGGTTTGGGAGTCTGCTTTCTTGGCTTTGAAGCTTCCTATGTCAAGAATCTTCCCATGTGATGCCTCTTGCAACTTCCTCAGGCTGTGATTCTTTGACTTAATAGAAGAAAGAAATCTTTCCATTTTCTTGTCTAGGTACTTTTAGACAGAAGAAGTTGCTAAGCTCTGTTTTTAAGTCATTTAAACCAAGTTTTTTTCAGGCATACTTCAATGTTTTGTGTCAGTTGCATATTTGAAGGGTTTAATAAACATGTTTAACACAAACATCTATGTTTTAAGATCTGTAGATTTGTCTTAACTGTTATATTTTCTTACCTGATCTGTTTAAGCTTCTAATTATACTTGTCACTCTACTCTTGATGAGATTCCCTTTTTCTGAAAACCTGCATATTGCCCTCAAGTATTGATTGCTTTTACTAGTTGTTTGAAAAAACATTTGAACTAGCACTTCTCTAAATTCCATTCTTTCTAAGATCACCAATTATTAAGAATGCATCTTTGACAAGAGCACATGGACATTTGATTTAACTCTAATTGCCACCCGGAACAGTATAAAAGATAATAGGACTCAATTTTTCCAATTGAGTTTTTTCCAATGTAAATAATTCCATGATTCTATGATGATCCAGAAACTACTGATTACAGCTGAGCAACATCTATGTTGCACATGAAAATAGTTCCTCATAATAAATGATAATACTCAGTAGAGGTATGGATGCACTACCTCCTCTAATATATCCATTACACCACACACTCCAGACTTCAGTTATTCTGAAAAGGATGTTGCTCGGGGTATAAATCAATCAAGAAAACTCAGTAGCCACTTCTGAAGCTTTCAAGAAATCTATCAGAAAACACTCCTGATCAAAAGTTGGTTCTCATTTTATACTTCTGACTTACACTATTATATGTTGGCTTCCAGGTCATGAATACTGATTGGAAATAAATGTGAGAAAACAACTGTAAGTAATAAGTGAAATCTTAGCTTGCAAATCTATTCAGCCAATGAATGAAATGAACAGAGTAGGAAAGAGCATATCCAACTCTTGGCTTCTTAATTTGCATGGAGACTTTAAATGTACACGACCAGATTTGCATGAAAACTAAATGTACACAACCAAATTTTTATACAGCAATGAAGCAGCTAATGCAGTTTAACTTAGAAAAAATTGCTCATTTGAATACTGTATCAGTAACAGAATGAAAGAAAGTAATGTACTTTCACATTAGTACTTCTTATTGAACAAACACACATATTTCAAGCTCAAATCCATACGATAATTATGTTACTGGCTGCAGACAGTTTAAAAAAATTTAGTGTTTAAACAATAAACCACAGTCTCATTAACTCTACCTGCAATTTATATTCATTGCCATTTTCCAAATTATTATCAGCCTGGTTCTACAAACCAGACTTTGCCCAGCTATGTATTGTTATAACTGTTTGAAAAACTCTGCTCCATTATCCCATCCCTTGGGAGAAAAAAGGGCCAGAGGATTATAGAAAACCCATGTGTCTCCATTCTCTACAAACCATGGAGAATGTCTGTGTGGCATTTGGAGGTCTGGACACCAAAATTGTGCATCTGCTAATACAGTAGATGGACAATACAAACCAGCCCAAAAGTCAGGACAACACAGGTTGGCCAAGATCTAGCCCAGCCTTCCTAGAAGGGAACAGATTTGGTTTTACTAATGGTCGTGGCAGAGAGATTGGACTGGTTTCACTACATGGGCAGGGTGTAAAACTATGTTCTATTTTAGCAAGATGGACAACTTTGGTTTGTAGGAGCACAAATTTTCCTTCAAAGTTTTACCATGGATGGATGTCTGCTCTCTTCACTGTTTATCAAAGAGACAGAAATGTGGTAACCAAATTTAACAGTTGTTTTTCTAGTGCCAGTATTTCACGAATGAACTGGGGAACTGGTGCCTATCAAGCTGATATCTAACTGGCTGGAAAACTAAAGTCAGAGAATCACTTTAGCAGTACCAAAGTGGAAGGTGGAGGGAACAGTATTCCCTGAGTTATTTCCAAATGTGGAACTATTCAATATTTTTCATTAGTGACCTTGATGATCGAGTAGTGAGCAAGTTTTTATGGTCATAGACACCCTCAACTGGGAGGATATGGAATTTAAAGCAATCCTGACTAATTGGAGAGACAATCAGGAAGAAAAAAAAAAAGAAAAGAAAGAAATAAGATGCAATTTCATAAAGGCAAGTGTAGCACTTTATAGAGAAAAATAATCAGGTGATGGACTGGAGGTGAAGGAGCAGGTCAAGAGAGCAGGAGCTAGATAATAACATAGCACAGAATCTACTGAGAGAAAGGCAAAAAATATACTGAGATGTATGAACAAGTGTCACATGAGAGATGTGTGAAATGCAGCAATGTTCTGCTGCCCAGCAGGACAGCCTTGAGAAATTACTGTGTCTGGCATAAGACACTATGCTGCAGTTCAAGAGAGACCTAGCAGGACTTGCTGCATAGATTCCAGGGAAGATGAATGAGAACAACCAGCACCTCCAGAAATGCTAGGAAATATAAGAAAAAAGTGCTAGAATGCCATTTATTTTGGCCAGGAGAGACACTATGCCCACAATAGCTGTACTCAAATATATAAAAGTTTCCTGCAATGTGGGAGGAATCTGCTTGTGATAAAGAGAAGCAGTAACAGTTTTAAGTTAAAGTGAGAGAGAATGTCTAACCTGCATCTTTCCCCACTATGAAACTCTGGCAAAAACTCTGCAAGCTCCATAGGCAGTTGTCATGATTGGAGATTTAAGTTTTGTCACAAATGAGGCATCATAGCTCATCCTGTCTGGGAGCTGGAAGATGAGCTCAGTGATACCTTACACTTTCCTTTAGCCTGAATTTCCACAACCTAGGAGTAAGGCAGTCGGTTACCCCAATCACAAAAATAAGGCATTGCTCCATGGGATCCTATTTGTGATGGTAATTACATAATTCATCTCACATGAGCCTTTCATAACAACTAAAAGGATTCAAATACTAGATGTGAACTTCAAAGAAAAACAACATATTCCCAGCTATGCAAGTCTCCTTCCTTTTACAAATATAATCTGCCAACAAATAACATTTGCAAGCATACAAAGTATAAGGAAGGGGGTAAAACAAAAAGCCATCACTTCCTCTGATTTTCTTCTTTTCATCACAAATTTAGAGGTTAAAATTAGAACTTTATGTGAACCATGGATGGCTTTCTGTCGTTTGTGCAAGATAGACTGTGGTAGATTAAAGTCTTATGTATAAAATAAATATATTCCATTATTAGACTGCTCAAACATCAGAGAAGAGAATGATGACATGGGCCATAATTTGATTTTGGTTTTATCTTTGAAATTGTCTAGTGTTGACTTCTTTTCAACCTGCCATGCAAACAGTTACTTTCCTGTGAAGACTGTAGGTCCATTAGTTACCTTGATTATGATTCAGGAAACTCTAAAATGAAGCACACTGTGCACACTCATCCAGTTAAATGCTTATTTTGAGAAAAAAACCCATACTTCACTTATAACACTTCTTTCTTCATTTTGAGCTTTAATTGATGTCACACTAACCCATGCAGACTGGAGATGACTACACCTTATACAAATGCAATAGGTGAAAAGACTGTCTTATCAGGCAATTAATAACAGAGAAGCACTGAAAACAAGTTAGCCCCTGATTCACACCTTCTGAAAGCTGCATAATTGAAGGTATGGTCAGTAGTGATATCCACAGCAATGGGTATAACCTGTTATTTGACCTGTTTTCTAGCCTATAGGATTAAAATATAGGCAATTCTGCAATACACATCTGCACATGAGCTACTCATCCACCTTCTTTTTAGAGAAAATTGAGACTATAGGCACTCCTAGTGCATAGTTCATCTCATCATACTAAAAAAAATTCAGAGAGACTTTTTATCTCCACTCTCTCCCAGGATTTAGAGAAGTCTTGCCTGGATTTATGCAGCTAAAATGACAACATTCTGTGATTTCTGCTCATATTACTGGCATCACAAACAAGTCGGTGTGACAGCTATTTAGATGTTGCATCTCCAGCTGAGCTGGATGCTACTGAGGCAGAGACAAAAAACTGTGCTCTATGAGCAGGTGAAATTTACACCTTAGGTCTTCATCAAGCCTAACAGCAGCCATTGTTGTTTTTATTCCCAGTGGATTCTGTTTTCTGGGAAATACTCTAGGGATTTTTGCAGTGTTTCAGCTAACAGGTAGTTCCTAATTGCATCTCACCTCACCTAACATACATGGATCAATCCTTCCATATGACTTCATCCAGGGCCTCTTTTCGGATCATACACAATGCCTACAAGGCTTGATCTCCTCAGCCATTTCTCTAGGTGAGCATTTCAAATGCCGAACTTCTCACTGGGTGGGCACGGCAGCTGCTCCGAGATTTGCAGCTGTCTTCACTTGAGCTCAAAGTTATCGAGCAATTTAGTGCTGCACTAATTGGCATAACATTCTTGTCACTTTCCCCTATACAAAAAAGCTGTTCAGTCAGTTCTGTCTTAGGCCTAGTTCTAAATTAAGTAAAATTACAGGTAAGATGTATAGTTTGTATGCAGACATCACAAAATTCTTCAGTTCAACAAAGCTCCTTTTCTCTACTGGGCCAGCTTGACTCAGGCTCAGTTATACTCAGTTCTTCATGAATCACAGCATGAAAGGAACAAGCAGGAATAGGACAAAGGCTGTATCCATGGGGGATACACTGCACTTGGGACATAGCAGTAGGACACATCTAGTGAAGGCAAGTACCCCTGTTTGACCCTGTCTCCCAAAATGTGCACCCCAAAGCAGTATTTTGCCTGGAGGTTTGTGGCACTCATTTAGCAGGGATAATCTGTCTTATCCCACCAGAGAAAACAAGAAATCTAAAGAGTGCCTTCAGAATGTGTACATTGCTTCCAAATGGCTTGGGAGAAAGTGGTCAGGTCTGTCAGGCTCCTGACACTGCACTGACACTGCTGCCAGTCCCTCTAGTTCATGCTGTGAGACTAAAACACAAGGAGTTTTTTCATCCTGAGTTGTTCCTTCCATATACGAGATGAAGATCTAAGACGCCTCTGGTATTCTTCTCCTGCCTGGAGTGATCACTCTCTTGACAGAACTGACAGAATCATTAAGCACTTCAAGAAATCCAAACACACTCACACAACGGAGAAAGAAGATCAAACAAATCAAACAAAAAACAAAACATCCCGCCCAGAAATCAGAGTATCCTCATTTCCCAGCTGCCAACGAAGTCCATAAAAGTGCTTCTACAGTGTGTCTCTCAGTTGGATATGAACTCCCTTGGATATTCAAGACAGTTCAAAAATTTCAACTCAGTATTTCTCATAGAGAGAATTAACAGAAAAAAAATCAGTAAAATAAGTGCATATTTATTTATGAAAGATTACAAAGTAATTAAGAAGTCAATTCCTTTCAACGTACCAGAGTTTACACCAATAAATGTGGATGAGTAGTTTATACTCACTAGGGCACCACATAGTACTGATAGTCCTGCTTAACTGACAGGTGTAATACAAAGGTCATTGAGGCACAACTGAAATTTAAGATTATACACCTCTTTTAAGGACGTGATTACTGCACTGCAAACATGCTTGATGCACACTTAGCACCTAAACATCTTTGTGAATCTGGCCGCAAACTTTGGGGCTATCAAAAGTAACGTAGAAAAAGTACCATGATAATTCTCATGGCATCAACCCGAGGAAATAAACAAAAGAACATTTTAATGATTTTTCAACAGTGTTCACATGTAAGACTGTGCAAATTCAAACCACTGACCAAGGCATAAAATTTTCTGTACCAGTTACAAGTCCCGTGAGCCACTCAGTCCTCCCATCTTCTTTTAATTTCTTTTTGCCACATCAGTTTTACTTTGAGATTATGCAATTTCTCACAATTTGAGCCTCTTTCATCAGTTCCACCTTTTTTTTCAGATATTTTCTGAGCTTTCTTCCTGCCCAGAATCAGCTGCTGTGTCAACCAGTGTCTGATCTCTTCCAGAAAGTGCTGACCATGGGACACCATCTCTTCCACACCAGAGCAACAACCCTGCCATCCACAAGATGGTAAACTTGTGAATGGTTTTAAACAATTAAGTATTCTATAGTGAAAGAAACTTAATTTTTTTTGAAATTGAACTATTTGTGTCCACAGAATCAGTATAAAGATTTTCTCATCTCTGGAATGTGAAAAAAATTGGGGATGCAAGGGGCCACAACTGAACAGGAGAGAGGGCAAAACCTCTTCAGAGAAAAAGTTGGTGTTTCCATAGAACTACATAAAGAAAAAAAATATCCTAGTTAAAATACGACCAGATGGGCTCCATTTAAAACTCCCTGGCTTATTATAAAGCAAAAAGAGAAAAGAAGCACTTGACAAGGTACTTTAAATGCATGAAACCTTGATGTAAACCATAGATCATGGACAAGATGTAGGAAACAAAAATCAACAGCATGCCCAATGGGAGCACCTGACAAATTTATGCAGGGTGACACCTGAATGATTCAGGCTCCAGCTTGGTGTCAGATACTTCAATAGTGTCATCTGGCAAGCCTGGCGTGAGCTTCACGCTGTGTTCTTTAGTCATCCCTCAGAACCGAGGATGCTGGCAGAGGTTTGCTCCCTTCCCTGCCTGGGTTTTAACTGAGCAGCAGTGCTTGACAGCAATGTCCAAACAGCACAGTGCTCCTCTTCTCCAGCACCTCCTGGTAAACCTCTTTAGGGTACCATTCCCCGTATCTCTCCTTCCCAGAAGCACGCTAGCATAATACAAAATTTCTCTCCTATGAATCAGCATGTCAGCTCGGACTGGCAAGATGAATTTGTTAATCTCTGTGGTGCTGTGTAGGTTTCCTAATTTGCCGCTCTTCCTCCCACAGGATTCCAACAATATTGCTTGACATTTAGGTTTAACACAGAAAGACCTGGATTACAGTAATAAAAAGGTGAATAATAAACCTCTGCATTTCCTGATAAGTATAATTCTGCCAAGCTGTGAAACAGTTTGCAGCACACCAGTCAGCTGGGATCCCTGTGAGAATTAAACATGACACCAACTTCTCAGGCACCTACAAAAAACATCTGGTCAAAACCACAGGCAACCTGTTTCAGTAGGCAGCAAAGAGCTGAACTACGTATTTTGGCTTACTGCTTTGGAGTCTAATATCTAAATTCTGCCTCAATCCTGCCTTAGGCACAGAACTGTTTTCCAGATCTAGCCCTAAGAACTTGTAAAGAGTAATGTGGAATCACAAATGCTATATTTTATAATCATAAGTGACATCTTTGCTCATATATGCCATAGATAGTATTCCCTTATGCTATTCCATTCTCATGCCTAATAGAAATATTACAGATTTACAACTGACTTAGGACAGTAAAAGATTAGAATCTGATGCAGGCAATACACAGAACTGTCATTGAGGGTCATACAAACAGAGGTTTTGTAAAAACCTTCACTGTGTGATATACCTATATCACAGATGAGAGGAAGTCTGGAGTCATTCCTTCTAAAATGTATATTATCTTCCTATTAGAGATAGCTCTAAACCTTGCTTTTATCTCTGAAAGTCCCCGACCTCTGGCAAGTTTCAGATTCCAAATTTAGAACAGCATCTGAATTTTGCAGCTGGTCTCTGCATTCATAATGAGCCAAGTCAAAACTAAATACACCCAAATTAGAGAGGAGTATCAAACTCTGGACTCACATCCAAGTCGTGCAGCAGAGGTCTCTTTCAAATGCTCATCATGTACACGTAGCCGTAATGTACAATAATCTATAAAAATCAGCCTGCTCTTTTTCCACAGTAAACCCAGGTAATCCTGCACCAAACAGTTATTAGTAATATTCAGCATAAGCTGTCACATAAATTAATGTTAATACAAATTAATCAGTCTAAGTGTCTGGTGTACCAGGCACTTATGATTCACAGGAGGGCGGAGATTGGATCTGCACGCAGACAAGAGCTACTGGAAGTGAATAAAAGACAAGCCATCATTCCTCTATGAGTCTGTCATCTGCTTTGCCAATTCTGCTAAAAAAAAAAAAGACTACATAAAATTCTTCCCTAGAGAGAAACCCAAAGTTCAGTTGCTCCTCCCATTTCTATTTGCAGCTTTCTTCTCCTAATGTCAACTCCATCTGTCTTCCACAGGCATTTAATGTCTTTTGAATTGTCTATTTAATCACTTGCAGGTTTATCCCCTTGTTTGTCTGTACTCTGCCCTTCATTTGTCAGCTTCAGCTTTCGCCAGTCTGAGCATCCTCCCTCCCCCACCCCCAGAGCTTTTCCCTCCTTTTCAGTATATTGCACTTTATCAGGTCACTCTTCAGTTGTCCTGAGGTTGCTTTTTTTCCCACCCAACGTGACCCATTTCTGCTTGAGAGGCAGTATCTTTGTAAGCATATACATCCCATTGCTCTGTCTCCTTTTTTATCTCTAGTTTTACACAGCATCCCGTCTCTCATCTGCTTTACAGGATGTCCTCAGATCCTGCTCCACTTTCTACTGGCGTCTTTGTGCCTATAACAAGACTTTCTGATTTTTCACTTGGAGTAGTGGAAGACTTAAGATTACAGTAAGTTTCTCTGCCAGTAGCAGCAGTTTGTTTAGTGCAGAGCTGTTGCTACACAGTGATTTACTCGATTTTTTTAAGAATCATTTTGCGTGATTCATTTCTGAATAAAAAAATAATGAATTACCAAGAAACACACTCAAACTCCATTCCCTCACTCATATAATAAGTGAATGCAAAGGTATACAGTGTTCTTCTCCTTTATGCATATACAGAGATTCTAAGCAAATACTATTATTCCTCTTCTAATTATGTATCCACAGTTACAGGGTAGTACATAGCTGTTCAACTTAAATGTAAATCTTCACGGCTGGAACACCCTTGACATTTCTTTCTGACTGCTGCAACAGTCTATCCATTTCCATGTACTTTAAGAAATCAACCAAACATTACCCAAAATAAGCAAACTTCCTTTGTTTTTCCCTATCTGCTTCATCATCCTCAGGACTTATACCTACTTCCAGTGTGATTCCACTTCAGGAGGAAGCAGCATTTCTATCAGTAGTCAATTAGAAGTGTCAGTCTTATTTTGAAACAGGTACTACTGTATTCAGGAGATAATCCCTCCAGAGCCCTGACTAGATGGATGTTTTTTTGCAAATGTGGGAATCTGTGCCTCTGGAGAACATAACACAGGTTTCACTATGTTTTATTCTGAGCCTAGAGCAGTCTGGGACATGATTTGAAGATTTTACTTAGATATATTCAGTAAAGCCCAATTATGTTTTGCAATGTTCTGCCTCTGTGTAAACAGATATGTGATGTTGCCTTCCAATGTCAAACCACAAGGAAGCTAATGGAGCTACCAAAAATTTTAGCTACAACTGCAACAGTGCTTAATTACCCCAAAGAACAGAAACACCCTCCAGAAACATTTATGGGCTGTCTGGTTGCTGTGTTGCATGCCTCTACAAGCAAGTTTCATATGAAGCTTTGATTCAATGCCTGAGCTATCACATTTATTTTATTAGAATAATTGTCCTACTCCCAATCAGAGGGAGAAGAAAAACCAGTTTCTTACTTTTGAAGCACCCCCAGGTGCCACTCTGGCACTGAAAAACAAAACAAAAAAATTACCAAAAAATCTGTCTGTGCTTTGCAATTTGTAACATCTTATTTTTTTGTCAAAAGGTATACACATATGTGCTTTCTTTACCATTTTATGGAAGAAATAGAGGTAAAAGTAGTAAAATGAGTAATTCCAAGAATTCAGTTATACATTTTCATCTTAAATCTCAGGAAAATGAAAAAATATATAGAAGTGTGTAGTACAGTTTGTTATCTTACAGTATATGGAAGTTAAGATGCACTTAATTGTAGACCAGCATCTCATCTGCAACTTTTCATCATGGACCCTATCTCCACCATGATCTGAGAACACTGAAGACTCAAATTCTTCAACAAAACTTTTAAGAACTTCAGTTTCATGCCCCAGAACCAGTAAGCCTGTTTTACAGATCAGTTATTGCAAGACCTAATGGCCAGACTTTAAAAACATACTGAAAATCCAACACGTTCTGTGAGATATGTTTATTAATTCACATTTGAAAATTATTACTTGATGCAGAAATCTTCAAAGCTTCCCATTTACTGTCAAAGAGCTGCCCCATTCTAACAACATCACATGTTCTTTGGTTCACCACAGGAGTCAACAACAAGCAGAAGCTTGTTGGCTGTTTCCTGACACTGATCAGACCTGTGTGTGGCGTATGGCAAGTAATAAGAGCCCAGAGAAGGGTTATTCTAAACCAAAATAATTGCTCAGCCTGACCTTCTTATGTGCTTGTTTTTCAAAGCTGTCTGTCCTTGAATAATTACAGTGTACCTAACTTCGGAAATCTTTTCCTACGAAAGATGTGCTTTCTGATATGCATCCTCCCCAGTAACACCCAATTATTACAGAATCAATTGTGGCTTAGCTATAGTTATAATAGGTAATTAGTCAAAGGACTGCAGCAATTAAAGGGCCTCTGCCTTTGCTTTCTAAAAGTCAGATGAAAAACTCTATGCTTTGCTCTCATGTCTTTAAAAGCCCTTTAAATCTGCTGATTCAAATTCTCACGTAAGTAAGAACATTTTCATGGGTTTTGTTAGTGACTCTAAATCAATAATCAAACAGAAAAACATAAGGACCATTTTAAAGGTGAAATAACATTTAGTTATCTCCTACCCATTGATGAGAGTAGTTTTGAGGGGTTACTCGATGTTAAGGTGGATACTGTTATCTTGTTATCAGAAGAAGAAAAAGTAAAGCAAAGCAAAGCAAAACATTGCAAATATAACCATTCACTTCAGCAGCATAAGCCAAAAAGCCCTTCTTTTCACTGAAATGCATTAATGATCAGAAAGTGATTTCAGATGGTGCAATGATCAGTCTAGCATAAACTCTGCATATATCATAGCCCAGAATACAAAACTGCAAGGATGCATCTCAGCCAAGGCTTCAACAGATGTCCCCTTTCGGATCTCAATTCCAGCTTCTAGAAACAACTTCCAACCCAAGACAAAGCAGCCTATACCCCAAGATAATTGTTTACACATAATCTCAGGTAGATAAGGGGAAGCAAATCTTCCCTTTCCCTCCTCTCTACAACAGCTTCTCCTGCTCTTGCCCCTTCTGAGGACAGAAGCTTTCAGCCAGGTGTTATTTGAAACTCTTGTAACACTTTCTATGTCACATAGGCATTTTGACATCCTTACAAAAGCTAATCTTGAAAGTACCCCATACTTTGTTTCAATTCTGTAATGCTGGAACCACTAATTTCTTTGTTTCTTAAGAGGAGGCCACACATTGTAATCTGATTAAGCACTCAAAGTGAAAATACCACAAGAAGCATTTAGCAGTGTAAAAATTCCTCTGGTTGATAAACAGAGCCATAAAAACAGCTTGGGTTTATCAATATGGGTAGCAAATGTAAGCAAACCAGGACATTTTGAGAAGATCTTGCTCGCATTCAATTTTGGGTTGAATTTGATTTCATCACATGTAAGGTGATTGGTGCAGGATACTTAATGCAAGGAAACTCTCTGTTTTCCCAGTCTCACTGGGAGTTACATGTGACTATATAAATCCTGTCAGAAGTAAGTACATTCCACTGCCAATTCCCTTTTTCTCGTGAAATTTTACTTTGTGAAAAAAAGAGGGGAACTTGTTTCCAACAAAGTTGAAGCTAACTCAAAACCTTTTATTCAGTCTTTGATTGTGTATGTCTGCTGACATTTTCCTCCTGAATGTCTGATTTTCGCACAATACTCCAGCAGAAATGGAAAATTATACATGCATGACAAAACGCCAGATAGACATGCTTAAGAGTTCTCTCTCAGAAATTGCATTGTGTAAAAAAGAACCAAGCAAACACACATCAAAACTGTCCATTGGTTGAAGTATTAAAAATATAATTTTGGGTGCTAAAAATATATCCTTAACAAAGACATTTTTGAAGTACAATGATTGCTAGTGTTATCAAATATGATTGATATTTCTAGTTTACTAGAATATTGTGTCTTCAAGGTAATTTATTCCATTTGATAAAACTCTGGCCAAAAAATGCATCAAAATATTTTTAAAATCCACATGCAAAGCTTTTTCCTTACTGGTTTGTAATAAAATATTAAATGCAAATCATCAATAATTAATTAGGGCTGCTTGATCCATCAAAATTCAGATCACTAACCTGATCAAAGTACACTTTTTGTAAATGTAAAACAGTAGAGTGTAAAAGTCTTGTGGACTATACATCTCATGGATGACATTTTCCTTTACAAAGAGGGAGTATGTATTATCTTCGTTACGTTTAATTGTTACTTTGAGAGCATGGGACTGAAATCCTACATGGGTTTTATGACCATGGGACTAAACTTTAGGTACCACAATGTTCAAGATGTAATCATGGATGTCAAATCACCTGCTCCCAGCAACCCTTTTTCTCTCATTCTTAAAGGCTCCACACAACAGGCTTCAACTTCAATGGTGCTACCTGCTACTCAGGTTAAGCTGAGCTGTGTTAAGCACACCCCAGTGGGACTTCTCCTAGAAGGATTACACTTCACTGGAGTAGGTGACTATATTACCTCATGCAGATGCAAAAAAAGCTTAATGAAATAAGGACTAGAACAGACCCTGGAACAGATATCAAAAAGGTGATTTTTGGAAGGATCTGGGGCAAGATAGTGTGTCACAAGCTGAAAATTAATCAGTACTACAATGTTACTGCAAAAAAAAGTTGATCTTACTGAAATGTAAATATTTTCTACTGGAAACAGGCAAGGTAAAGGACCCTTCAGTCACTTCAGCTTTGGTAAAATCTTAGCTAAAGTACTACCATCCATGTAGGACACTGGAACATCTAAGAGACATGCACAAATTGGAGAGAATCTCAAGGTGAACAATAAAAAACTATTACCTGTGACCTGAAGCTATTACCTATGACATAAGACTAAAAGACTAATGACAAGACATCTGAGTGTGGGCTATACAACATTGCTTAAATCAAAAACAAACAAACAAAATAAAAAACCTGCAAAGCAACAACAACAAAAAAGATGCTACAAATTAAAAATGAATAGTCTATGTTAAAAAGTGCAGCACGGATGATGTGACTAAGAGGAGATAAGCACTGAAACAGGTTCTGGGGAGTGTCAAACTTCTACCCTCAAGTTGCATAAGGGAAGTTAGACTGTGTCTGTGGAAAGATATATCACTGGGAGCTGGACATGCAGCGAGAAATTCTTGAAGGTCCCTTTGATTAATAAGGGAAAACATGTATGGAGGATTGACCCTTGCCTCCACAAGACTATCCTCTGTGACACTTTCATCTGGTAGCACTGAGTGGAACTAAATTTTTGCAGAAAAATCTAAATATACTAAATATGTTTTTCTTTAGTTAAAATATGGTTATGTTAATGAGGTAGTAAGGGGGACATCTCTGTTCTTTGCTGTTGACAAATCTTGATCATAATACTGTTCCCTGAGGGCATATAATGGACATTAGAAAGACAATCTAACTTAATTCCTTTAAAGTGAGCCGTGGCCATCTCCAGTTATTAACACTCCTGGAAAGCACTGTCGGAGAGAAGACAGTGTCTTATCTCTTTCTCATTTACTTCTCATTTGCACATATCCAAACTTTCCCTCAACTGAGCAGGAAAATCTGAAAGTTTCCTTACATTTTGAGGCACTAATCATCTCCAGAGCAGCAAGTTAACATTGCATCTGAAGTAGTTTTTGCACAAGCGAGAGGGACTGGTTTCAGCAGACTCTGTGGCATAAACAGTTGTTCATCACAAGAAGAAAACAAAGCACAAACTTTCTCCTTGCTGCCTGATGACTCAGTAACATCTAATCAGTGAGAGTTAATCATCAGCAAAGATGTCAAGACCAGTGCAACCATTGCATCCCACACAGCTGTAAGCCTGTGGCATCTTCCCAAACCCTAGATGTGAGGAGACACAGTAGAGTGGCACAATTCTGTAGCAACACACACACCTCTAGCCAAATACCCAAAATAAAAAGGCAAGTCCATCACTGCTCTGAATCTCTGCAGAGCAGCTGGGTAGAAGAACAGATGTCTGAAGCAGTCCCACTCCTCAAGAATAAGCACAGAGATGATGCAGCTCTTCTCAAGGACACAACTCTTCAGAAATTAAGACATTTCCTTCCAAAGTACCTCTGTCCTAGGTGGTCATAGCTGCAAAATGCAGATTTCTTATGGAAAAAAAAATTCTGACAGATTGAAAGCCTTGTGTACACACATTCGATTTTAAGCAGTTCTTCTTTCAGCCAATATCCATTTTTTTCACAATCACTAATTCCAAAAGAAACCTATTCAGATTCAATATTTGCCTTTTTTCCCCCTTTAAATCTTCCCCCCATACTGTTTCTTCCAGAGAATCCCCAATGTGGAATCTGTCATTACATTCATTTCCATGGCAACAAATGGGATGCCATAAACAGCGTTTTAATCCAAGGACAGAGTGATAGATAAAAGTTGGATTTTGAAAGAAAGAATTCTTGCTCAATATCAAAGATAATTGCAGAGGGAATACAGAAAATTACTTATTGAGTTATTTTCCTTTATGTACACAGAAGTTCACTTCATAAAGGACATTCTCACCTTGAAATGCTGTATGTTCAGAATGATGTTTATGGGTAGAGGTGATTTAATATGCTAATATTTGTCTCATTTTCCTTGATTATACGACACGCATCTTTTTTTCTTATCAGCTGATAAGCTACTTTATATTAAAATATGAGAAGATGCTATGCTTGATTATTCTCGATGACATCTGCTTAGGCTGCAGGGAAACATAATCTATGAGATCAGAAAACAGGCACATTTATAGTGATTTCCAGCCTAATAGATTCCACAACTCCTTACAAACCAGGCTGGATCCAAAAGCCAGTTAAATTCTTGCTGAGTATTACCTCCTTATGGCTTGACTCCTCCTTCAAGTGTTTCAAGTCCCATCGAGGTGCTTGCAAAAGGATCATGTGGGTCATGATCAAAAAAAATATGACCCTTTAACCCCATCTCCTTTGTGCAGTGTAGTACAACACCTCAACCAGCCTTTATTTGATTCAGATCCTCCTGTGAATGTGTAAATAAGTAAACTGGGAAATAGCAGGATTCTCCATCACTGGAAACACCCAAAACTTTCACAAAAATGTTAATAGTCAAGACAAAATAAAACTAACTTTTTTTCAATCTGTATGTGAATGATAGTCTCAAAAAAAGAGGTTTTTCACCCCCAAAACAAATAACGCTAGAGAGAAAAACAGTCATCAACTGAGTTTTTTTCCACAAAATAATGGCTATGTTTTTTATTGTACTGTAGCACATGTGGATTTAGCTGTCAATGAACAGAACTATAATGTAACTCCCAGCAAAAACGCAGACATATTTTTCCTAACAATTCAAAATTAGCCAGAGACTGCAGATATAGTTTACTCAGGAGGCACGCTCTAATCACAACTTACAGACTTCTGTCAAGCTATGTATTATCAGAAAAAGAAAATAAAATCTAACTCACGCTCTAAAACAGCATTAAGAAAACACTAATGTTGCAACACAAACTGAGGAAAGTCATAAAAGGAATACATAAAAGCAAATATTATACAATATTTCTTTTTCTAGGGTTTAGGCACACCGGGATACCTACTTAAATTATTTTTTAATGTGGCCTGCTAGAGAATCAGAGTGCATATGGCAAGGTTCTGTCCCACCAGGTGCCTCCTTTGATGGTGCTTTTTACCTCAGCCCTCATGCCCATCTAACTACAGGCTTTGTGTTTCCAAACTCACTTTTCTATAAACATCATATAGCAAAGAAAATGTAAAGAAGCATTGAAGAGTATTCCAGGTAAGATTTGAACCTAACTTTGAAGTTTTGTGGGAACGAAAGAGAGCAGTGGAAGCTTCCTAAAAAAGCTCATTGGAAACCTGATTTAACAGGAAAATAACTGACATTTCAGAAAACTCTGTAAAACAACCTTCTTAAGAAATGCTCCTCTAAGATAAAACTTATCTAGTCACAAAATGTCTCACCACTCACTGAGCAACAAAAGCAGAAATGACAACCACATGAAATTATATTATGTGGAGTAGCTTGAACTCTGTTTAGAAATGCATTTTTATGCTTTCACCAAAGTGTTTCATCTCCCAAATAATATGTGAATTTAAAACTTTTTTTGACTTGTTTTGACTGGATAATTTTCTTCATAGTAGCTGGTTTGGGGCTGTTTTGGATTTGTGGTGGAAACAGTGTTGATAACACAGGGGTAGTTCATTATCCCTAAGCAGTAGTACAGATAAATTAATAACTCTTAAAACTATGATTATCAGTTGCCAATAATAGCAATCTCATTTTTCAGAATAATATGTCTCTTTCTCCATTTAAATCACACTTCCATGGGACATTTTATACACTTTTTTTTTTCTCCACTCAAGTGTTTTCTCCTGTGCTTAATTCTGAATGTCTAAAAAATTACTTATAGAACTGGAACCAGAATCAATGCTCACGTGAACAAAACCATCCAGGTGACTGTGTGCTCCTTTTCAAAGAAAAAATAATTTCAGTCAAAGAAACTGAAAAGTGAACAAGGGGGGGAGGGGGGAGTGGGAATGCTTTTTGAGTGAATTTGAATGTCGCATTGTAAATATAACTTTTTCACTTTTTTATCTGACTATAGAAAAAAAATCAAAAAAATTAGTTATTTCAAATAGAAACTCCAAATGGCCTTTTCTGCCCTTTTCTGCAATTGCAATTTAATTGTATAAAGCCACAGATTTCAGCCTCCAGGGGAATATTCACTGTCTAGCTCCTATGTTTTACTTTCTGGGGAGAAAGTAATCTTTGACGGTACTGTGCTAATCCTTTGAGATGACACATTAAATATTTTGTCCATCCTGATACACAAAATAGTAATTTGATGGTTACTACAATTTTTTTCTAGACTGCAGCAGGTAGTCCCCCATGTGATGCTTAACTTCTCCACATAGGACTCACAGGGAAGCCTATAGAAACACATTTCTGTAGAATTGTTTCATAGAAACGGTTTTTATAACTGCTAAAATGCCTAAAGCAAATCACACTGTGTATTGCAAGGAAGACCTTGGGTGGATATTAGAATGGCTTTGTTTTAACAAATGGAATACATGTTTCCCATGTTCTTTCACTTAGACCTCAGTGACATTTCTCTGTCTTCTTTGGTTGCTTTATTAATCAGTCACAGTCTGTGAGGAAAATAAAAATACTCCTCTACAACATGGTACATGAAAAGGCAGCTCTGTCATGCTTCTTGCACCCTAAATGTTACACCATTGCTTTGCACTTAGTTAATAGCAAGCCTTTTAAAGAATAATACAATATTACTTTCATTCAGCTGTCACCAATGTAAACAAGAGACCTACCTATCAAAAATAAGGCTTAGTTCCTGCTTCATTCCTGAGCATCTCTGGTATAACCAGATTGAAATCAATAGTTTTCTACTGACATTACACTGGCATAGAAATCCCTAACAAGAAAAAGGTGAAGCAACCTAATACATGTTATAAAGTTGGATTTTTTACATGCTAAGGGCAAACATCTGAGTTCCTGCCACAAACCACTCCAAGTAATCTCATGGTAAGCTGTTATCAAGTGCCTCAGCCTGAAGCATGTGATATCTGACTGACCATGTCAGAATATAGACTAGAACACCCAGTACATCATCTGATCTTCTTTCCAAGTCCTTTAGCATAGTCACAAAACAATTGGTACCAGCAACAGGCAAAACATATCTTTAGTCTGAAATGTACAGATGTAACTTGCTAAAACACACATGAACCTTGGAATTGGTTTCTTCCCTTGAAGAAAGGTTTATTGCATTAATATCCAAAGCTAAAAGGAAGACATTAAAAATTAAAAAATTCATGTCTTTTAAAATAATGCATATATGTGTTTAATAGTCTATGAATAATAGCCCCAAGTCTACACATGACTGAATATTTAATCTAGAGAGCCTGCATTTCCTCCTGTCAAAATAAGTTCAGGTTTTGTTATTGAAGAGCTAGAAAACAAGATTAATGGTCCCATGGCTGTGAGTTATTTTTAGCCTGTTTTTCTCACTGTATGGTACTGTTTGCTTGTGTAGCATAAAGCAAAATGAGACTTCATATGAAATACAATTGGTTACTATATTTATCTGGCTATTAAATTAATTTCAGGATGAAAGATAAGGTACATCAATAATCATTTACTTCTAAAAAGCCTCAAGTTGCATATTTTTGCTGAGATATTCAAAATGATGTAAAGGAATCACTGGCATCCCCATTAATTTTAATACAAGATACGTGTCTAAATCACGTATCTACATCCCAAGATTGCTTTGTAATTTCAAACCATTTTTCCTAATGATATGATTTTGCTTAATTATGTAAAGATGCAGCATGATTTGAATATTTAATATCTTCTTAAGTTTATATTACTACAGAAGATCAAAGGAAATACAATAGTACTACCTTATCTAATACAGTGTGAGGATTCTTTGTCAGTGCTTTGCTACAGTGTGAGCAAAAAAGCCTCAATGATTTCTATTTAAAGGTCATTATTTTGAGAGACCAGCAGTGTCACTGATCAAAACATCAGAGATTATTTGGTTTCCAAAGTTATCACTGAATAATTAATTTACCTAAAAATCAGACAATATGTAAAACAGAGAGACAATGTTTGACAGCTCCTACATTCCTTTTAATATTTAATGTTTCTGTGGGTAGATCAGTAAGAAAATCTAACTGAATTAGCAACATCAAAATTTGAAACATGTATGTCTAAGGTTCAGTGGATGGTCACTGTAAAGTAATTCAATGGGTCAGATTCAAATGTAGTCAATACGTTGCCCTACACACTTACATAGTGTTGAAATGGAATATAAAATCACTAGGGAAAATACTTGATATCCATACAATTTTTAAACATCAGAATAAATTATACATACGATTATCATTTTATTATTCTTTCAGAAAAAAAAGTTGAGCTTTTTTGTTTTAATTTTAAAAATTATTTGTGGGTAGAACTTGGCAAGCTTTTACACTAAGAGAGCATTTCATGTCTAAGCAACCACAGGGGGGAAATAATACCTGAAACAGCTCAGCAAATTGGCACTACACTGATTATGGTGAGGCATTAGGGGAAATCAAGGACTAATCAGAGAGGGAAGAAGGGATGCTTTCCTTTTAGAACACCACAAACAAGTCATAGAAGAGAATCAAAGAAAGGCATGGATTGGAAAGGACCTTAAAGGTCACCTAGTTCCAACCTCTTTGCCATGAGAAGGGATATCACCCTCTAGCTCAGGCTGCGTGTCAGGTATTGTACACAAGAGAAGTTTGAACATTGATCCACTTACATTACAGACAACTTCAGATTCTTTCATTAAGGACTTTCTCAGCTTGAATCTCTGAACTGGTGAAGAAACTCTCCATACATTCTCTGCACTGCTATTGCTGTCTTTGCTCTGAAAAGCTGCTGGGATATCTTCAGTAACACAATGATGTCTTGTCAAGATAATTGGGGCATTACTGTGGTAGATGATAATGACTGAATTTAGGACGTGTCAAAAGAGTAAACAAAACATGGGATTCAACCACTTTTGGAGAGAACAGAATGGGGGAAAGGATCATTGTGTGTCAAAATACTTAGTGCCTTTAAAGACAGCCTGGGGTAGAAGAAAGCTAAAGGATGCTCCCACAGTAAGGGAATTGATAAAATAGGTGAGGCAAGATAAAGATAGGGGAGAGACAGAATGAAAGCTTAAAGTGCTTTTTCATCTCCTTAATTAACAAGAGTGCCAAGTGTCCAGCAGGAAAAGAGTACATCTGGTCTGTGATAACCTCTGGGTCTCAGGGCACACACAAGTGAAATTCTTAGCTTCAGAAGCTATCCTGTAGGGCAACCCAAATATCACACATCACATCAGAAAGGGAAATTGGAAGTTAAAGGGTAAACTTAGCCTGCTGCATGTGTGTGCTTCAGCTGAGCCATTATCCAAATGTCAGAAGCCGACTGGTTTAGTCAGAACAGGTGAGGCCTCAAAGAAGGATCTGGAAGGGAGAAAAAATTCAGAAGCCCTATTAGAAAATAATAGGTCACTTCTCTACTTTTTTTTGCATGGTGCCTTACAGGATTAGATTCAAAACCCATGAAACTCAAAGAAATATTCCACTGACTTCTGAAATCAAACTGAGAGGCTGATCAAATGCTTGGTGTACTAACGCTTTGATTTCTAAACCCTCCATTTCTGGACAGCCTCACAAATACTGCCATTGGGTGGGTTGTTCTGTATCACTGTTTTTTAAAGAACAGTAATAGATAGGACAGAAAGGCAATACCCTCCCTGGTAAAACCATACAGCAAATTGAACAATATTTTTGCAGTTATAGTCCAAAGGCTGAATAATCCAACCTGGGTATTTGATTGTAGGCATTTAAATACAAATCTAGATATGTAAACAGGGTACTAGTCTAAGCTATCATAATTCAGGTAACTGAGACCAGATATTGCTGTGTGATACCTGAGTTGCTGAGCAACAAGTGTCTGAAGTGATGTGCAAGGGCTTACCAGCTGCAAACAGGGCTCCCAGCCAGCTGGAAATGACAGCTGACAGCTACCTTCTGCACTATTTTTCACTGTTAGACTGGAAAAATCTAAATCTATTTGCTCTAATTCTCATTGACAGAAGAATAAACAATGATTTTTTTTAGGGTTTCTTTGGTCTCAAATGGAGCCTCCTCTACCTTTGGCTGGGAATGCTTCTCCAAAAATTGTTTTTTGGACTTCGACAATGAGGTGTAGGATTTGACTGCAATGTAAACAACAGTGGATTTTGGTTCCTGAGCATTTTATACTATGACAGAGCATCACCAGGAAATGAAAATGAGACAGAAACACTTCAGACACTTGTTCCTGAAAAAGGTTGAATGATCCTAGCTAATACATCACAGGTAACAAACTCTCTGGTAAAATAGCTATTAGAGTAGTATGATGGGCTAATATTAGAATTAACTAAGTTTTCAGGGTTGTTGGTAGTGTTCCAGGGCTGACTGAAGAAAGACAGCGTGTAGTACTTTGAAACTGGCTTTACCTCTTGGCAACAAATATTATTAGCTTGGAAATAAATATTTCCCAATTATTTATTTAGGACTTTTTCCAAAGGTAAAACCAAAGACTTTCCAACTCTTACCACAGTCCAAAAGACCATTTACAATGAGGTATGAAGTTTCACTTTGGACAGCACAGCAGCTTTTGACTCCATCCTTCCACTGCGGCAGTGGAACTTCGTGGAGTATTTACATTTCCACAGAATATGAGGAGTTTCTCATCAGCATATTTCCATCCTTATCTCTCAGTCCATGCTGATGTCTTGATTGAGACAGAGATTCTGGTCACTGTAGATTGTTCCCCTCATAGTAAATTATAGATATTTTCTATGCTATGTATGTATGTGACCAAATGAAGAGAAGCTTGGGAGACAAAAATGAACCTATGGCTTAAGAATACAGTTGGGGAAATGGTTGTTACAAAATACTCATCAGGAAATTAAAAGGCAAGCCTAGGCAAATTTGGGGCAGGAGGTCTTTTTTACCTTGTAATGGTCCTACTATGGAGTTATTCCATGCTCATATTTTAAAGGCTGCCTTGGGTCGTGGTACTCACATATAGTCATAAACTCAAAGAAAAAAAAAATCAAAAATACAAGCTAAAATACAAGCGAGACACTGAAATGCCAACTTTGTCTAAGACTGAGAAAAGAACTGAAAGAGTTTTAAGCACATGATACTTTGTACTTGAAGGATTGCACCCAAAGTACTCTTGAGAAAGAATTATAAGAGAAGCTATGATCAGAACTGTGACATCTGTCATTTTAATTTTGCTAGGAAGCGATGGAAATATGGAGGATGACAACTCTGGCACTTTGAGGTACGATTATCAAGCTCACTGGCTTTGCCTGGACCTTTTGGATGAGGTCCAGGTAAAACTAGTGAGCAATCAAACTTTTCCAAGGACATCATGAGACAGTTAAAAGCCCCAAGACTCATTGTAGTCCCAGTGAGTCTCTAGCTGTGACTAAATTTTCACAAATTTCAATTGACGATGAAAGGGGATCGTGGATATGATTAAATCAATGGATCTAGAAACTCTTCCAAGATATTAAATACAGGTCTGTGCCCTTGAACATCCCGGCTCCATTACAGAAAGAGTTTTTTGCATGCAATAATAATCATGCACTGATTTCCACTGAAAAAAATCAAGCCCACAGATCTGTATCTTTTAGCTAAGTCCTTGATCTAGCACAACCCACCAGGGGAGGGATGTAACCAAGTCAACCAGAGGTAATGTATCTCTCAGCCCAAACTCCCCTTTCCAAGGAGAACCGAGCGTAATAATTTAAAGAGATCAATATAGAATCAATACAAATCAATACACAATATTGAACTAATGTGTATTACTGTGATTTCCTCATGGCACTTGGTTTTGTTTAATTTAAAGTGACTTTGTGAGAAAATAGTTTACAAAATTGCATGGAAACTTTCTGCAGGAATGGAAAACCTATGGCAGTTCGTGCACATGAAGGTAATGTTTTGGAAACTTTGTTTTCACAGGAAGTTTTGATTTCTGTGGGGAACTGGGCCCTGAATAAGGTAGACACATCTTTGTGAAGTATAGGTCACATACATTCCTTTCACATTTCTAAAGAAATGGTGACAGGAAACATTTTGTCCAAATAAGAGGTGAACTTCCATATTAAGTTTGGTTCTTATTCCTCCTCAAGCTTTCTACATCACACTGCCAGCGTGCAGGATTTAAAGTGAATTTATATGTAGTTTAGGTACTTTTTAAGACTCCTCAGACCATTTTTAAGCTATAAACTGCTGCCTGAAAAAATAAGGACATGAACCCTACCTCTCCAGTGCAACACCTAAACATGTTCCCTTTCCATAGGACTCAATGATGCTGGCAAACCCATGCTCTTGCCACTGCAAGATGAAAAGATGCCATGAGTCATAGAGCATTCCTCAAAGCATTCCACACGTTTGGTATCTTTGCTGTGTTTGAAAAAGATACCTCCTCAAAGTAGAATTAACAGACTGTATCCACTCACAGGAGCATCACTTTGATCCCTGTACCTTGCATGCCAAGTGAGTCTGAATGGTCTGGTTAAGCACATGTTTAAGGACAAGATAGAAGAACACTTTAAAAAAGGATTTATCCCAGCTAGTGGGAAATGTGAATGTTTCCAAGCTCTGGAGCCAGCAAAACTGCTGAAATATGAGATAACATTCAACAGAGGATCCCCACATCAAGGTCTCATTCTGAATGTGACTTTCATTATTGCTTGTTTTGCACAAAAGAGATGGGCACAAGGTCAGTGGCATGACAATGCCACAAAGAGAAAGTAGGTCTTGGCTCAAATGCTAGACTGGATGTTAAAAGCAGAGAAAAATCTAAAATTAGGGTGATGGCAGGGACTATGGAATACAGACAAAAAGGATCGTTTTTAAATTCACTCATGTGCATGAAGAATGAAAAACTAAAAGCTCCAAAGCAGCAGCTTCTGGATGAGATTCTCTGTCAAAAGCAAGCAGATTTGAAATTCTTAACTGTGGGGTAAACATTTGCAGGATCCGCACTGCAAATTGTATCATCGCCTACTCGAACAGATTGCTGCAGATACTGTAAGCCATATCACTGATATATTGGGTTCTATGCTTTGTCAGGAGGACAATTAAGGGTAATTTGGGGGGAAAATCATCTAAGGTTTATCTGAGAGACTGTTGCCTTCCTGCTAGCTAAGGATACTGTATGGAAGTTTGTCTCTTGACTAAGGACTCGCTGGGCAGCCTTGTAGCATCCCAGATCCATGAGATCTTATTAGATCTTCCATTCTGAAGAAAAGAGCATCAGCCTTACATTTGCCATTGTGTTCAGGGATGTATGTGGGATGAATTCAGCATATCTGAACTCCTTTGCAGCTAAAGCTAGTGGTGAAACATCAAAAATTCTACCTTATCACATCACTGGCAAGGCAAAAATGAAGTTGTATTCATACAACCTTAGAGTCTGTTTTAGACTCTAAGCGCAAACGTACAGCGTGGCACTGTATTATCTGACATACTAACCATTATACAAGATTTATTCATCTTAGTCCTATGTTTTTCCAACCTTACTCTATACTCCTTTCTTTGCATCCTATAACATATTCAAAGTAGATACTATTTCTTTTTTATATGGTAACAAAGCATTTGCACAAGAAAGCCTTATTTATTATTTGGCTCTGCGGTTCTAGAATAAATATAATAATAAAAAAAACCTAATAATAATAGTAATGAAAATAACAATAGAATATTTCCAACAGGAAAGCAGACTCTGAAGAAAAACAAAACTTGCATCCTTGACTACACAAATACAAAATTAGTGTGCAAATACATTCACAAATTAAAGCATTCAATTCTGATTGCTGTTATTTCTGGAGCTGTATTATTCATTTTGTTCTGTGTTGTACTGAGTTATATTGCAGTCTTATGTGAATTCCATGTAAAAACCTTCATTTAACTTGCAAGTTTCATGAATTTTAGCACAAGTAATCATTTGAACTTCTGTACTTGTTATACAACACAGATTTTTTTTCTTCTTTTAGAAATTTCAATAATTTGAATATAAATATAGGAAAATGAAATATAGTTACATCATGTTTAGTAAATAGTGAATAGAAAAAAAGAATAGTTTGTTAATCCATCCTTGACTGAAGAAATTTGAAAAATGTTTAAGAATAACAATTATAATTAAGAGAAATCAGAAATTCCATGTAACTGATTTCTATAGCCTAAAAGAGCTAAATTCACAAGGGTGCAATTTCAGACCCACAGTTTTGAGTCTGCCAGATCTCTGGCAGCTTCACCAGCTGAAGTTCTGCTTTGTGAATAAGATCCAAACCTACCCTTTCTGCTCTTGAGCTAACCATCATTTTTACAAACTTAAATTGCAGCCTGTCTTATTTATGGAAGGCTCCTACTTCACATGCATAGAAGTGTAAATTGTAAAGCCATCAAGCACAGTGGCCTTTACCAACGTGATGCTATTTCAGAAACACCTGTCCTAAACACCTGACCTACTGTGAAAATGCACAGTATTCAGCAGCCTTTAAAATTTTCGATTTGTTACCCATGGCGAAGAAGGGAGGAGGTGAAGTGGCTGCATACTAGACTGTAGGATAAAAAAAACCAAAAACCACACTGAGACAATGTATTTTAACTCCCAGAAAGACCTTTCGATAGCCTGCCAGAAAGGCACCCTGAGGTTTCTTCACCTGTTGATCAATGCACCCTGTTTCCATATTGATATTTAATCGCCTTCTGATGGGACCAGGAGGAAGTTCTAAATATAACTGCACATGAAGCATGTGATGAACCAGGACCCACAGTTTCCCTTACTTTCACAAAAAAAAACTAAGGTGAATATTAAGATTTGCTCCTTAACAAAATTTGAGCCACCCCATCCCATACAGGGAGAGAGAGCACAGAAGTGGAAGCCAAAAGATGAGTCATTACCATGTAGGACACTACAATGCTGTTGAGCATCTGAAGTTGAACCTGTAAGCTGCAAAAATAACTTTGGTTTAAACTGTACTGGATTACACTATCAATTTGGGGGAAATAGTTGCTTTAGAAAGAGAAAAAGAGACCAAAATATTTCATTTAACTGCTTGCACAGTAGGCTATAAAGTGACTTGCAGAGTATCAGCAAGAACATACTGGAATAAATTAAGAGTAAATAATTTTCATGAATGAAAAGCTAAAGGCCCCCTCAGTGAGGAGAAAATAAGAAAAATTGGGGGAGAACTGAAGAGGATCATGAACTAATTCTCTTATCTGTAAGATTTAGGATAGAAAAGGAAAGATGTTGAAGAAAAATAAGACCATTCATACATTTCTGATTCTCAAGAAATGCTTGAGTTCTGCATGGAAATGTATTTGCACAAATATTCAAGCTGTAAACATCCACAGTATTCACATAGATATGCTTGTTCAGAATCTTCCTGATACAAAAAAATTGTACGACTCATGTTCCTGTCCAGGTGAAGTTGCAGCTCCTCATTCTGGAACCAGAACTGATCCCACCTGACTAACACAACCCTGGAGAGTGACCAGGGGTTTACGAACAGATGAGATTCAGAAGAGTCCTTTAGAAAGCAAACCAATCTGCCAAAGTCAGAAACAGAAGTAGAACACGCCAAGTTTTGACAGAAAAGGTGGGTACCCACCACTAGCTCTATTACATGTATGGTTTTGATACTTTCAGTGGGAATATTTCTGCAAGTGTTTATCAACATAAGTATTCTCAGTCCTTTCCCTTTCTACCAATTAGCACGTGTGATCTCTGACTGCAAGAGAGCTTCAACCTGAGAAGTCACTCATGCTGCTACAACCCTCATTGCCTGGTGCTGAGCAAATCACTTCATGGGGATCACTGCTGGGGAAGAAACAAGATCAAAAGGCTGAGGACAACTAAGAGATGCTGTGGCTGATGTAGTAAAGAATGAAAAAAATGTTTTCTTTGCGAGTTTTAAGTCAAACAACTTGCAACTAAGGAAGCTAGAAGGAACAGCACTGCAGAACATAACCAAAAGCTGACTGAATTAAGAAGTGTTTGTTACAAGGGTGAAGAAGAAAGGACAAATTTCACAAGTGGTGGGAAAGATAGGGAAGAAAAATTTAGTTGGGCCATTGATGGAAAAGAAGTTAGAAAATTACAGGGGACCAAATTACAATCTGTCATAAACAACTCTTATATTGTATTTTCCCATTTGCCAGTGGCAGACATTCTCTCCTCAGGCTGGAAAAAGTACATTGGATGGAAGATAGTGAGGTGGCTGACAGTGACAGAGGAGAGAGAGATCACAGGATAAATAATTATTGAAGAATACAGTTTTATCTAATACTTGAAACTGAATTTAAGCAGGGAACACAGATCTCCAGGATGACAAAAGTACAGCACCAAAATGTAATAAAAAAAATTGAAACACCAAGAAATGCCTTCACAGTGTGCAGCTTTTCCTCCAGAAATTTTTAAAGATAATTTGTCACTTTTTATAACTGTCAAGAAAACTTTGTTTTGTCTGCAAGATCTTTGAATTGGTTGCCAAAACTGTCATAGAAACAGCACTAGCAGTTTGATCCAAAGGTCACCAAAGTCAGTGGGAAGAGCATCACTTTTTTCACAGGGATTTGGATGAGATAAAATATACCCTGTACATATATTGGTTTAGAATAAATAAAATTCAGCATGAATTAAAAGAGCAAAGACAAGGGAAAATTAAAAACACTGTGTACTTTCTCTCTGCCATTAAAACAGCTATTTTCAGAAGAGAAAGAAAGGCAAACTCCCTTTCAGTGCAGCCTATTTAAGTACAGCAAAGATTACACTCTCTCAATAATCCTATGCCTCTCCTTTATTAAATAATCCTGCTTTGAGCTACTTCTGTGCTTCTCTTGGGATGGCCTAGAGCATATAATTGGATCCACTTCATATGGAGAAAAGAGCCTGTTAACCAGCAGTTGCAACAGCAGATGCTTGTTCACTTGTGAAAATAAAGACTGAAAGTTTCCATCAGTCATTTAAAACTATAAACATCCAGGCTGGGTTTGCTCTCAGCAGTTTTGCTTTGAATGCAGTCAATGCTGTTTTTCCCTTTCTAAACCCAGTACTCAAGCTTTCAAAATATAATTCATTGCCCTTAAATAGTGGTGTAACAGTTGGCAAGAACCACAAAAGCCCTCCCTGGCAGTTGGCAGTGCTGCCTTAGCTGTATTTCACTGCAGTAATTGTATCTTGGTACAGAGTGGGACAGTGCATCATCCAAACGAGAGCCCCTTGATGATGTATTGATGGAGATAGAACTGTCCAAAGAGAAGAGATGGGTTCAAAATTCAGCCAGCTTTTATTTGACTACGCAAAGGGGAAAAGGACTTCCAAAGAGAGAAGCTATTAAACACGGCATATCGCTTTTGGCAGTGATACAGGTGATCTGAGCAAAGTAGGGCAAAATCCAGACCCTGCTGAAAGACCACCACCCTCTAAAAAACTGTTTCTTTCTTTGAGTCACAGATGAATATATGCAGTCCTCTGCTCTCAAATGGCCAAGATTCACTAGGCTAATAATGAATTCCAGGGCAAAATCTCTGGTAAAGGCTATTCATCTGCATAGGGGTTTCCAAATGAGCACCACAGTTCTGCTAATTATCAGTTTTTTCCTCCTTTTCCCCCAGCTTCTCTGCCTTCATTAACCCACAAACCTTCTTTATGCCCTAGATAAGTATAAATTGGGATTAAAGAGGTTTATAGGATAGATAGTGCACTTCAATCTCCTACCAAAAGCATCTCTTCCCTCAGCATTACATGTACCACAGCACTGCAGAGTCCAGGACCAACACCCAAGAGTTCAGATGCCTCATCATGACTTATACCTTTGCTGGCCAGATAGTTAACAAAGGCTGCAAGGTGACCATATTCATACCTGCAAATCCCTGAAGCTGGTAGGCTTAAAATCACAGCTAAGGTAACCCATCTTTTAAATGACAAGAGATTTGGTTTACTGTATTTGGGAAATAGACCTGAAGGCATACAAACAATCTTAAAACTTAAAGAGGTGGCTTTATTTTTAGAAATTATTTTTTTCCTATTTCCATAGATTGCACAAGGGATTCAGATTTCATAGCCAGAGCTTTTCCTGTTGCCTACCAGAATGACACTAGCTGCTGTGTCTTTTGGGCTTTAGGCACAAGGGGAAAACAAATGGGATTTGGGAAATAGAGACTGATATTTTCTTGAAATAGCTTGTTCCTCTGGCGTTATGCAAAGCTGGTGCAAGACAACAGGTGACCTAAGTGACCACCAAGGGATAGAAGATAATCAAAGTAAGCACAGCTTTAGTGTCTAAGATACAAAATTCAACTACCATATCAAAATGGATACGTTAGTCTTACAATTTTATATAGCACTCGAATAATTTTAAGTCATTTGGAAAAGTCAGTGTTTTAATAAAGTACTGTAGGGGAAGAAAGCTGTTTTTTTTTTTTCCTGGTGGAGTTTGGTGGAAAGAGTAATTTTTGCAGGAAACAGCAGTGCACCCAGCAAAAAGATCAAATTTTGACCTTCCATCTCACTCTTCTCTACATCCTTCTTATAAAGAAACAACAGAATTCAGAAAGGGAGGAGTTTAGCAGAACTTAGGGCTGATTCTGTCCCTTTATGTCATGTAACTACATGGCAAGTTATCACATTTCAAAATAAATCTAAACAAAATAAAGAGAAAAAGAGGTCTATTAGTCACTGACAGGAGTTAGATAGAACTCTTCCTCTCAGCTTCCCCTTCTGTTTAGTTTGGTACTGTGTTAAATCTGTCATGAATAACAGAAGATAAAAAAACCCCACATTTGTATCACATGATATAGGGGACCATCTGAATTGGGAACTACGCAAACAGGAGCCGCTGCTCCCATGAGCTGTCACGAACTTGCAGAAATGAGCAATCTTGCTGTGCTCAGACCAAACCCAAGCCCTCACAAGCTCCCTGGGAACAGGGCACTCGCAGGCTCCTGCATTCTGGCAGTAATCTGCCTCTGCCTGTGTAAACACACATATGGATAAACTTCCTCCCAGGCATGGACACACTCTCATATAGTCATGTGTCTTACAGCAACCTGCAGTTCATGTTTCTAGAGACTAATATTAAAGTAGCTTTTTTTAAAAACTAGTTTTTACTAAAACCCGTACTTTTTGCCTTGATGAAGGCTATTGGTTTAAACTTCAGCACTGCTCTATTCAGCAGTGAGGTACAAGAACACAGATCACTCAGCTGAAGCTCACTCACTAACATCACACTAGATGAGCTTTGCTATGGGTGGTGGTGGACACAGGAGCTGAGGAGTCCCCATAGAGCTGGCAGATGATTTGCAGACTGGGATTTATGCAAAGGGCAGTGGCCAGGGCAAGGAGCTGGCTCAGTCCTGGCAGGTCTCCCAGCCACTGCCCCGGCACCTTGCTTCTCTACTATTCAGCAGAGCTCAGATGTTTATGAGTGCATGGCTGGGGGTCATGGCAACACAAATTTAGGCCACTTTGTGTGGAAGTGGGTCAGGACTGCCTGAAAGAGCACCGAGCAGAGCCAAGTGGATCCCTTATCATCACCCCACATGGGTCCGAGGTGATCTAAGCAAGCCATGCTCTGCAGATTAGGCAACAGAAGGAGTGATCCCTCTGACTGGTATTTGCTATTTCACATCAACCAGTAGATGAAAGAATTAATTCAGCAAATGTAGAAGGCACTTTTGTGCTGAATAATCTACAAAGCACCTTTGGACAGGCACTGAGTTATGCAGAGAGTTTGTGAAGTCTCCTTTTCTGAAGATATTCCAAACCTGCCTGGATGCAATCCTGTGTAACCTGCTTTAGAAGGGGGGTTTGATTAGTTGATCTCCAGAGGTTCCTTCCAACCCCAGTCATTCTGTGATTGAGAATTCTGCTGTGAGAGAAAACCAAGATAACACAAATTTGAACTCCAGCCTTTTCCCTCAATAAGCCTGTTTTTCTTACTGACTCAGCTACTCAATCCATTTCTGTCCACGTGCCAAAATAAACAAGAGACTCAAAAGCACAAGATAAATCATAATAAATCAATTGACTGTTCCCCCAATACCCTAATTTATGCCTTTATTTCGCTCCAGTAAGGAAATAATGAGACTAAGAAACATATCCTCATTTATAAAACTTGTTTGCCAAGAGGAGGGTGGTCTGTTTCTTTCTGCAACCTGGAGTTAGAATAACAACACTAGAGACATGAAATGCAGACAGGTTTTTATGATACATTGCTTCTTATTCATTGTAGAATATGTAACTGTGTCCAAAAGAGAAAAGAGAAGCTTCCCACAACAATTTTAGCAGTTTTTAACTAGCAAAAACATGAAAAGCTTGTCAACACAAGTCCATGTTTGCTTTGTGTCAGCAGTACACAGGTCCCAGAATGAGAAAGATGCCAAAATTAAAGAGATACTGCAAAAAGGGAAAAGAAGGATGGAGAGGAGGACTGTTTGGCTAGTGTTTTATAAGATAGATTTGGTGGGTATTTTGACCACTTAAACATCCTGTGGCAAATCAGTTATACTACGGATATTCTCTTGCATCATAAATCATGATTTTAAATTAATAATAACAATAAACATTGAACAATACATGTCAAAAATAAGCAGTGATGTTCCCAGGTATTCATATCGCCTAAACTTAACTCCTGAACTGTTTATTATAGTGTAATTTCTAACAGTAGGAAAAAAGAGGTAAAGAAAAACAAGAAAAACACAACCTTTTCCACATTGCTTATCTTTGGGTATGTTGAATTACTTGAACTGATCATTGGGGGAACAGAAGTGTTATCTCTAATTCTGACATGAAAACAGCAAATATTTGGCAATTAAAAAAAAGAGATTTTAATATGAAGAGGCAAACAACAAACCCATGAAAAGCAGTAAATCTATCAGTGAAGTTCTTTACTTAAAGCAACGATGTATGTTTCATGTTTATATGCCACAAGCTTTTTTTCCTTCAGCAATAAGGAGTTTGAAATATTAACAGTGCCACTGTTTTATTAGAAGCGTCTGCTGAATTAGGAGTGCCCTTTCTAGTAAAGCCGAACAGTCCTAACTAACCTATTTGAGAACCATAATATAAACCACACTATGCTGAAATTAATCTTTCCCCGATTGAGAAATTTTGATTCCAGTGCTCTCTCTTGTTACACATGGTCATTTATTTCAGGAAAAATCTCTCTAAAACCTAAAGCAATAAGTCCTCAGCTAAAAGACTTAAATCACACCTTCTGCATCTAAGTAGATGTTTTCAAAGCCAAAGCTCTTTCTATTCCTTAAAGATTTAAAAGTAAAAGGTGTTTGTTTACCTTTTTTAATGTTCATCCTCAAAGGCTGTTTCATTGAGAAGTATAAATAATACAGCTATAAGGGCAGGTCATTTTCCTCTTTCACCAGTAACCTGCTCCACAGATAGAGTCGCAAAAGAAAACACCTCTGGCCCCAGACTTCAATTCTTTCAACCTGAGAACTGCTGTCAGTAATACACTAATGTAGGTCCAAGTGTGACACAGCAAAGCTCTCCCCAGAGAAACTGGGACACTGGCCACAAGTAAAACTTCTGTGCTCCTCAGCTGGGAAGTTTTATTAGGATATGAACACATATCATAGAATCATAAATTGTTTTGGGTTAGAAGTGACTTTTAAAGATCTTCTAGTCCAACTCCACTGACCTCACTAGATGAGGTTGCTCAGAGCGCCTTCCAACCTGGTCTTGAACACTTGCAGAGATAGGGCATCCACAACTTCTGTGGTAAACCCATTCTAGTGCCTCATCACCCTCATAAAAATGAATTTCTTCCTAATATCTAATCTAAATCTACCCACTTTAGAGCTTAAAACCATTGCCCTTTGTTCTGTCACTACTGGTAAAAAGCCTTCTTCAATCTTTCTTATAAACCCTCAAAATATATTGAAAAGTCACCATAAAGCTTCCCCAGAGTCTTCTCTTCTCCAGACATGACACATCTTTCAGAAACTAACATTTTATGACATTCCTTTACAGTAAGTGATTAATTCTGAAGCTTTCATCTGAAATATTTTTGCAGGCTTCAGCGATTACACAAGTTTTGCAATGAAGCAAGTATAAATAGATGGTACTGATGTACAAGGCAAAGTACACAAGGGCAGCCAGAGATCCTGAGAACAATTCAGTGAGACTCCAGGAGGGTAAGTAGAATCCACTTTCCAACAGTCCTTTTGGTCTAGTTCCTTTGTAGGAGACATCTTTCTCACAGTAAGAATTACCTTGAAATATAGTTGTGGGGGTTTTTTAATCAAGCCTTAGCAACTTTGAAACTCAGCACAAGAGGTTTCTTTTACTTACTATTCAACAATCAAACTCCAACTTTTCATTGGAAAGTCAAAGCCCCAAAAATATGTAAAATAAGAATACACAGAACACAAATATTAAAATATTATCAATATAAAATGCCAATCTGAGAACCATTTCAGTGATCGCAAGTATTCCAGGACTCTCAAGCACAAGTACTTCTGTAAAGTTTGGATAGGGGGAGTCTACTGTTACACATCTCCAGACTGGGAGGAGAAGATGCATGGCTCTGGAAATACATGGCTCTGGAAATACATGGCTCCTCAATTCCACTGATAACTGACAAGTCGTATCCTCTAGGGTCATATGTATGGAAATCTCCCACTATATGTTGCTTTTTCACTGCAGGCTCCAAAGGCAAAAATTATGTCTGGAATTGGTGGATATTGTTTTATCCCAGTGATCAAGCAGGAGAATACAGCCCACATCATCACATGTTAAATCTCAGTCTTGTTTTAGTGGCTGGTAAAACATTAGTTCTATCAAAGTTGGCCAGTTAAGGCTGGAGGCCTAAACTCTTCAAAGCCACCTGCGTGTTTTTCTATTACCTAAGTGTTAACAGAAGACCACAACAGACGAGGACATTCAAATGTCTCTGTGCCTTACAGTCCCAAAGGGACATTGTTAGGAATGCACAATATGGTTGCCTCCAGTTTTGCGGATCAACCTCTGTTTGGCCATCTGCAAATGCTGGGGTGTTGTGATGCTGGGTGTTGCTGAGTCAAAGTGCCTTTGTGGATGTCAGCATTTACATCCTGAAGCAGAAGCTCAGGTTTGAGTCAACTCTTATTTAAAATAAATGGGAATTTTAGGCTGGTGTAAACTGTCCTTGCATCAGGGCTTTAGAGAGAAACCTCAGTCTCACTCCCTTGTAATGACCTACATTGAAACAGTTCTCAGAGGAATTATTAAATTAATTCAGACAGATATCAGCTGGATCCTTCTCCTTACCTCTTTTTAGCACTAGTTGTTTTATTACCATTTTTCTTATCTTACTAAACAGAAGAAAAAATTCCTACAAAGTATTTCTTAGATGAGGCTAAGCCAGTGAACTTTAATGAAATTACTTTGGGTAAAGGCAACTAGAGGAATTCCTCTTTTTAGTACTAAATATTTTTGTCCTTAAAGAACAAGAAACAGGGCACAGGAAAATGTGCAGGGTGTCTTTTTATCTTTTAATAAACAAAAATTCAGAAAAGCCCAAGAAATTTAATTTGTTGGGTAAGGAAGCAAAAGAGAAAATAGAAAAATCCTGTTACTAATTTCAAGGGACATTTCTTTTTCTTCAACAAAATGCGTTGCAGTAGGTACTGTTTTGAGATTGCTTTTCCATTACATTCCAGTGATGAGACTATAATCTAGCATTACACAGAACTGAGCAGACCCCACTCTGGGATCTCAAGTGACATAATAACCTGCACAGGCTGTCCCAGCACTGCCTCGGAGCTCAGGAGCCCTGTACCCAAGGCACAGAGTAGTAGCAATGCCCTAACATAAAGGACTGAGACCTAGATACATAACTTCAAATTAAAAAAAAAATTATTCTAATAGATTATATTGACGGGTCTGGATTTCAGATCCCCTATTCTTCCCTAGGCCAGAATTGTTCTGATTACAGGCAAAATAGCGAGACAATTAGGAAAGCAAGCTCTCAAGCAGCTCCAGGCTTGTTTCCTTGGATTTATAGCCCTTACCCTGAGACATGCCTTGAGAACATTTCACAGTTGACCTCTAATGTGGATCACGTAACTGCCAGTGACATTTGAATTAAAGAGATGCCCTTGTGTTTGGAGGGGCTGAAGAACATGCAATTTGAAGGACATCTTTTATTGTTATGATCTAGAAAACCTGCATAGAGACAAAGAAGGGATCATTCACGTCCCTCTCACTCATTTTGGTGGATCTTATTTCCTGATAAAATTAATTTTTAAAAAAGAGTGCAAAGTGCAGATACATCCTGCAGATGGCCATCAGTCACTAGCAGATGGTGACAAGACTCCAGGAACTGCCATGGGAGCTCCAGGTCATCTTGTGGTGAGACAACATCCCCACATAAAGGAGTCACTTGTTTAATAGCATTCTTAACTTTATCTTGCTTACTGCTTATTAACCTGTTTTTTCTAATTGAAGATGTGAGTTTTCAACCAAAGGTCAACTAGATTTCAGAGAGAATTTTCTTGCTATCTGCTCCTTTTCTTCACTACAGACTTAACAAAAAGGGCTCAACGACATGTTGTCAAGACAACATAAAACCATTACTTCAGAACTTATAAGACAGTTGCGCAAGTTCTTAGGCCAGTTCAAACAGACCATAAATTAGTTCAGGTAGAGAGGACTAGTAATATTCCAATCAAATGCTTCTATTTTGGACCATGACTCCAAACATGTCAGCATGGTGCATCCAAAGGCAAGAAACACAGGCTCCAGATCTCCATCTGCACTCTGGAGGTGCAATGGCTGTACAAACCTGTGCACATACTACACACATCTGTGCTTTTATGACCATATTGGTTTTGTAATAGGTGTCAAAGTGATAGGAAAAACCTAATTTTTGTCATAAGCGCTTCAAAGAGATACTGTCCATTGTCATCATAATATAATAAGTGTTGATTTAAAAGTTTTCACTCCACTTGAAGGAAAGTATTAAAACTTGCATCTAAAATGAATTCATTTTCATTTACAAATCAAACCAAATGCAGATTCAGCAGTGCCTGGAATTGGTTTCTGGTCCAGCTGGAATGTGTCTGAGATGGCAGTGAGCTTCCTAGCAGCTTAGGTCAGAGTTCTCGTGACCGTGCACAGCAGTGAAGCATAAACTGCTAAGAAAAACTGTTGCCAAAAATGTAAATTCCTGATAAGTTTTTACAGCTGCTGGAACAAAGACTTGTCAGATTAAGATCCATAATTCCACCTAAATGATGCCTTTCTGAATGTTTCCCTGGCCTACAATTTTCCTAAGCCAGATTCAACTTAACTCTTCATTTTCTAGTGTTTTTAAGTGCTGTCTCTTTTCTTGTTATTATTTCTGTGTCACAGCTTTTCTGGTTTACAAGTTACTTTGTTACTCAATGCAAAGCAAAACCATTTGAAAACCAGGGAAGATTGATAAATCTTGGAAAGAAGAACTGCTGGAATACATGATATCAGCTTCCTGCCAAAGAAAAGGAACCAGTCAACAAATAAGTGTACTCTAGCATACTATGCAAATTGTGCTTCCCTAAACTGACATGCAAGAATAAATTCCTGGCTTTAGCCGTTACAACACGCTCTGAATAATCATTCTGGAAGTAAGTATTGTACAGAAGGTATGACATCACATAAAGGTGTTTATTTCTATCTATAAACTGAAATAATGGATTGATAAACTGAGTAAAAGAGGAGACCAGTTGATTGGTTAGCTGATACTTTTTACTGCTTCCATTAGGGAAAAATCTGTTCTCTTGAAGAGTTGTGCCCCTGTTACCAAGGAAAATTTAAATCAGTAATTCTATTGTAAAGTTAAAATTGTTAATTCTGGTTTTAACAGTGTGGTTATAACTGACACATAGAGATTATGGTCCTTACATCTTCCAAGGTGTTAGAAGTTAAAAATGTATCCACAAACACCTCTATGGGTTATGTAATTGTATTTTCAGCTGAATTTAAAAGTGGCTATTAAGATGTTTTTTGTTTTCTTTTATGACACTTACTTTACATAGGATATTTTATTTGTAAAGAAAATGAGAGAAAAAGGAATTGCTCAGAAATTGCCTATGCCATGCTGGGCTTTGAAGCAAAATTCTCAAGATAAACTCTAATACTTAGAATGAGTCCAAAGAGCTCTCTTCCCTTTGCTCAGTCTCTCCCACAGAATAGTTACAGCAATCAAGCCTCTGATACAGCAGTCTGCATGCTGACAGACTATCTTTGAAAAGCTATGACAGAGAGGAACTGATGTGTGAGATGAGGAAAACAACAGCGAAGAAAATAACCCACTTTAGATGACTTCTGAATGCTGAAAAATATTTCACAGAGGTGATTCAGTCAGTATCAAATCTAAGAATGATTCCTTAAAACCAAAAGACAAATTGCTCCAGTTACTCAAAAAGCATAAATGCTGTAAAGATGGTATTTACCTGATCTGTTCCCTGCATGAAACTGCTTTTATCTGCTTCCTTCAACCATACAAAGAAAACTCAGCCTATTTTTTTCACCTGATGTTAGTTTTAACTGTCAACATAGAAAACAGAGTTGGGTTCTCTATATTCTGGCGGTATTTTATCCCAGTAAGAACACACTCTATTTTCCCATCATATCTACTAATGAGTGAGCATTCCACTAAAAGACATAGTTTAGTTATCAAGCCCTTTGGAATTTTTTTTTCAGTGGTGCACTAAACAAGGCATTAATATCCTCTAGTTCCTGCATCTGCAGTCCATGTCTAAAATTTGGGCAGACTGTTGTCTGAATAATGACTGCAATGCTGGGTGAAAACTTCTGTCATCTGCTAGAAAGGAGTCAAGAAGTACTACACCCATTCATCTCCCAAGCCAAGAATAGAAAATTGGGACTCAATAGGAAAAACGAACCCCCAGAAGCATTTGGAGAGACAGAAAGCCAATGAATCATCAGAGTTTTGGTAAAGCATCACACCACAGACCAGACTAGGAAATCTGACATGATACAGAGAATCCAAGAGGAAAAGGTCCCTTGGAAAAATTATAAGATGCCTCATGAATATTGGGAGGACAGGCTAATTTAACTGACCACAATGGATGGTCAAAAAATACGGTTAAAAAGAAAAAGCACAAAACTGATTCTTCTCTTTGTATTTCTGAGTCCAACATTGCCATTGAAAATCCTAAGCATTCTCTTTTAAAAGCTCTTCATGTTCAATTAAAATAAGGGCATATAAACAAGTAAGGGCATATAAACAGTATGCATTAAACTTCATTAGGTTTTGAACCCGTAGGGGCACAAGGATACAGATATTATGTATCTTATTAGTCATTTTCAAGAGAGGAAATATGGAGATGTTGTTTCTGGTTAGAGGAATAGTATAATACACAACCCCTGCATCCCTTCATTTGTAATCCCTCCTTGATTAGTTACTATCCTTTATTTAGTAGAAGTACTTTTACTATTCATGCTCCTAACTGCAGCTACTCTAATTTAGTGGCTACCCATGTTTAGAAGCCTCACCTTTAGCATAAGCTTCAGATTAAAGTAATTACATTTAATAGAAGCTGCCCACTTTGGAAGCTGCCCTTGATTTAGAGCTTCAAGGAGAAGCACTTAAATATAATAGAAGCCGTGGCCTGCAAACGAAGTCTAGAACAAAGATTAGTTCATACACCCAGTTTAACACAATTTATAAGTGGGATGTGACAATGAGATAGAATAGTTCCTGGAAAAGACTATACTTCATATTGAAAGAAAACTTCATTTATTGCTGAACAAAAGGACCACCATTGCAGTGTACCGTCCTAGCAATCTGCTTTTTTTGAGGCACATAGTCATTGTAATGATCCTTCAATAAAACCTTATGTTTATTTTTGAAATCCCTATTAACTTATTTGCTGGATGGGTCTGTCTTTGACACAGATTTTCAGTTCAGCTGGAAGGTATAGGGTGGGACAATATCCTAGAAATCACTTAAAACACCTCTCTTAATAATGAATTCCCAAAACAAGCTAGGATGATTGGTCTCATCAAAAAAAAAAAAAACCCAAGGTCACCAGGGGTGGTCCTTTGGTTTCTGATTATAACGGACATATTTCACATCACCAAAAAACTGATCCCACAGTCAGTCCCAAAGACCCGACCAAAGGGGCAGCAACCAGTGATGGTCAAACTCAAACAATTCCATTGACAGGCACAGCTTGTCCATGCAAATCAACATGTCTTTCCCCATATCTTGAGGTATATTCTGGAAACAACCACCAGCCCAAAACTGAGATCCTGCACATGTTGCATGCCAAAAGTACCCATATCCCTACCCAGCTTTGACTCCAGTGAGGACAAAAGCCAGTTTTCCTGCCATCTCAGAAGTCAATTGCAGGGGCCAACAGGGTAGACTGCATTTGCCTCTTCCCCTGATCAGAAGTGTAGATTCAGGACTCCTTTCCTACTGCTGTTGCTGAGCAGGGCAATAGTTTTCCAGTCTCATTTCAACCTTCTCAGTGCTTCCCCAAGGTATACAGATTAGGATAAAGAATTATAACATAATTTTAACAAGAATAAATAAATTACATATAGTAATATGCAATTAAATCTTAATAGAAGCATATTAAATTATAACGTAAGCATATTATAATGCTACATGCTGGTTTTATTATAATTACGGCAAACTATATATGCCAGACATGTCAATGAATGTTTGCTTTGCACATGAATGAAAGCTGTGATATTTTCAGCTGTTTGATTGATCCTGAAATTCTTCCTGTCCTCCTCCTATTAAAAAAGAAAATTAAGCCATCCAGACCGAATTGATCTATACTTATAAGTAATGCAACTGCTACATAGAAAGATTTACAATAAAATATTGTAAATATTCAGTTTGGCTTTTCAACTGACCTCAGCGTGGGCCTAGGCAGTTCAGGCACTATGTCAGCTAAAGAAGGAAGACTCTTTAAGAAGGAGTTGAGACCACTGTTTAGAGAATACAGTAGGTAAAAGGTATTTTTGCTTGTAATCCAGTGGTACCTACTTGGCAGCCAGCAGACCAGATCTCATCCCTGGTACAACTGCATTTGTCGCCCATCTTTTCTAGATAAGGACTGTGCTTGAGACTGCTTAAGAACATCTAAATGTCTAATTCCTTGAGCTCTACTAAAAAAAAAAAAAGTAATTGTTTTCTGTTTGAACCTACAGGTTTCATATTGCTGAATTTTAGAAATCACAATAGACTATGCTAAAAAATTGGCTGACAGAGATGGATAACTCACAGAAGCACTGCCCACTCTCCAATCACATTGCTCTTGCCCTATGATCAGTGAAATTCCGAATGTATTTTGCAACAATGAACAATGAGTAGATGTTGTTTCAAAACAAGTCTTTGAATGCCCCTAAATTAGTTTGCAGTTTTACGGGTTTTATTTCCAGTCAAATTTCAGAAATGAAATGATTTGCCTTAGAGTGACCTCAGTGAATTCCAGCCCGAAAAAACCCCAAACCATCTTACAGCATCTGGTGGAACCTATGAATACAAATAGCTTCCAGCATCAAGAAAGAGACAACTGTCAATAAAATGACTAAATTTTACAGCCATTCTTACTGATGAGTTCTTGAAGTATTAAAAACATTGATTTAGAGGAGGGAGCAGTGGACAGAAATCTATTAGAAAGCAGGAAATATGTAATGACTATGAAAATCAATGCAGTTGGCTAACAGAGGGACAGAAAAATGTGGAGAAAATGCAATCATCTTTAAAGTGACATTGAAGGAAAATGTGAAATAAGGCCTCCAAACAGATGAGCTGAACCACGAATCTTCACTATAAGAATGAAGCAGCAAGCAGTCACTAATTAATTTCTGTAGAGACCAGCACAATAAATGAAATCAGCTTATGATGAGCTTTGTTAGACAGCTAGGTTAAACCACTTACTGTTTGCTAAGCAACTACTCCATCTTATCAGTGTTAAAAGAGAAATGTAGGCACTGGTAGGAGAGAATACAGACATGGCACATTTGCATCTACAATGGCCACTGTCACTACAGGAGAGAAAGTTGAGCCAAGTGCCCGCCAAGATCGTCAACACCAAACCCCTGCAAATAGCTCTGCTTGAAGTCACAGGTTGGAAATAATGCCTCATGTATGGGCACACAGAGATGGACCTTATGTTTGGAAGGTGTCTGGGATTTCTCAACGTGTGAATCTCAGGGGAGAAAAATTTGTAGTAAGGAATAACATTCCAGGTTTTTAAGTTTACCACAAAATTCCTGTATACCCTGCTAGGGCCAGAATTTTACCTGACTATGCAGACTCAAACATGCCTATCAAAACCTTACCATGCTTGATATTTTATAGAAGACTTTCATCCTGTTCCTATACAAAGAAGATGTAGTCCATGAAAATAGCTTTTCCTGGTGATGGTGCAGAGAAAAAATGTTCCCTCACCACTACACTTTACCAAAAAAAATTGTAAAATATGTCCTAACAAGAAGTACCTTCGACTTCAATATAATTCATGTCTTTCAGATAAATGCTTCCTTTTTCTTTACAAAACAAAAAATGTTTTATGTCGTAATTTAAAATTACAAAAAAATACCTCATAAAAATAAAGACCATCTCAAGGGGTAAGATTCAGAGCCTAATCACCATCATTAGCATTATATAACAGTACAAGTGTTAGAGAAGAGGATTATAGTTTCCTTTAAAAATAGAAGTTATTATTCTATTGCTAGATAACATTTTGGATTGTGCATTAAACCAATAAATAAAAAGAAAAATTTCATATATACAAAGCATACTACATTCAATTGCATATTGTCTCAGCTAACTAATTCTCCGTAGGATCTCAGAATGCGACCACACATCAACTCCTTCTCATGGTGCCTTTCCTCTTATCAAACAACTGAAATTGATAAGAGTTACTTATCAATTTTTGTTATTCAATTTTTATTATTTGAAGGAAAAATAATCTTTTCCTTCATTGCCTTTGTCACCTTCCTTCTTCTTTTCCTTACAGTCTGATAGGGATCAAATTTTGACATTGGACTTGCATGTTGTCCTTGGGGGAGATCACAGAGGTCAAGAACTGAATGTAGCATCATTAGTATTAGACATAGACACAGAAGTTCACACTGAATAGCAAAAAATGTGGCAATGATCATCCAATGTACTGAGCACAACTCTCTTAGGGCACCATTATCTGGCTGAATTTTGGCCACTAGTGCTAGGGTTTCATTTCCTTATGTCAAACATCATGCTGGAGTGCAAATGCCGTATTTAGGCACTCAAATGTACTGGACCAACAACCCAAATGCCCTAGAGTCCAAGACCTTAGACCAATAAAGTCCAATCAAGATCAATCATTATAATATTCAGTATTATATACTATTAATCTGGCTTGAACTGCAACTTGAATGGTGCACCCACCTACTTGTCCAGACAGAAGCATGAATTTGCTGATTACTTATTCTTCACTTACTCTCATAAAAGCAGGAGTCCTTTAAGCTCTCATTCTTCTTCTAAAGCATTGGGTAGGAGAATTAGAATTCTGAGAAATGTGTTTAAACTTTGTCTATTAAGAGAAAAAGAAAAAAAATGGTAAGCCATTTCCACATTGGACAAACAGAAAAGCAGGGAGGGTATTACCATTCAAGGTGAAATTTCTGGGGGTTGGAATAGGTGGAAGTCAGCATATTTCACTGTTTTCTTCAGAAGATGACAGTCTGTCCATGCCTTTTATAAATACAGTTGCAGAGAAAGTTCAATAAAAATAAGGTTCAGAGTTCACCTTTCAGTTTTTCCCATAGCTCAACCGAGAGACAGTTAACTCTAAGTCTACCACTCCCTCCCTTTTTGAAGGTGCCAAATCCAAATATAATCCATTCAACCCATCTTTGGTAATTACTGGTTAGGGATTTAGTAGGGCATTTCTCGTTATAGAAGCCCAGTATTTCAGTATGTAATATCCCTAGTGACTAAATGGCATTTTTTCCACCCTCCTTTATCTCCCTCTAGTATTTCTTCCACCTAAAAGACTTCAAATCATATAAGCTGACTGCTATATTTATTAGGCACCCTCAATACATTAAAACATTGTTTCCTGTGAAATGTGCTGTTAACTATTACCTTGGTTAGTAATTTAATTTAATAGGATGGTGACAACACATTGACATTGTGCAGGTTTGTGACCTAATGATTTATGAGACAAGTTACATTTGCAGACACATTGATTTTGGTAACTGTGCAATGAAGAGAAATGAAAAACAATTTTCACTTTTTTTTTTTTAACATCTTTCTCTCCTTTCCCAATATTACTTTATACATGTAATGGCCTCTTTTAAAGCTCATTGATGGTTTGAAAAAAAAGTTTTAGGTCATGGCATTATTTTTTGAGTGGTTTGTAAAACCTTGAACACTTGAGAAGCCCTGTGCATCCCAACAAGTGTCAATTAATGTGTTGCACATCACTGACCCTTAAAAGTGAAACGATAAAATGCACTGACTGTAGTAAACCAATTTAAACAATGGTGATACCTCTGTGCCCTGACACTCAGTTGATAAAAGGACAACAATCCCATCACATGCAGAGTGCTTTCCTGCATCAACTGGCTTACATGGGTGGACGCATTCAGGAAGAGATGGCCTGGTTCACTGGGACTAAATCTACTAGGAGCATCTGGTGGGAATCAGGATCCTTCAGGGCTCATAGCAGAAATACTTTGCTGTGTTGCTGCATAACCACACCGGCCTCACAGGAATCTCATCAGGTAAATCAGATATGGTGAATGGAGAGGAGTGGGGACATGCTAGGGGAGACAACTGTCTACAAACAGAAGAGGTGATAATAGAAATTGCCCTACTTTTTTCCCATCTAGTCCCTAGGTGTGTGAACAAAGCACACCAACTTTGTGGCATGGGAGGGAGAACACAAACATTTGCCATCAAAAATACGCTGCAATAAAAGGGAAAAGTTTGTGTATGTCACAGACATACACAATTGTCAATGGCCAAGTCAGGCGAAGGTCAAGAGCAGAGGTGTCTGTGACAGCATCGACACCAACACTTGGTTTTTTCTGCAGATCAGAAGCTACTGGAGAATGACAAACCGCAGGTATAGTTCCACCAGGGAACATCTTACCTGGCTGCTAATTAGCAATGGCCCCAACACAGGCAGAGAGAGGGGACCCACACAGCAGCTGATACCAGCCTCCTGGGAAAAGGTGTGATACAGCAGAAACATCAGGGGTTAAATAAAATCTTTCCTCCTAAAGTGGTGTATAACTGAACTCATACATACCTAGGAACCACGTAAATGTCAATTAATGCTGGCGTAGTACAATGAAACAGGGAGCATCTTCCTATACTCCATATCCAGTGAGAAAAAATCACATGCTGGTCAGATAGACCCATAAACTAAAGCAGAAAGTCAGAGATTACACCATGCTAGGACCATAATACTGTATAATCTATTTTAAATCCAAATAATCTCTTGTTCTTTCAAAATTTATCCCAATTTAAATCTTCACAGCTGATCTGTATTTTCCAAAGGACTAATGGAAGGACTACTCTTCCATTTCCAGCTCCTGTCCTCATTATGACACTCTCAGGTGTAGCATAGCAAGTCATGTTCATCTGCTGTTAGCAATTGAGTTCTGTTCCTCAGTTCAACCTGCTTCAATATGTCATACCACCCCGTAGTTACATCCACTTCAGTTTTTTTTTTAAGCTACTTTCTCTTCCTCATTAAATATCTTTTCTAGCTTCAGTCAGATATGGATATTCTATGACAACATTTCATTATGGTTTTAAATATAGCCCACTTCACAAACTCCGTCAGATTACCTGTACCCTTGTTAAGTAACATTGTTCTAAGGTGAGAAAAAAAGGTGTGGTTTTTTTAGGGATGTGTCTTTCTATATATTTGTACATCCTCAAATTGCTGCATCTTGCTTGCACAATGCTAAGAGGATTTACACTTGTCTCAGTACCACTTCAATCAAAAATAGCAGAGCTGGCTCTGCCGGAGTCCTAATGAGAAGCAGAACATAATGGATGACACCCGGTTAGTGCAGTGCTGTGTCCCATTATTTAAGTTATCTCATTCAGAGCTACCATGAGTATCTTTACACAGTGCATATCACCCTGTGTAGGCATAGCATAAAAGACACTTTAATGTGAGTGTGTGAGACAGAGGATTAATGATAGAGGCGATTTAAGAGAGAGAAGAAACTAAGGAGCCATAGGGAAAAAGGAAGACAATGCCAGAGCAGCCTTTGGATTCACTGCTCTGTTATGGCAAACTTTCTTGCTAAAATCACAGGAAATGCAGTAATAACAGCAGGGAATGATTGAGAACCTCTTGCTGCAAAAGCATAGGACATTATTACCAGTCCTGCAGAACCATCAATTTCTACCATCACCAACATGAATTTGACACTGGATTTATAAGCTTATTTTCAGTTTGCTAAAGAATAAGAGTTTATGCAAAATGTACCTATTCATTGCTTCAGGCTAATACTTTTATCCATGTTCTAACATTAAATTAGGCTTTAAAATAAAATAATTTTCAGGCTTTTGTGAAGTTACCTATGGATTGAAATGTATGTGACGCTGATGCATGCGTGTCTATGAATGGGATGGCTACCCACATCAGGAGAGATCTGCAGAGGTCACAAGTGTTAAACTGCTATTCAGTTCAGACTGCTTCAGCAAAAACTGAAAGAATTTAAATCCTTTTTTTTTCCAGTGATAAATGAATTTGAATAAAAGTAGTTTCTTGTAAGATTATCTGCTTTCAGCTCTACCACACATCACAACCTCTCACTGTTTTGAGTGTTTGGAGATTAGGACTCTGTTTCTCTGTCACAGACTCTTTACCTGATGGGAGCATCTTTCACTTACAGACAGTTCTAATTAGGTACTTAGAAGTTAAGTGCTGCAATCTAAAACTTGGACAGAGTCACCAAGGGCCCAACAGGGAAGGAGTGATCTCCAAACAGTGAACTCACAGCAGCCACGAGTGCTGCATCCTTCTCTGCTGCAGTAATCTCGGTATCTGCTGCAGTATCTGGAATACTCTCCCAGAGGCAGAAAAGACCAGGATTAAAATTTTCTCATCCACCCTGGGGCCCTGAAACCCTGACCTCTTCCTTAAACTAGCAGTCTATGTACACTAAGTGGGGTTTATCCCTTTTACAGGTTCCTCCTCTGGCCCTGAAATCTTGACTACTACATGGCACAACTTCTGTAAACAGCATTGAAGAATAATGAAAGGATGAGAATAATGAGAAGAAATTGATGTTAGAAATTACCAAAAGGAAAGGATATATTTGAATTACTATTCAAGAAAAAGAATTATATAGAAAGACTCATTTTTCCCAGTAGGGAATAAATACAGGTTTTTTATTCCAAAGGCCATAAGTTCCCATCATATTTATGCAGACAATAATCTATTAAATGGATTTGCAGAAAAAAAACCAGATGCTCTCATCCACCGTTGCAGTTAGAGGTTAAAAAGCAGATGGTGGGAGAAATGTATAACCCTTACAAACAAGTCTTTCTAAATTATGCACAATTTTAAATGTTTGCTAACTTTCTGGTACTCTGATTATCACACCAGTGACAGAAAAAACCTTGCCAAACACATGGAAAATTAGAAATCTGAGCATTTTCAACTGTGGTTATTTCAGTCTAAAATAGTTTATTCACTTCAGGAAAATCTTTCCAATTTTAGACTTGTCAGTCCTATTGAAAGTCCATCAACATCCTAGGGAAAAATCCAGTATTTACTACTTAGTTGTAAGGCACCGTGACTGTTGAACATCACAGGAGGCCTCTCGTTTACCTTCATTGTTCTTCATATCACTGTATGGCTTAAAGATACTCAAAATGATGGAGAAGGTAAATGTTGAACTCAACATACAGACTCTTACAGAATCATTCGCGTGGTCAAAATTAGTTCCAAGAAGCTGCTTTTACTTTATTTAGTGAAACCCAGTGTAATGGGTATTTTATGATTATCTAGGTTAGCATCACTCAACACCTTGCTAGAGTTTTCCACTCCAGCAAAAGAGCTCATATATTTGCTCTTGAGATCGTGGTGTCCTCAGAACATCTGGAAGATGATCACCAAGCTGAAGTATTGCTCAGTACTATAACTTTATTTTGGGGATATTAGTGCCCAAGCTACCTTCATCAAAAAGACACCACTTTGGTAGGCACACATGTGCAGCAAAACCAGTAGCTGCTACAAACACATTATGTCCACACATCTCAGCATAACACCTGTTTTACCCCCATTATCTGCAGTGTAATTAAACAAGGTGAAACGACATTAAATATGACACAGGAAAACTCATGTATTTCCCCAACATCAGTCATGAAATCTTCAGCTGAACTGGCAAGAAAAAACAGATCTAAATTTCAGTCTAGTGACAAAATGATATCTCTAAAATCTGCCCAAACTGCTAAATGGGCTTTTGGCCACCATATGAGCATTTAGAAGGTTAGTCCACGCACTGTGAATTCCCACATTGTTATTTTCTGTTTAAGAGTCTCATGAAGGTATATTAACTAAGCTTATAACACCTCTACCTGCAGTTAAGTGTTCCAGCCATCAAGTACTTCAGTTGCAACAGCCTCAGGGAGTATTATACATCAAGAAAATGCCATATTTTTTTTCAAACTATACAGGAGATTACATTCAGCTTTAAGATGAAGTCTGTGTTAGTGGATATGAACCATGCAGCCTCTGTGGAAATGAGTCTTCTTGAAATATCTTAGGAAAAATATGATTTTATATCTCCCTTAACAAGACCTGTCATTGGGCTCTTTATTATTATTATTAATAATCATAATAATAATTGAGGTTTTGGCAATCAAGTCAGCCTAATCCTGGCATTCAACCTAAGATTCATTTTGCATCCCACTGCCTCAGGCACTCTTTCCACAGCAGAGGCACATCGAATCTTGGGTGTACAGTCACAGGGTATCTCCCTTGGAAAAAATCAGCACCAGCAGAGATGATCTATCCCAATTGTCAGCACAGGATACACAATAGGAACCACAGCATTGCAGACTCACATATGCACAAACACACAAACTATTTTTCAAAGCAGCAGGAAGGCAGGACCACTCCCTGTGCTGCGGGATCTCAGGCAAAGTCTTACATGATGGGACAGTGGAAAGATGACAAGTTTGAAGATAAATATGTAATCCATGTCATCCCAGTAGGAAATATTCAAAGCAGCTTGATTTGTTGCAGCTGCACAGAAACCAAAGTAGTCATCATTTAGTAAAATAACAGAGGAGACTCTCCAACATATACTCAAGAAATCAAAGAATTATTATAACCATTCTTGGCTTTGTTTTTTGCCTTTTTCTTTTGGTTTTTTGTTTCTGAGAGAAATCTAGTTTGAAAATCTAATCTAGAATCACAAAAATAATTGGCAAGCATCACAAAATTGCCAACTAAAATTACTCTGCATAAATGGTAACACCAATGACTATATTTTGGAAAAAGATACAAAAAGTAATTTTGAAACACACTTCTAAGAGAAGTCTGATAGTCTAATGGAAAAGTGAGAGTAAAAAAAAAAGATACTAACCAAATTGATTAGAAATCAAGTACTCTTAAATGGAGAAGATTAATTTGTGCAGTCAGTGCTAAGTAATTGAAATACTTTTTGATCTTGGTTGTTTTCAGAATTACTTGGAAACGAAGATGAGTGTTCCTTCTTGTCTAACTGTAGTTTGTTCTCAAACTACAAGTAAAATTGTAGTATTAGATATACAGTAACTAATATGAAATCACAACTGGTTTAGCTGTGCTCTAGATACTACAAAAAAGCTTTTTATTACATCAAATATGCAGACTGGAATTAATCAAAGTACTGAATTTACACTACAGTGAACATAGCTTAGCAATAATTGATCCAGTACCAGGTGTATGTGTAAAATCCAAATACAGGTTTAATAAATTAGACTAGCCTGCTAATTTTCGCTTTAGGTGCTCATTTATAATCATGTCTCAAATATGCATCACCACATATCTTGCAAAGACTATTCCTGGGCTGTCAACTTGCTCTGCAAAAGTGTATCTGTTAGGCATGTACCAGAATGCTTCCATTTGTTATTAGTGAAATAAGTATACTCACAAAATTAAGATAAATTATCTATGTCCATTTTGTAGAGCAAAACTGCTTGGTGGCAGAAAATCTGAGCTGGGGCAGGAGCCCAGCAGCAGGCACAAAAGTCAGCTTCAGCCCAGTGAGCCGTGGTGTCCTTCCTATTCACCTAGTGGGGTGAGTTAAGTTTCTCCAGGGTTCAATTCAGATTGGGAACCTAATATAGAGTTGTTTCGAATCTCCTGTCTCTCACCATTGCCTAGAAAAGGAGCATAGAAAGGTTAATTTTGTAGCATAGGGTTGCCCCAACAGTGGCTAATTAACTAAGACACATGTTGAGACTCATTAAAAGCTTGATTCTCCTCTATTCCTGCTCCAACACCCCCGGATAACACAATGTTTCCTGTTGGGAACACTTAAGTTATGACACTAATTTAAGACTCTGAACCCTCTGCAGTGGGCTGTTGGGATGCCACAGAGATCTGCTGTACTACTCCTTTTCCCATTTCTCTCATTGCCATATTTCCAGTGACAGGGGCAGAGCTTAGAGATAAGTTTCCAGAGCAGATGATCAAGCAGCAAGTTTCTAAAACCTCTGAGATGACCTGCTTCTACATCGTAATGCCATTTGCATTCAAGGGCAAAGACAGTTTGGCATCCCACCCAGAAAACTCACTGTTGTTCCTTTAGGGATGTACTTGCTGGGAAATGTCAGAAAGCAAAGCAAACAGCTGGCTGTCAAGTCTAAATTCAGTTCTGTATGCAGAAATGAATAAGAAAATTACAGTCTGTCTGGGTAAAGGTGTGAAAATATGATATTTAAAACTGGATTTGAACTAGAAAGGCATATGTAAACCATATATTCTTATAGTGCTTGAAGCTGAAATCAGACATTAGCTTCTATAGCTACAGCAAAGCTGAAGAGAAACTGCCTTGAGGGAAATTGTGAGAAATTGTTAGATGTGGACCTGCCTGCCAGTTCTAGCTCTGGGATGACCTCACTTCCCAAGAGGGCTGGCAAAGGGCAAGGCTGGGGAATTGCAGGGACAGAGCAAAAGCTGCTCCCTGGATCATACAGTAATTTACTGTAAACGAGGAATAACTCCAGACAACAGCAACACCCCAAAAGCTTTAATCAGCTCAGAATCTTTGGCTTAAAACTCACCTTTTTCAGAAAACACTTGGGAACAAGGACCTTCAGGAAGGCCAAGGAGGAAAAACAAACAGAAGAAATATAATTATTTATCCCAAGTATAACTATATCTTTAACTGCAGTAAACCACTGCAATTGTAAAAATTGGGAAATTCCATTTCTGAACACTTTTTTTCTGAATTCTCAGAATTGTTCATGAAAAGTATCTTACATCTGACAAATCAGAATATGTCATTAACTAGAAACTGATGACACTGAACAGTTTTTAGGACATGTTTATCTAAAGCCTAGGAACAATATTTTCCAACATTTTCACTGCAGTAATGTATTTGGGTTTGTATCATGACTGACAACAAATTCATGTAATCTCATCTGCTCTATTTGCCTTTCAGTGATTAATTGTCAGGTTTTTTCTTGGTATTTTGAGACAAATTTGAGGTTTTTTAAAAAATATTTTAAAATAATATCAAGTACCTCTATATTTTGCTTCCCTGTTGCCTCTGCCTCCACCTAAACAATTAGTCTGAAAACATCTATATTAATGAACCTACAAATAGCTGCTAAGTTACATTTACTGTACGTGTTTAACAATACGTGTTAAACCCCAGCTAGTGAGGAATAATTTATGCTGAGATGTCTTCAAATGTTTAGAAAAAATTCCTAATATAGCTGAGTGGAAGAAGACTATTGCATTTTACATCTGAGCAAGGGCCTAGCGTGATTTTTTAGTGCTGAGAGTGGCACTGCAGCCCAGAAAGCCTGAAAGGATCTTGTCTTAGAGCTGATTAGTGAGAGAAGCATTACAGAACATCACAATGTGCTCTATGACAAGCAGGAAACACAGGACTTTTCAGCCAGAGCCACTGTTGTGTAGCAATCCCTTATTCTGTGTCTTTCAGGCAAGGAATAACCTTGTGGTATTGCTGAGGAACAAAGGGAACTATATACACTGCTATTCTTTTGTTTCAGTCTTGTTCTTTTACTGTCAGGCCAGAAGAGCACTGGACTGTGGTGCTGGTTCTTCAGATGCCAGCAAGGATGGCATTTCATAAAGGACATACAATCAGCCAGCAAGCAACTTCTGCAGATTTTAAATTATTTTTCTTTGTCCTAGTTCGCCTGTTGGTTCTTTGATGCCATGGAAGAATGGGCAGATAATGCAGCCTGGATTGCAAAATACAAATGCAAATTAAAAATCACAGGGTAGGGTCTACATAACACAGCAGGTTGATCTAAACGTTTTTCATACAGTGGCCATGGATCAAATCCTTAGAGCAGAGCAACCACTCAATAAGATTGTAGGTGTTTCATCTTATTCTGGACCTGACATTTCATTCATGGTTCAGCACGTTACAGTTTTACAGTTCCTTTGAGGCATTGCGGGTTTTGGCAGATTTCAGAAGGAAGGCCCAGTTTACCAGTAGAAAGACAATATTTGCTAAAATAGTTAGTCCACTTGACTCAGTTAAATAGGCAAATGTGGTGTTTCACTGAATATGAATAACAGGTAAGAGCTGAAGACTAACATAGGTGAGATTGATTGGGGAAACCTCTCGTAACATGGGTAAGGCTTGTGCTCAATTCATCCTCAGTTTTAAACCCAGATCTGTACCTTTGCAGAGCAGATATTTTTCATCAGATGTCAAGGAGCAGAGGTAGAATTTGCATTCTGTAACACAAAGTGCTCACTCCTTTGAGCACCCACAGAGTGGGGAACCTTGGGCCCAAGCATTTCAGCAGTACCTCTTGCTCAAGGATCTTGAATCCACTACTATATATGCCTGCCCCTGGTTGCAGGGGGAAGGTTTAGCAGTGTTCCAGGAGTGAAACCTGCAGTTTCTCTTCCTGTCCTGGCTGACTCAAATGCTACTCAAATGCTGTGGGATTGTCACTCTTGCCTCTGGCCAAAAAATTAGTACAATATTTTATATCAAAGACATAAATAAGACAATACCTTAATTTTACATATGTAATTTCATTTATTAGAGGTATGTAATTTCATTTATTAGAGGTCTGTAAAATGCACATTAAACCTGCTATTCACTGTGATGGTTACATGCCATTCTGACTGCTTTAGGTGCTTACAAGTCTCTTATTATTAGAAAGATTCATGATATTTTATTAACGTATCCTCAACAGACATTGGTGGCAGCTAATGTTATTTCCTCCATTTCAAAATTGGTGGAAACAAGATGCAGGCAGATCAATATCCTAAAGCTAAATAGATGACTTCAAGAACTTCAGATGGGATTATTCCAAGACATCAAGAAGAAAAACCAGAAGTCCAGGTAAGATGAACCTTTTGAAGAAACATCAATAAAATGAAGGTTGCTTAAGTTTGGAAAGAGACTTGATTGTAAATATGAGCTCAAACTTTAAGAAGAATGAAGTACTGGAAGAGACTGCCTGAATCCTAAAGGCTTTTAAAGAGAGATTAAGGAGACATTGTTCTAGAAAGTCCAATGAAGTTACAGTTGAAGTTGTTTTCATTTTTGTGGAAGAAGGGTGAACTTACTGACCTTCAGATGCATTCACTGATGTAAGCTGAAAACCTCCCTGGGCCTTCACAGTTGTTTGAGTCCAGATCTACACAACACAAACCACCAAGGATGATCTCAATGGCAGCTCAACACATTCCAAAGTCATCCTTTTAAACTCAATGCAGTCTGCTACAGTGATCACTGGGGTAGGTAAATTCAGGTTCAACACATGCAGCCTATTATAATTCAACAAAGCTCAAAGTTGTAGGCCACTGCTGTTGGTAGGTAATTGAGATAGTGTAATTATGGTACACAGCAGATATTAGAAACAACAGCTAATGCACTGGCTCATTTAAAATTAAGAAATAGTAGTCATCACAGATGTAAGCCTCAAAATGCAGAACATCTGCAAATACTACTGAATTCTTCTGGAGTTATAATAAGCTCACTGCATCTGTAAATTAGACTTTTACACGTCTGGCCACTGTGGTGATTATTGTTGTTGTTAAAAGAGAGCGCAGAAGATCTAAATAAAACACACAATGATGTTCTTCATCATTCACTTATTTCTTTCCTGCAGCAGCCTGCTGTACTGCTCAGAAAAAATAAAATACAATTATGGATTATAGTATACCACTCAATCAGCTTTACAAGAACACATTAAGTAACACACCAGATGTTAATGAAATCCTGAAAGTCCATTTTGTAATGAAGCACATATGTACTAACATACTTTAATTTCAAACTGGTTTAGGGATTACAAAAAGAAATTGGAAGTTACAACCTCAAGACTGCACACAGACATGTAAGAAGCAAAGCATTATTGCAAGTAGGATTTATAGTTAAAACAAAATATCACTATCAACAATAAAAATATCCACATAGACAGTGCATTCATCAAATTATAACAACTATGACAGCTGGCAAGACAATTAGTAAGTTCTCTGAAACCGTTGGTAGTCTGAAGGTAGCCTATGAAAGCCTCAAGGAAAATGATTTGTAACCCATTTGATGAAAAGTGATGGAAGATCTGCAAAAAGGGAGAGATGATCAAAGGATTAAGCCAGGAAAATTATCTATTTAAAATCCTTTAAAGATACCAGTGTGATGCTCTTAAGACTTCTATTTCTGTCCAAATGTAAAGTATCTCTCGAAGGACCCAGTTCAAAGATAATCAAAGTCACTAAGAACCATAAATTTTGAATAATCCTGAGGATGTCAGTAATTTCCATAGTTGCATTGCCCTTTTAGAGGGCAAGTGAAACCAGCTCATGGTCTTCAGCACTCCAATAAGCCCAGAGCAGGCATTTGAGCCAGACCATGCCTTGTCCCAAGTTCTCCTTTATTGCTGGATGTCCCAGCAGTAAATGGAGCCTCTTTTACTGCCCCTGCCCATGCATGGAAAGCTCCAATGTAGTATTTCTGGTCAAAATAAATACAGAAACTCAAAGACAAAGCTTCTGATGACCTCACTTCATATTAACTAGGGCTTTGTTGTTGGAGTAGCCTGAGTTGTTATGTGTGTCTTCAAGTTGCTGTGGCACTGGTGAACAGGGGCAGATGCCTACAGTGGTTGGGAGCAGCCAAGTGGCCATTTCAGGATTGCTGGGTGTGGATTTACAAAGCTCAAGTGGCTGCTTCATACTTCTAAGTGTATCAAAAACTGGAGTTCTACCCAAAGTGAATAGAATTGGAATAATTAAGAATGAGTCTGTGTTTGAACATCTGATCCTTTAACTGTAGATTCAGCATTTTATGACACAGATATCTATCTCTGTTACCATATTGTGGCACTGCACAGCTGTGTTAATATTCTGACTGTGATAAGGTAAAGTCTCTATTCTTAAAGAAAAAAAAAGATCACCAAACAAAACCAACCCAGAAACAAACCGTAAAAGAAGCTGACTGTATTTTACAGCAATCCTCCAGGACACTCCACACCTAATCCCAGTTGATATTACAGATGCTAACACAGTAAATGTTTTTAAGGATTGAAGTAATGCAGCAACTCTAGCAACTGAATTGGTGCTTAGAAGCACAGTTATTGTTTCTTTCTACTGTTTCAAAGCAGTTTGAAACTCTTTAAAGTAACTAGAAAAAACTGCTACAGGAACTCATTCCATGACCACTGTCCGGAATTACATTACTGCAGCAATTTGGACAGCTCCCAATTCTCTACAGAATGTGGAAGAGTTTTTACAAATATTATCTAATAAAAATGCATTTTTTCAGGCATAGGTGGAACATAAAAATTCACCTAATAGCCCTACGTGAAGCTGAGTGCAAAAAAGGAGAACAAAATGGACAAGATGCATTTCTTTTAAACATAGTGAAAACTAAACCCAGCTAGTTCTTCCTCATTTTTGGATCAGCAGTTGGATCTATGTTATTATATGCAGTTCTCCTTTTCCCTCTCCTCTTAATGTATTGATTTTTCTTTCCTGCTAATGAACTAGGCACTCTGACAAATGTAAACATCCCAGAGTCCAATAATTTCAATACACAAACTTACTAGGAAACCTTTACAGACATATTCTGCAGTAGTCACAAAATGCTTATTTTACTAGCCACTTGTTAATGCACAAGTGCATAAATGTATATAATTGCTCAAGTCCTCCATAAGCCACTGTTACCTGGTTGAAGAACTTGAACAACTTGTTTGACTTATTCTGTACTCACATTCTCAGCATGAGCTGGAAACAGGCCAGAGGAATGAACTACCCAACAGATGTTAATTGTGCACTAGACCACACTGCATGACTCCACATCCTACACAGTTTTAAATATTGCAATTACTCAAAGACACAAGGGCAGGCTCTCCAGACAGCCCTTCACACCTTAAAAAATTCTTTTGGGAAACATGCAAGGAAGCAAGACAAAGTTAAGAACTTTATGTAAAACACACAAACAGTAGTGATGTTTCCAAAGATCTCTTCCCACATCTTCCATGCTTTACACCAAGGAAAACAGACAGAGGTTCAGAAAAATGCAAGTAAAGAGGCTTTTGGAGTAAGGATAATGAGAACTGAAAACAATTAAGCAAACCCAGGAAAATCAAAAGCCAGAGAGAGGTTTATGTTCCATAGCAGCAATGCTGTGACAGGGACCCTCCACAGCCTCTGGCTGCACAGGGGTGGGATGAGAATCTATGGATCGAAAACCTCACACTACAGTTTGTGAATTTGAATTCTACATCACATTTGCAAATATCTCCACATTAGGTCTGAATGAGTACCAGAGAGACCTCTGAAGTCCCAACCTGTATTCTATGACTAAACATTACCTTGTCTCACAGAAGTTTTTCCTTGAGAAACTTTAGAAAAAAGCTGTTTGACTTACATTCTCCCTTCCCTTTTACATAGGGCATTCATCTTGTCTGAGTCATTGGTTCTTCGGATATTTTTTAGAAACATTTTTCACTCCATCTGTATACAAGTTATGCATAATAGGAGTCTGATCTTAGTTTGGATACCATTTTGATTTCTCCCCTCTACTGCCCTTTAAAGCAGAACCAATAAAAAGATTGAAAAATCCGAATGAATTTTTTAGGCTCAAATATTTCTCTTCTCAGCCTTGTTTTAGTTGTCAAGTAAATATAAACTTTAAAGAGAAAGTATTTTCCAGACCTGTTCTTTTGATGAGAAAATAAATTAGTTTTCTTTTAGAGACTGCTATCCAAGTATAATTAGATAGGTTTACAAAATATATTTATTTTCCCTCAAATGGAAACCGTATTTTAAAGGAGATTTGAATGTGTAACTTCTAAGCAGAATCAAAGGAGCTTATCAAAATACAAGTCTTTTATTGTCTGACAGGCATGGAAATTTTGTCTGAGTAGAGACTGATTTGATGCCAGCTTGCTGCAATTAGAAAGTAATTAGCATTCTTTCAAACTGAGGGCCAGAATAATGGCCTAAGGATGACATTCAGTTCAGTGAATAAGCAAGAAAATTTGTGTCTTGTGCTTCTGAATAAGTGGTGATAGAATCTGGAAATCAGTGGCTGTTCTGTGACTCCACTGATACCTCTAAAGCCAAGTCCAACACACATAAAAAGAGAACTTGTCACTTGGTGAACACAGTACTTTGACAAAGAAGTCTGCTAGTAGGTTTTTTTGATTAGCCAACAGATCTTCTTGATCTTTTAAGATGCCACCCTACTGGATTTTTTGACTAAGAAAGCTCAGCTCATTTATGCACTAAGGATAGCAACACAATGAAGACAACCAGCCCTCATATCCTGTAAGTTTTAGTTTAGTTCTTTGTACAGGCTTTTTTTAATTTTAGCTCTTTTTCAGGGTGTGTTTGCACTTCAGTCTCTGTGCAAAGGTATGAAGCAGCCTTGAACACGTAGCAAAAATCTTCTGCACCTTCACAAAATACCATAAATCTTTAAATACAACTTACTGAATTAATTCTCCTTACACAAACACCAAACATCATGAGCTAGTGCTGTAACCAACAGCAGTAAATCCAGACACAAATACTCTGCTCATACTCTGCTCATCACCTGTTACTTTTGTTTCACTGTTTGGCACGCTGTTAGGAAACTGGCCTGGAAGTACAGAAACAAAGAACGCAGAAATATTTGAGTTTTTCAAGAAAAAACATTCCACATTGGAAAGAAACAAAAATGCAAACCGGTGATTTTTCAGAGGTTTTGTTGCAAGTTTTATATTTTTGTGCCTAAACATGGAAAGAATGGAGAGATTAGAAGACAAGGGATCACTGATTCTCCATTGAAAGTAGTATCTACTAGGCCATCCTTTCTCTCAGCATCATCTTTGAACAATTGTTTCCTGGAACAAGGGGAATAAAGAGAGTATATTACAGTATGCAGTGCAGGGGAAAGTGATCTGAAGACAAGTCAGGGTACAGGAAAATTATGCACATTTTTCTCTTTTTCTTGTACTTTCCTGTAAACATTTCCTTATAATTACACCAATAAATAGGGTCTCACTGAAAATAGGCGTGTGAACCATGTGAGGACTTTTGACATCACCACTGAACATGGAACTAGCTACTATTTCATGCCTGTCATTAACAGCTCTGAATTGCTAGTAAAATAGAAACACAAATATTTACCAAAACCTCACAAACAGCAGAAATATGGAACAAGAGTGAAAAGCCAGCCCCAAAACTGAAGAGAGAAGAGAAAGTATCTGTTTCCTGACTAGAAAAACTCAGTTTACAGAGAGGATTAAATTTATTCTTTTAATTAGAACCTTATTTTTGAATTCTGTGCAGCGGTGTGGGAAGGAAATCACAGGGGAAATGGTATATGAACCATTGTTAACGCTCAGCAATAACCACGATAGACTGAATGTAACCAAAGCTGCAATTGTACAAGTTTCTACTTTTTCATTTTAAAGACTGAAAGAAGAAAAACTTTAAGCAGTGAAGAAAAAGTAACATCACCAGGAGTGAAAGTTTTAGCAATTCATTTACCAGGAATACTTGGTCTGACAGACTTAATAAACAATAACTGCTATCACACAAACAATCAAAAAAAACCCCAAAACCTGAAAAACAAACAAATAAACAAAACAAAACACCAAAACACGAAACAAAACCCACCTCCATCCCCCCCAAAACTAAACAACAAATACAACAGTCTAAAGAAACCTTATTTTCTCTGAAAACATGTTCTGGCAAGAGCCCAAAACATCATCTCATTCAAGAAAAATAATTTTAAAAAATCACTTGAACAAAAAAAAACCCCAAACCAACAAAAACAATAAGAAAACTTAGGAGGGTACTTAGTATAGGAAAAAAATGTATTATTCTCTTGGAAAACATGCTTTTAGGAAGATGATAAAGGCTGCTATAGCCACTGATGGAAGGTAAAATCAGTAAGAGCCATGCTTGACATGGCCATTATGGGTGAAGAATCCAATTTAGAGTGGACACACACTTTTAAGAATCATGCAGGATCCCAAAGGGAAGCAGAAGTGAACTAAAGAATGACTGAAAGAAAGAATGAAATGAACCAGCACATAAAAAACAAAAGTCCCCCCATGCTTCCCTGTGCCTTGAACAACTGTGGCAGAGCTCTAGGATTTTAAATCGGAGACTCCACGTGGAGAAATAAAAAAAAGTAAATCCCTGGTTGCTAATTTTTTCATGTGGTACTTCCTTGCTATTTTTATTTCACCCAAGAGCAAAATTATGTCATGTCAAGATGAGCTTTCTGGTTAAAACTTGGTCAGGATTTGTATCTACACTGAAGCTAATGACAATGCCCTTCAGGGGTGACAAGTTACTTGGTAAATAATTACATGTAACCATAAAATAATTTAACGCTGAACTCTGAGTTGTACCTCACTGTCATGGGGCTGTACTGCAACCTCAGCGATCCTCCATGCAAACACTCTCCTAGATGCCCTCTGGTAGAATATGGATCTATCAAAAATCTGTAGAAGAATGCAAAGAACTCCTTTGTTTATAGCAAAATTAGGGGGTAGAGACTGAGGATTAGCATAAATAAGATTAACAAACAAGACACACATTTGTATCTACATGAGGGTTTCATTTCTGGAATATGCTACCATAAAAAGCTATGAATTCATCATGTTTTATTGGCTTCAAATCAAGGCTGAAGACCCCTGTAGAATATATACCGTGATGGAGCTGAAGTTAACAGGTTCAACATAAGGTAAAATTCTACAGCCTCTACCACACAAGGTCAGAGTAAACAATCAAATGTCCCAGTTTGTCCTTAAAAGCTATGGTTCCATGATAAGAATAACTTCTGAAGCAATAGAATGAAAGGCAGGCATAACATTGATAAGGATAAAAGGCTCCTTTTCCAATTTTATATCCAAAGTAAGGAGATTTATGGTATAAACTAACCTCTGAATGATCACAAATTGCCCTTTTTGATGTCAACTCCCTTCCCGATAAGGTAACAATTAGACAGTTAAGAATAAATTTCCCAGAACTAATGGTTTAAAACAAACAAAAATATTAAATGTATTGTTACAATAACTGTGTAGTTAATTATTTTCTTATTTCCCACAAAGGAAAATACTTGTTGCATCTTTTAAAAACCCGCTTTACTGTCAGACTCTTTCACCTCCCTGTGAATGTAGAAAATAGGTTCACTTACAAACTTTGCTGACTATTTTACTTAACTTACACACAACTTTAAAACATAAATAAAATAAGACAAAGCTCAAAAGATAAAGAGGTGGCTCTTCTAGAACAACTGATTACAGAGTATTTGACCAGTTTAGTAAAATACCATAAAATTTACTTGCTTTAAGGAGAAAGCCTGCAATCCCTTCTCAAGCAGATTATTCTATTTTCCTTGACTCTCAAAGCAAGTAAAAGGACCACCTGCCCCCTGCATGGCCTCTGTTGTTATCAAAGGGATTGCTGACAGAAGAGTTCCTCTGTCTCTCATCTTAGGTTATAATCAAACTCACCTGAATTTTTCCACTGTCAAATCTATCAATGTGAGGGGTGAGACAAAGGCTCCAAGCCATTTAAATCCACAATTTAACTGTTGCTTGACCCTAATTAGGCAAATCATAAGGGTATCATCCATATATTGCTCAAAGCTAACTGTGTGGTACTGCATTGGGCCAGAGCTCCTCCACTGGTTTCCAACAGCATTTTTCAGCTTTCATAGGCTCTCTTAGGCAAAACTTAAAGGACCACTACAGGACCACTAAAGGACCAAGGTGAGAATGGGAAACACAGCCAACTGTGAGGCTTCAGCTACTTTTCCTGAATATTGATACAGCCAGAAACTAGATTGAAAACTGATATTTTTGGGTGGGAATGAAGGGAGCTGTATGAGCAGAGAGAAACAAAACAAAAATATCAGCTTGGGTGTAGCTCCCACAGCCTTCGAAACACATTTGACATGATAGAGAAAGATTTAGGCTTCAGTGTAGTTTGAAGGCAGCTGAGAAATGTAAGGGATTTATGTATCCCTTATTTTACTCTCGTTGTGTTCAGAAAAACAGGTGGGTTTGCATTTTTTTTTAGTTAAATAAGATTACATAAGAGAAACAACCAACTTCCTTAACAACCTAACAAAAACAACCTATGAGACCCAGAGATTTTTACCCATATCAAATGGAGACAGGGGGATAATACAGCTGTAAGTTTAAGTTTTAATAATTGGATATAGTAATAAGACTGACATCTCTGCATGTCCTTGGGATCACAATTTCTTTCGGCAATAAAACATTCAGAATGGTTATGGCAGGCATTATGAATGTTTATTAACATAACAGTAGATTCTGGTTCCACAACACGCAGGATGTGTATATGGTGCTACATGCATTATTCATATTACGCAAGACCAAAATAATTCCTCGCTTCAGTCTTATGGATTCATAATTTAAGATGAAGAGACAGATTCTCTCTTACAGCAGAGATGTTTATTCTGCTCTTAGTTAAGTTCATTTGAGTCTTGCACAGACATGAAGCAGAGAACGTGACCTAACATATCAATCAATATGAAAAATAGTTAACAGCATTTCTGAGCACCCTGATAACCTCAGAATTAAAAGCAACACCACAGCCCCTTTTCTTATGTAAAATATCATGTGTTAAACATAACAGATGGAAAATAACATTATATAAAATAACAGATTAATAAATTGAGAGCAAGAGCACAAAGCCAGAAACCTTTCGTTTCTTATTGTTGTTTCTCTGTCTCTACTAGATCTAAATTTGGAAACAAACCGGCCTAAATTATTTTAGTGATCTTAGAGAATTTAAATAACAAGGACTGGTTAAGGATGAAGTTTCAACCTGGTAACTGTGTTTGCCTGAACACTAAATAAAAGAAATGTTGATAGATCCCTACCTACAAGACGCTATAATACCAGTCAAAATGTCACCTGTGGCCAGCCCTGTCTCAACAAGTCCCACCTCCTGACCAACTGAAGGGATGACGACTGTCCTCTTAGCAGCTTTTCTGTCTTTTTATACAGGGCACTACCAAATAAAATTCAGTGCAGACTATACTGAAATACTGATTGTGTACCAGGAATATTTATCAGTTCAGATTCTTCTTAAGAATTATAGAACAGTAAATACTATTGTATTATATATATTGATCTATTGCTTATAACTTCAGTTTTGGATCAAGCATACTATTCAGGAATTTCAGAGATAAACTGTCCAAAGTATGCAGCTGAAAAGAAAATCTTAAGAGACATGATCAGAAATGTTGAAATATTTCATTCTGATGTTTTCAGACACAATATTTGAATTTTTATCTTAAAAAAATGCAAAAAAAAAGGAAAATTCATTTTTGTTGGGAGAAAAATATATTTTTTTAAAAAAATTGTATCAGTCCAAAACAACTGATGTGGAAAGCCACAGCATTAATAAGAGGATTAATGACAGATTACAGACTTTGAAAAAAAAAAAGGATAAGAAACCGAACATGACTATAGTGAACCTGACCACAGTATTCACATGCAGGGCATGGTGATCCAAGATCAAGGACTTTCCTGAGGCAGATAATAAAAATAGATGGGGATGCTTTGCAGAACCCCCAAAACAGTACACTAGTCTAACCTCTTCTTATATCCCTTCCCACTTTTGACCTAACAATTTCCACTATGAATCTCTTAAAATCTAATTCACAATTTTTTATGATATTTAATTATCCACTAATTTATGCAGGAATATTAAGTGTACATGATGTTGGAATTGACAACCCAAGTGCCCCACAGAGTACCAGTTTTAAGTAATCAAAGCAACTTAGTCGCTTTTTTTAAGCAATTTAAGCAATCTTAGTGCAGTTTTGATACATAAAGCCCTGCATGTTTCCCTATAGCTGGGCAACCTTCACTGCTCTGGGCAATCCTCTGCACAGTTGTTGCTTCCAGGAGGCACAAGTCAGATGCCGGTTTGAAACCTCTGTGAACAAACAGTCCCGAGACCACTTTGTAACGTGTGCTGTTTATACATCCCCCTCCAGACTTTTAAAATTTGCTTTTTAAGCGTTCAGTTTGACAGGTGTTTTGATGTATAAATCATACCCATAAATTATGTCTGAAATCGCTTTGGTGTCTGACAACAAGCGGAGAAAAAGGATGCCACTTATCTAAAATGACACAAAGGACGACCTTGTTCTGTCCTTGGATGCAGCACAGACGCGCTCAGAGACGGCTGCCCTGCGTGACGCAGAGGGAACGGATCTGCCCTGGCTTGACCAAGGCAGAACAACTCCCTCTGCCACCAATTCCCACTCTGTCATGGGCTTGCTGTTGACAAGCCTCTTCATGTCCCATTTCTAAAAGATGCCTTTAAACATTCCTTCATTTTGTTTCCATCAAATAGCTTTTCAAACTCATATCTATCCACAAAATATTGTGCCCATTAAATATCAAGCCCAGGTCAGGGAAAAAATGGTGAATCCTTTTCATTGCAATAGCCAGAACACATCTGCCCCACATTTTTATTTTATTTCATAGTTTACTCAATGTTTCAGGTTTTGGAGCCCAGCAGTGGCATTTTTCCAAGTCCAGATCCAATTAGTCTTTTCATTATATAAGTGCAACACAAAGTAAAAAAAATAATTTATTGCTTTTTATTGCCATTTATTTAACCTGGGTGTGACTAAAATTGCTTATTTGATCGTTTATGTAGGAGCAAACATTGTGTCGTAGTTTTACTGATCACACAATTTGATTTTATTTCCATTTCTTCTTAGAGACTGAAAACAGTGGAACAAAAAAAGTACATTTACTACTTCCAGTTAAGAACCGAAGTTCCCACCTGAGTCAGCAAATCACTCCCAGTGAGCTGGTGTGCATGTGGTGTCAGGACTATACTGGAATATACACACGTGTTTAAACAAAGATATTAAAACTCTGTCATCAGGAACGCAGTTAAGTAAGCTCTGTGGTGTCTGAAGTACAAAAGTCAAATTTCAGAAATGGAAAGGGAATTTCAGCAGAGAACAATGGTAGAGCTGCTGTTCAAGACCTCAATACAGAAATTCTGATCATCAGGATAAAATAGTTGAGATTCTGCAACTGGGCTTTAATGGATATGACGTGACAGACACTACCTGAGGAAAAAAAATATCTGCATGTATTTATTATCTTTTGGCTCATAAGCATTTCTAAGAAGTCAAGAATTTTTATCTTTTTCTCTCCTGAAATTCATTTTGCTGCACAGGAGTTCTGCTTTAAGTCCAACCACTTCCCCAGCTCTGCAGGACAAAGTGCAATCTGCAGTTTTTAACGAAATTCATGTGCACGGTATAAGTTAATTCAGCTCTAGATCTGCAGTAGCATTATACAGTTTTTGCAGCTTAATATCTAAGAAGTAACACAGACACGTTGCTCTCACTTTTAAGAAAGCTGAGTGCCATGTTTGGGAATTCTTAAATGAGGAGCAAAGCACTCCGAGAAAAATGCTACCACAGTGGTTTACATTTTTAGTTTAGTAATATTTCATACAATTCTAAAAATGTTTCTTTAAAAGAAAAAACAGGGAGGGGAGTTGCCTCTCCTGCGACCTGTGCTACATAACATACCCCAAAAGAAATTGGGATCCACAAATCTGACCGTTCAGTCCCACCAGCAACAAAATTCTTCTCTCTGCGGAATCATCTGCGGTGTTGAATAGTTTGTTTGGCACATATGCTCTCTGAGTGTGAAGTCATTCCAGTGAAATGAAAGACAGTCTGGTGCAGCTCATTCATTAATTTTCACAGCAGTTGGTGCCCTGTTGGCATTTCAAATTAACATGAGGAAAAGTTCAAGAGATTTAACTTCATTTCAAATCATGTCTACTATGATTTTCAAGAAATGTTACAAATAGATTAAATTGCATTAGCAAAAGCTAATTGCAGAGCAAAAGAGAAGAATATTAAATGCTAAGTACCAAACTAATTTCAGAGTAACATAATTTTACCAGCTGAATCATCCCCTACATGAAAGCTCACACTGAAGTAGCCACAGTAGTGACTGACTGAGTTACTATGCAAGGCTGAAGTCCCTAAAGGTGCTGGTTGCAAGTGTTAAATGACAACTTGAAAAGAAAGGATTTCAGTCCTGTTCATTGCCAAGCTCCAGGCCCTGCCAGCCTTCTCAGCAATTGGATCCAGGGTCTAAATAAAGCTGGTTTTATGTGTATAATAACCTCTTCAGGGCTACTGAAAAACTGCAGAGCTTTAAAAACATGAAGAGCTCTTATGATGGGGCTGGAGTTTCCTGGCACTTGCCTTCGGCCATTCATTTTCAAAACAGTTTTTGTACTAACCTATCCTGATCTGACCATGAAATAGGGAACTTACATTAAAGGTCCTGCAATCTCAAGTGTAATTGCAGCTCCTTATTCATTGCTGCAGTGGTAGGTTTTGCTGCCTGTCCTTTAAGGTCACAGACAACTCAGGAAATACATCAATTCAAGAAAACTAGCTATTTGTTGATGAAGAGAATTAAAACACACTACCGTTTTACTTAGAACGGAATATCCAAAGCATTTTTCGCCTTGCTTCCTTCCACAGTGTGGGGGGAATTTCTGTGTGAAAATGCACCTCCAATGAAAAACTTGATAACGCAAAAAGAAGAAATAAAGGTGATAACACTGGGGAAACTCAAGAATTGCAGCCTGGTGTTATCTAATTACAAATCAGGGAGCTATTAATGAAGTTGGATAAGAACTGACAAAAAGACGGAGTTACAATCACCTAATTTAAATAACTTCAATTAAGCATCTCCCTTCTATATAATGCAGAGAAATAGGTTTTATTGCTGTGGTTTCTCTTTGTCCGTGAAGGAACCAGAAGTGCTTATTTCTCTCACTGCCTACTTATTTTCCCATTTTCCAGAGTCCAGATGATATCCAAAGTCAGGTCAGTTGAATCCTACTCCCTGGTATATGGATGCTACTGAGAAGTCAAAATGAGGCACTGGCATCCTCGAGAGACTGCACCAAAGGGATATTTAGGAGGTTGAAGGAAAGGATGACATTCATCAAGTTTCCAGAAAGAATTTAGCTAAGGGTAGGACCTACACTGCAGTGGTACCACATCACCCAGGTGTGTTGATAAGTTCTCACAGGAACAGGACATTTCCTTGAAATTATTTCATTGAAATTATTCTGGCCTTATTTTTTCTCTAAAAGAGCATGATTTCTTGCTGAAACAGCAGCAGAAGCTGTAGAATCTCTGTGAGTGGGTAAATTCAAAGCTGAGTTAGATGAAGAAACAATAAATATCCAACGGGGCTTTACAAATACTGCATGCAACAGAAGCGAGAGCAAACATCTGTAAGGAAGCCATTTTATGCTTGTTACATTCAAAGCATGGGAGGAGCACTGTGAGTACATTTGAGTACATTTCTGAGCTCAGTAGACACAGGACTGCTCCAGTTTGTTTTCAAAGTAGAAGCTGAATAAACAGAATCATTATAACAGCTCACTGTTTGCTAAGACTTCAGACTCAAGAAATGAAGCCATAAGTTTAATATATGTATATATATGGATTGTAGAGTATTGAATAACTTAGCTAAGGAACAAGGCTAGGAAACAGAAGGAAAAAAATGCAGCTTAGTCTTTGGTTACATTAAAACGTTTATGTTAATTCATAGTAAGAGCTGGCCATGACATTGCCTTAAATTAGTCTAAACCACGTAAGCTGCTCCTCCCTTTCTATAATATAATAGTATAATGTTATGATCCAATAAAATACAGAGCCTCCACTTCAGCTGTGTGCTCACTTTCTCAGGGACACAGAGGTGGCTCCTGTCAGAAGGCACACATTTCTTTCTGTGCCTTGTGACACAAAACCCTTGAAGAGATAGATCAGTCTGCAGACCTCTGTGTTTTCCTATTTATGGGCTTCAGAGCAACAGAGTAGAGAGCAGAAGGGCCAGAAGTCAGGAAAAAGAAAGTGAGATAGCTGATCATGGATTCCCAAGTTCAAAGCCAACAGAGCCAGTCTAAGTTCCTGGAATGGCTCAGAAGCAGAAAAGCTTGTGGGTGATCAGTTACAGGGTCAGCTTCCCGGGGTATGGCAGCACAGCATGTTGTGTCACCAGAGCACAGGTTCAGCCCTAGCATGGCACGCACTGGAACAAAGTTATTTGTTCTTCAGGCCTGGGTAAAGAAATTTTTCCCTTCTGGATCAGTGGTATGGAGCAATAGAGCAAGCTCTACTAGAAACTTTCTGTACACACAGGAATAACCTAAAGGCAATTCCTTTCCCCTTCCTCCCTCTTGAGTCCTTAAAGATGTTTTTAGATGAATTCCCTCTGCTTCCTCACCATGCACATTTATCTAGGGACACACTGGGTCATTCACAGGTTCACCACTGCTTCTCTAACATTCATAAATTATCAAAGCACCAAAATCACTCTCTATAGAGACTCTATTCAAAGTTTCTGCCAATTTGTAGATTGTTTTACAGGTGATGAAAACATCCAACAACACAGCCCATTCACTGTGCAAAAGGCAGTAATTATGAACAGTTAATTCTGAAGACTTTTCCTCTTTGGCCTCCTCCAGGCCTTTGAGCTTTGTGGTTTGTTCAGAGCCCCAGGGGCTCTGAACAGGAGTTATTGCTTACCAGCAATATCTATAGAGACTTACCAACATATGTGTAAATTCTTTGATTGAATGCAAACAGTGATAGCTACAAATTCCACTTGGGACACAGAATTGCCAGGATCAATTGATCTGGAAAGCTATAGCCAGCAAGGCACTGGAGTCATACCCACACTGCAAATTCAACAGAGCTTCCACAGCTGCCACTGTGGCGAAACTTGTAGGTTTACAGTCCAGGTAACAGGTATGGATGAACTTGAGCAATACCTTATGCTTGAACTCAACTATGTTAACACAGTCCAAGCCCTAAACCTATAGCACGGCATGGAAAATAATAAAACTATGCAATGGAACAATAGGTTCCTTTAAGTCTTAATCCAAAGAATGAATTTCTGCACATATAATACATATAACCTGTGTGAGGTTTTAAACACCTTCCAGATAAACAGGAGACAGAGCAAAATGAACTGTAACAAAGCTCTTCTGGTCTCAAACTGTTATCTCATCCATCTGAACAAGTGATAAAAAGTTGTGCTAAATCAAAGGCTGGGACTGAGGATCTCCAACTGCTGTCTGACATTTCAGCATCACAGTTAAAGGTCTACTCCTTTGGAGAAACCTCTGTTTTCAAAATGAAGCCTCAGGAACATTTTTCAGTTACTTTTAAGAAGTTTATAAAATAATAAATGAAAAAAGAATTAGTATAAATATCAGAATAAACACTTGAAAATGCAATATCTGATTAAATTCTTTACCCTCACTGTGCTACAAGGTTGGGGGTTTTTTTCCACATTCTTTCATCTTCTTAGCACATGTAAAAGTGAACTTAAGGACACGTATAAACAGCTATTTGTAGAGTTACATAATTATAATGACACAATTATTATAGGAGAAGTTATGACACTAATTCAAAACAAAAGATAAATATATAAAACAGATAAGAAGAATAAAAGTCTGATTGCCATGCTGTAACATGGTAGCAGAGCTTTTATATAAAGAGTGATGGGCAGATTTGACACCCAGTCATGTGGGTGATGAACAGAAAGTTGGCACAGAGGATCTGTGAGAGAGGAGCAAATTCCTTCTGCAGCATTCATGACAATTTACATCTGTAATCACAGTGTTGCACAGAATGCACAGTTAATGTGATAAATAATGCTGCCACCTCACTTGCACCAGTAGCTTTCAATGCGCTTTTTTTTATTGCCCTGCCTGACTTACAGATGGCAAAGCAGAAGCAGTGCAGAGTGAAAGTGATTGCCAAAAATCATTCAGAGGAAGGAAATCTCCCAGAACTGCAGACCATTGCTGTGTGCTGTCAGAGCGCACAGCACAGCAGGTTGCAATGCAGTGTTGTTGCTCTGACCAAGCTTGGCTCCCTGTTCCTCATCACTTCTCTGCATTACAGAAATCATAGCAGCTGTTTACAAAATTATGGCTCCCTGTGACTCCTTTAAATAACAAACTGAGACATCTCATGGTTCATGTCACCACTTTTGTCACTTCCTCTTCTTCCCCTCTTCCCATGGAACAAACAGTGGGGATTTGACATGGCCCTACTCACGTGATTTTGTCCTTTCTTTTTACCACATCTCAAGAAACTATATATGTAGAAAAAAAAACATATATTTTCTTCTCTATTCCTCGGAGAAATATCTGAAACTGAGTCCATTAAACAGTGACAAGGTTTATGTAATCAGCTTAATTCAAACGTATCACATCTGCTCTTCACCGCAGCAACTCTGAAAAGGTAAGTAGAGGCAGTTTGCCCTCAGAAATTGTTGAAGAACTATATTCACCCCTAATTTACCAGAAAAATCTACAGACCTGTGGCCTGGGGACAATCAGCCTTATTTTTTGTCACATGTCCCAGACAACAGCAGGCAACACATACTGAAAGACTAATTTTATGTTTTTCTGAGCATAACGGAAATCTTTTTCCATCTACTCTCATTCTTTGCAGTATTCAAGAAAGCATGCCATAATCATACAGATCAGCATAGCTTACACATATTGCCTAATTAAGAAAGAGCAATAATGAAAATGAAAAATGTCAATATAGATTTTCAGTCATATAATTCCAATGTTTCACTTTGCTAAAATGATGTAAAACACCTACCCTTATTAGCCAGGAATATGCTGAAACAGCATTTAAATAAAGACAAAACCCACAGCCAGGAAGAAAGCAAAAATGCTACAGACACCTTTTACAGTTTCCAATTCTGTGCAAATATGATATCAAAAATATAAATTTCTATTTCCATAACATTATACAATACACAAGGACCTCAAATTAGGACTCATTATATAGAATTAATCTCAGAGTAGTGTTTTGAGATCTCTAAATAAAAGCACAACCTATGACTGGACAAAAAGGATATTTTGTTTGTTCCTAGATTTGCTATGTATCTTCATTTATTGTGAAAAGGTGCAATTCCCTGCCTTCACAGTTATATGAAATACTGTTTATATGAGTCAAGGACCAAAATATTTCTTGTCATTATGTGAAATTGTAGCTTCAAAGATGCTGCAGTCATTTGGTAATCTAAGCATGAGACACTACTCTGTTTAAATCACAGCAAATGTTGGCACTTTGATGGAGAAAACTACATACATAAAAATCAAATTAAAACAGAAAATATTAAAGTAGCGTTAAGGCTGGGAGTTTAATTAACTTTCTTGAAAGTCAGACTACTCAATGCATTGGAGATCCTCAGGTGGATGAACATGAAAGGAGCAGAGAAAGTGAGGCAGAGATAAGAAAGATTGTAAAATTGTCTAAATCGAGGTCACAACACTGTGTAGCCACTGGCGTGGGAGAGGGAATTGCTCAAAGCAGGAAGTAGCTGGAAGTGACATTCAGACAGGTAATGCAATTTCCAACTGATTTAACACCAAACAGTAGATTAAAGGATCTACTATATTCTAATTATTTTGGGGAGAAACAGCAGAGCCTGGGCAGGCAGTGGAAGCTTGAGGAACAACCTGCAGAAACCTGGAAACCACAGCACAATCTCTTCACTTACTTTGAGTACATCTGTGTTCCTTCGGCACCACTGTTCATATACAAGAAAATGACTGCAGAAAAGTGCTCTCTTTTTCTGACATATCTTATCACAGACCTCATTCACTCCAAAGAGTGTTTCTGATGGCTGCAGAACAAGACAGCTTCTGGAAATAAGGAGTAGGATAGTAAAAATTCCCAAATCATTCTGCTGAGCCAGAGAAGTGCTATGGAAAGGGATGTTTACCATATTGTATTTATAAGTTTCTCAAAAATATCTGGAGATAGTCCACCCACCACTTCCCTCTGCCCTCCGTCTTTAAAGGTGCTCTGGCCTTATCTAAACCTTATTTTTCTCATATCTCACTGCCCTGTCTTATATTTTAACTTCAGAAGATCTTTGTGTTGTCTCAGGCACTGCTGAGCTCTCAAGAGAGCACACACCAACTCTGCTCACAGACAGCAGCAGACCATGGAGCTCAGCAGACCAGGTGACAGCCTCCTCCTGGCACAAACCAACAGCTGTAAGGATTTCCGAAGGCACACAGCACCCTTCAGGCAATTCCTTGACACTCAGGTCCTCCTCCCACCCCCAACATGTGGCAACAGTCAGACATTTGAACTCTGTGTCTAAAGACAGCATAGTACGTGCACACAGTAGGGTTACACGTAAAACTTCACCAAATACTCTTAACTAACTGGATAAATTGGTCCAGCTCCGAGAACTGCTTCTTCCTGTCTTTCTACCATATGTTCACTTTAAAACAATGAGATATAGGAGCTTGGAGCTGTTGCCTATGCATATGTGTACTGTGGAGCCAAAGATACACCTGCAACTCCTCCAAGTAGCTTTAAAACATCCAGCTTTGGTACTGATAGCAACATATCCACGGTGACATAGAGCTCACTCTGACTAGTTGCTTTAAGTTTACACCTTAAACCCTACACAGGTTTCTCCAGCTTCTCCTCAGCTCCTCACTACCATTCTCAGCATGTGCTGTGCCTGAACAAGCTGCTTTGAACCCCGCTGTGATGTGTTGTGCCTCTGTTGCATTGTGGGTGTACTCTCAGTGCTCCAGACTGACCCTGGATCAGGGTGAAGGAGCTGGATCTGCTCTTTCAATTTCTGTCTAGACATCTGAGTTGGCCCAAACATTAGCTCAGAAACCAATTTTCGGGAAAGTACTTCTTCTGTAAGACACCACAGCTCACAAAGCTTTAACTCTTTTTCAATGGAGTAGAGAGATGATAATGAAGAACAGATAGAAAACAGACTTTTTTTTTCCTTGACCCTTCTCCATTCTTGTCAAAGAGGGGAGCTCCTGATCATAGATGAGAGCTATTTAGAAGTGGGTTTTTTACCACAAAAATCAACAAAACAATTTCCACTTTATCCTTGAAAATAATATCTTCAGCAACACACTTAGAGGTGACTTATACAGTGTGTTTCATTTACAGCTACATAAGTGACCACAACAAATAGTGACTAAGCTGTCTGTGGATACAGATGAGTTGTTTGGGAGTCTTTTTTCTTCATCTCTATGTTAAGCCCACCTAAAATTTTTGTCCTTCATATTATTTGAAAGCAATTATTACATGTCAGATTTTTCATGTTTCTTATCACCATAGTATTAACAGCAGTACAAATAGCATGGATGTCTGGGAAATTTAAAGCTCACATTCATTTCCCTCTTTACTCTTTTAGTGTTAAATTAGCAGCAAAGATTGTTTATCAATATTTTAGCCTCAGATTGGCTCCACTAAAAAGGAGGGGGGATTTGAGCAGATGGTTGTGGCAAGCTGCATGTCATAAGTGGGTAATGCACAGACACGCTTCTTGATCTACCACTGAACAAACACTTCTGCAAAATTATGTGCTGAGAAAGGGCAGGCTCAGGCTGTGTGATCAAAATTGACTCAGGTTTTCTAATTTAATTTTTCTTTCTACACTCTCCAGACTATTTCATAAACAAAAGAAAGGCATGAGCTACATTCATTTACTGGGAAGTTAGTTTGACCTTATGCCTGCATAAGTCAGATCAGAAAATTCCCATCAGCTTAAAACAAAATACTAATAAAAGAAACCCCACCACAGACAGACACACCAGAAACAGTCTCTCTGAGAAGCAGTACTTCCAGAAGTCGTTTTAGTTTACAACATCATAAATTCTTATTAACAGCTCAAGTGGAAATGATGGCAATGAAAGCAGAACCAGCATGAACTCTTCCATCACTCTGCTTCAGCATCGAGGTGTCTGGCTTTGACACAGGGATGGGTTACCCAGGGACAGGTTTTTCTGGTGCAGTGCAGCTATTGTGAGAGCCTACTGTGTTTTATCTGCTCCTTAAAACAGCCTGACCAGCTAGGAAGAGAATAATTGTGTTAAAGATGCCCCAACAAAGGTGAAGAGAGGGGTCAGGTTGTCTTGGAGCACTCCTTCACCCTGCTGTCAGCAGAGTAAAAAGATAAGTGCAGCCAGGGGAAGGTTTTAGCACACCTAGGATTCCCTAGTGTCTCCAGCACTCAAGACACAGTTTCACCTCTCTGTAGGTGTTTTTAAGTCCATTTTGAGGTAAAAAAGCTCTTGGGATGCTCTTTTCCAGGCCAAGGGCATTAGCTCCATGTAGTTGCTACTGGCCTCCCACTTCAGCAGTGGCTGTCCAATGTGCTCTGCTTGCAGGTGACAGACTGGTATTTTGCCTTCAATGCATCTACAGATCTCTACCTGATTTTTTTTCATTTATGGACAAGTAGGAATAATCAGATTGGTCTTCAGTTGTGCTATTCAGCCAGAAATCCCACAAACAGAAGTCCTCAAAGTCAAGAGAATGGCTGTTACAAGATTGATCACTGCCAAAACTATAACTACCTGCCTCATGAATAATTTTTTTCTCTGGGTCTGTCAATCTGGTATCTTCTGTGAACATTAAATTTATTACAGAAAGTTAAAGAAAAAAAGTAATGTGATGTCAAAGCCATCTCTGAGATTAATATTACAAGAAAAAGGAAAGGTGAGCATGAGACACCAAGGGCACCCATCTGAATTACAGCTTTTCTGCCTCTGATGCCCTTAGACTGAGGTCAGGATTCTGCAGTATTGTGAAAAAAAGGGTAGGAGGGGCAAGGATAGACAGAGTGAGGTGAGAAAACTTTCCCAGGTCTCCCACATGGGCCATGACTGAACCAGCAGTGGGACCCACCTCTCTCACACACTGTGCCTACCACCTACAGCTGCATGCCTCTGATCACTCACACCATCCTTACATTTGGGTTGAATTTCCAAAGGTCCTTGTAAGTATTTAATCCATTCTTAACACAGCCTTCAAAGTATTTTAGTAGTATTAAATCAGGATTTGATTTTTTTTTCCTTTTTTCTTTAATGCTTCCTAGCAAGCTAAAGTCAGATGCAAAGAACATGCTCCTTCCATAACATTCAAAATACTTCTAAACAGTTAGGAAAGCTTTAGCATTTTAAACGTGACAAGATGTCATAATAAACTAGTTATTTTTATGCAACTTAAAAATTCCTGCAAATGCAAATAGAATTTCATATTTCTTTAGAACTCCACGTGAAGCATACATTTACTGAAAATTACCCAAGAGTGGTATGAAACAGCACACTGTTTAAAAAGTAGGCCAAATCTTTAGTTCACACCAAACAACTATGGCTCCTGTTCATTCATAAAAATAGCAGTACTGCATATTCACCAAGACATGCATGCCTTACATTCCCATTTCAGCTAGAAATTTGTTAATGCTTTTAGGTGCTCCAAAGGCATTACACATATGGTTATTTCTATTTTTTTCTTGGAACTGGAGTGGATATTCTACGAATGTGAGACAGTGCATTCGGCGAAAATATTTAGACAATATTTTTTTTATAACATACCCATCTACAAAGCTCTTAAATCTCATTTAAGAACTCTTTTTACATAACAAAAAAGTAACATGCAAGTTGCAGTCCAAGGACAATTTTAGACTTTTTTCATATGTGCACAAAATTTTGTACTACTCCCCAAACTACAGCTTTTACAAAAAAAAATAAATTTGGAAGTGAGGCATAAGATGAAGATACAAGGGAGTTTTGAAGATACAACACTCTCAGATTTACCCTCAAATTTCCCTTATATAGTGGTATTGTGGGACACGTTTCTGGGTTCAGAAATAACCCATAGCAGAATTCATTTTGGAAGACTCTCTGGACTATAGATCTGGAAAAATACCTAAAGGATATGGAAATTTTGCATCAAAAATCTCAATCCCAACAAAAATTAATATAGAGAAACCTCCTAATTGACTAAATATCAGACTTCTTGCAAGTGTGAAATTGTTTGGAAAATATCTTTTATCACTAGTCAGATTGTAAACTTTGCCTTTTTTATACTTAGATCAAGTTACATGATTTGCTCAATTTTTTTTAAAATGTAAATATAAACATAGCTAAAACAGGAAGATATTTACTTTCATAGTCCCCTTCAGACATTTGATTGACCCTCCAGATGCATTCAGAGATTCTGAATGCTATAGGGGAAAAAAAAAAAGAAAAGGAGAGAGAAAAATAATCTTTTATATCCACCATTCACTATTTCAGAAAAAACATATATGTAACTATTGACCCTCAACCATATGCAGCATGGAAGTATTCACTACTATACAGGAAAGAATTGGGATGGATAGAAACAGCTGAATTCTACTTCTACAGGTAGAGAGGGACCCACACCTTTCTCTGGGAAGAGTGATTGACAACAAATAAAAACCATTTTCATTGACAGTGACTGTCAGTGTGCTCCTGTGTAACAAATTTCTCTTATTTCATATCTTTTCTTCCTTCATACAGAATGGACTCTTTTGGCAACTTCTTTCTTCTCGCAATAGCAATCGAAGAATCTAAAACTATCATGGATTGTCAGAGTGCTGCAATTAGGAAAGCTGAAAGGTTTGCTCGTCTTATGAGGATGGATTTCTCTGAATTGCTTTTGTGTGGCTTTTTCTTTGGTATTATAGTGAAGAGTCATTCAACTATTCAATAAATATGTAATCAAAATAAAAGCATCCTGAAGTTTCTATGCAAAAGCAACAAGCAGAAACAGCTTCAGAGAGGTGATTCATACCTAGCACATATTCTTTTCTCAATCTGTATTTCAGTTTCAGGAACTTACATGATTTGAAGCATCTCTCTCTTTTGCTTTAATGGGAGTGGGGATTCTTAAATACTTTTATGGACCTGGAAAAAAATTGCTCAGGTGACAAAAGACACTGGAACAAGAAACTAAAGCCAGGGATCTGCAGTCTCACCAAGCCTATCCATTCCATCTCTTTTCACCAAAGAACAGCAGCTCTTTCTGGAATAAGGAGTAAAGTTTTTTTGCAGTAGATAGGATAGGAACTGTCAGTTATCTCTTTCCATCTTTAAACTTTTCTTCTGCATAGCCCAGTTTTCTACCTGGTCCAACTGGTGTTTGCCTCCCAACTTTCTGCTTCTCTGATGAAGACTTTTATACTTTGTTTTGATTCATGTTTCACCATCAGATAAACCAAGCCACTACCTCTCCTGGTACTCATGCAACTAAAAGCACAATATACTCAGTTTATAGAAAGTATGTTTATAACTAAATCTAGATCTGGCCACATGTCACGTTTCTTCTACCTTTGAACACAACAGGTTTGCACCTCACTACGTGTGTTTGAGTAGGACACTGCATACACAAACATGAAACCACCAACATTAAAGTATAATTTGCACAGAATATAGCAGCCTATCCTTTCCATGAAGGAGGTCACTAAAAGCTCTCACCCACTTTCCTTTTTCAACAAGCTTTCAGACTTATATTTTTAAACACAATGTTGTACCATTTACCAGAGGAACACATAGGCATTCTTAGGCTGGTCTGATGGACCATCAGAATGAACTGAACTACTTCCCCAGAGCTTACTCCTTCAGGAACAGCACCTTCCACATGGAAAGCAAAACATGGCAGGTCTCAGCAATAACAGTCCAAAACAAAATAAGAACATAAAGGGAGGTAAATAAAAGAAACATTAAAAGATGGGATCTGGAGTATCCCTGTCCACTTAGTAGTCTGTGGAAAATTCTGCAGCCCACCTGTTGTCTTTAACATGAGAAAACTTCAATTTTCATCTTTTAACAATACCAGAGTTTTGTCATCTGTTCATTTCGAAACTGAAATAACAGAGGCTGATGAGTCTACTGTTTCAGGTTTCTGCTGAAGAGCAATTTGGTGTAAAATGTTCAGATAATAACTGAAAGCATGCCAGTGAAAAATCCCTTCCTGCAGTTTCAGTTCTGCCACTTCTCCAAAACAGGCACTTTTTGAACATTCTAATCAATACTTTGATTACTATCACGAACTACTAATGACAAATATACCTCAGGCCCAATTCTTGCAGGGAAGTGCTGAAAACAAGCTTCCCAATACAAGAATATAAGCGTAGAAATAGGAAATGAAATAATTAATTGGCTAATATATTTGATAAGGGTATCAACTGGTTTAGGCAGAAGAAACCTTCAACTCCTGCCACATTAGCAGAATAAGATTAACTGCATGAGCTCATAGGCTGTAAAAAGCAGAAAGCAGAGCAAAGGCTGGTATGTTTGTGTTTATATCTAATGTTCCATATGAAGTTTCTGTGTAAAGGTGATGATCTGACAGTATCAAGTTCTGTTACAATTAAATACTGCTGCCAGCTCAGGTAGCAGCAGTATGATTTTCATCTCTGGACTCCTCAGAGTGGACACTTGGGCACGTTTTTCTAATGATCGCAAATCTTTCATGTAGGAGAAAGACAATTAAATATTGAATAAACGTATCTTTAAAAATCAATGTGAGCTGTGAATGCAAGGAGTTGTACTTTTATTCTAATTGCTTTACAAATATAATGTAAAATAGTCTTAAATATGACTGGTGCCCTCTGCTATAATATATATCTCAACATCTGTCTGAAGCTCATAAGTCTGGTGGGAAAATTCATAGTTTTTTGAGCCATATAATAAAATACTGTATCAACAAGAAACTAACATTATTCATTCTCATGGATTTACCAAACCTGGCCTGTTCCAAAGATTCCATAGACAAGTGCATGAGGAAGCAGTTGTGACAATGATCCTATAAAAAAGGTCTGCACAACAGAATATTTGGATGGCATGACTTCATCTGAACGCTGGGATCTGTGCAAGCCCTGCTCAAGGTTTATACTTGTACCAAAATGGCAAAGTCAGCATAACAATATGGCTAAGGGAGGAAAACCATCATCATCATATAGCTGCCTGTTTTCCTTAGGGATGCACTAGCAGTATAAGTTTAATCACGGTTCAGCTGCCCAGTTTGTGGTGCCCTCATAGCAGCAGGAACATTTAGCTGTGCACCTGGACTGTGCTTTTAACTCACTGAGTTGAAATTCTGCAGAACATTTTCTGCTATGAAGATGGTTTATCATTCTTTCACTTGGTGGCTCTTCATTGACTTCCAAGCTCCTGTTTTATATCCACAGTGGGAAATAAATACAGACTGATGCAAAGAGTTGTTTTGACTGAGGCCATCTCCTGCCCCAATGGTGTGAGAAGGTGTGTGTGCACTGACTGTCCACACCCAGCCTTAGCAGCTGGGGATCACAGGAATTCATTTCTGTAATCAAGGACATGATGAAGGAATATAGTCAAACATGATTAATTACTGATACTCTAATTCAAGATCATTTGCAATGAACCATTTCCAAAATCAACAAAAACTAGACTCCTGGAAAAGTGAATCCTTCTGAATTGTGCTTACTCCATCATCTTTTGCAGGTGCCTGTGCAGAGGGAAAATAATACTTGCCTGGCTTTGCAGGGACTTTATCATCCACAGAGGAACTCTCACTGAAAATCTGGCCCATAATGCTGTGGTTTATGATTTCCTGAGCTTTTTTTTTTTAATGGAATGCATTTTTTTGATATGTATGTCTAACATCATAGTGTTAATTGTTTAATGTTACAATGTTAATTAGAGGTTCTGTACCAAGGACTACTTCACCCCTCTCATATGCAGAGCTGATTAACTTCCAGGTATGCATTATACTAAAAGGGATATTAATTAACGTTATAACATTTTATAATCATATTATACATTAACAATATTACTTTTAATTGCAATAATCATGATGACATTGCATGTAGGTGGCACTACAACTTGATAGATTTTAATTTTTCAGCCATGAGACTCATGATCTAAATTTCAGCAACTCCTCTTCAATAACTGATCTAATTTTTGTGCTTTTCTCTAAAGGCCACTGCTAGCTATTCTGCAGAAATTCTTTGATTCACATATGGAAGCTGCAAGTTTAAACTAAATTTCTTTTTCAGATGAGATTCCTACCACATGCAGAGATGAGACAGAAGGTCACTGAGTATAAACCGTGCAAGCTAAGGGAAAAAAACACCCCACAACTATAAACATCCTTGCCTTTTGTTGTTAGTCTGCTGTATTTCTTTGATAGATCTTTCATGCAGTAAATGTTATTGATGTCTAGATATCTTATCTTGTTTCTGACTTATTGTTACAATGTCTAGTCTTCCTGTAACTGAACTACCACTACATCCTCCTAAAGACACGCTTGAATGTTTGGTTGACCTAACATCAATACTTCCTGATTTTGCTCCTCCTCCCCCCACCAAGATCTTCCTCTGATACATTATTTAGAGACTCAGTGATTTTGTACTCAGTTCTAATCCACCCTGCTCCATCTCTGAATGTAAAATACCACAGGCAGTATCTCAGCAGGCACGAAGATGTTAAAGTTTGGTTCTTGGAAACATGAAGGATGCCATCAGTACCCAAATGCAACACATGGGTTTTTACAGTTAATAAATAGATACTAAAAATTATAGTAGTCATCATCTTCCTTTAAAAATTAACATAAACTACTTAGTTTTGCATTAAAATTTCTCCTACATGCAGATAGATGATCTAGCAGTGTCATCTTTCACCAATCTGGTACACAACTGGCCCTGAAAAGAACTAAAGGGAGATGTCCTGAACACACAAAAAAAAATTGAGACAGATTTCACGTGTGTGAAGCCAGAAGGCAAATCTTGCAAACATTTTACAATGGAGAGAAAGGAGACAACTGGCTGTCCTTTCTAAGGACCTTTAGAGACTCCACCTTATCTAACACATCCCTTTTTCATGTCCTTTTTTGCTTTTTTTCCTGCTGCTTCTCATACAATTGATGTGTTTCATCATATACAGAACACTACTAGAACGGAAACCATTGTTTTACTATTTTTTTGTGATTAGGAAAATATTACTTCAATGTGAGGGAAGCAGCTGAAGTTATCCCATGTTTCTAAAACAGTTTCCTAAGAAAGTTCTAAAAAGCAAAATTAATCTATTTTCTTATAATAGTTAATAGTGCCTGTGGCTATGTTTGCATGCACAAATGTTTGTTATCTATTCCACTGTCAGTAGTGTTCTTTGCCTAAAGGTCACACATCAAAAAAACACAATGATAATGGTGTTATTGCTCCTTTCTGTTTTCACTCCTAAGCAGAGAGAAAGGAATAACTAACTAGAATATTTTTCCATCACTATATATATTCATGACTGCCTTGAGAAATTCTTGTATAGGGTTATCTCAGGGAATTCTTGGGACAAATACATACAGTTTAATGTTTTGTTTTGTTTTGTTTTATTATTGCTGCAAAGAACTGCAGAAACCCATGCATCCTGATATAGGGAGGATGCAATTCCACAGCCCAGAGTCCCTCAGTGAAACACTGCTCAGGAGTGAGAGAAACCAGCACTGGTGATGGTCTACAGGATCCTACACAGCAGTTTTGTCATGTTGCTCAGTAACAGCTAAAAACACCATGGATCCATTACAGTGCAGTTACTGCTAGAACAGCCAAAAATTAGGAGGCCAGGATATAATCCTTAACTGCACACTGCAACGTCCAGATGAGGGAGAAGACTATCTCCTCTCCCAGGAGCCTGCAGGAGTTGATAATGTCTGTGATTACCATGATCTTATTCATGTGTTTGGCCTTTTCAGATCCACCACATTCCTTTCCGAAATTAACATTTCAACCTGAGTTTAGAAAAATGTGGAAGCTATTTTTCTTTATGCTTATTCTTTAAAAATTTAAATTTTGTGACTAGCCATGAATATAAGATTAGGTTAAGTATCTGATCTGAGAAGAAATTTTTCTGATACTTTCCTATTTAATATAAAAATGAATGTGTGGGTGGTTTTTTTGAAATGAAAAATTACGCAGGTGCTTAGAAACCTACTTCTTTGGAAACATGAGAAACTTCTGTGTTATCTTCAGAAATTCAATTTAGTTCTTCAAGTCACTTGGGCAGATTTGAAAATATTACCCCTGATCTAATTCTTGATAGAAAAAGATTGGTGTCTTCATCAAATTACCCTGTTGAAATCAAACTTCTGTAAAGTTCTCCATTTTGAAAATAAATAAAGCTATTTTTTCTAAAAAAAAAAAAAAAATCCAAACGATAGTTTTCATTTGTTTGATTAAACACACATTATGGATTATTGCCAAGACAAAGACAGCTTTAGCTAAGCCTTAAATCTCAGTTTTCCATTTTAGAGGGTTATTACATATAGCCTTTTCTATACATATTACTCTCATTTAGTCATAATAACTCTTTCATTTGCCATATCAAACTTGAAGAAGACAGAGAATTTAAGCTGTTTAAATCCGAGGGCATGAACAAAACCCCAGCAAAAGAATCCCTCTCTGTATGAAGAGGTTATTAAGTAATTGGCCATCTCTGTTCAAGTCATTGAAATGATTGTTCTTTACAGTTATTACTCTGTGCTTTCAGTTTACATAATTTTTCCATTTAATACAAGTAGAAGATAACTCACCAAGTTGGCAAACAGTGTTCTGATTAGCAAAAACATTTTGAGCTAAGACAAACTCAATGCAATTATTAGTATAATCTTATTACTATGATAAATCTGTAGACAAAGTTCAGACAGGAGCCAGTAGCTTCTATATATAATACTAAATTTAATTACACCTTGTTAGACCATTAAATGAGAAAACCTGGGCTAGGCTCAGAGTCTGTGGATGTTTAAGGAATGGCCCAAGAGAGTTGACAGGTATTAATCCTGTCTTCCTGTTCTTCCTGCATAATTTGACAAGCCATGAAAAAGAGAAATTGCAGGAGACAGAAAGATGAAAGGGACATGTTACAGCTCATAGGCTATATAATTCCATGTATTTAGTGTTCCTGGGGTATGGGACCAAAATCCCTCCCTCAGAGGATGTCACAGGTTTCTCTGTGTCCCTGAGACACTGATATTTGTCCACTCCCAGGTACAACCCCATGTACCCAAGGCTGCTGAGTTAGTTCTGCACTGTGGCACATGTCACTGGGGATACTGAGCAAAGACTCAAATCAGACCTACTGTAACCCAAAATCAACCTGTAGAGTCCTCCCCTGACCAGTCAGAGTGCTAACGCTGCCAGCTAAATGAACATGCATCTTAAAACACTATATTGCTTACAAGTTACCAGTGCAACCCTTCTGGCAATCTTACATTTCTGGTGAAGCAAAGCCAGAAAGACACAAAGGTCTGCTCTGCTCAAGTCAATGCAACGTGATCACCCAGACCCAGGAGTTGGGTTATAGATCTTGTCACCACTGTCACCATCTCAGACCTGTTTTCCCACATATGCTGCTGCCTACAACAGCATCCACTGTAATGGAATAATTTTATTCTCTTAGATGTTTATGTATTTATTATAAAAGGCCTTGTGGCAGTCAGATTCAGTGGTGATCTGCTCTTGGTTTGCAATGATCTGGCAATGATCTGGCATAGACAGTGATAGCCCTCACAGTAGAGAACTAGACAGGATGTCTGGGGTTTTTTCTGCTAATCTGAGCCTTATAGAGGTAAAATGAACTGAATCCTGCCAGATAGCAGTGCTAACTGTGATTTACCACAATCAAGGTGCCATCAACAAAAATGATACACAACCTCAAGTGGTTCTATAGTACAGGAGATATGAATACCTGAGGCACCCATGTGCTAAATGATGGAAGTCAATGCTAAACTGATGGAAGTCAAGGGCAAATATTTGAAAGAACATCTAAGACTTGTAGAAATACAATAATCAAATCCAACCAACTTTTGAATTTGCATCTGTGCATATTCAAACCGCATCTATGACACGTTAGTTATACTGGGAAACTTCAGAACACACTGTAGAGACCATGAAGTTATTTTTGATTGTCTAATGAAGTCAGTAGCACTACTCCTTCTCATTCTGCTGCATTCTTGATAATAGGTGCTTTCTATTTATTAATACACATTGATAGTTTCAAGATAAAAGCTTTTTCAAATAATCCAAAATAACATTCTGGATTTGTTCATAGCTGTTGTTTTCCATTATTGAAAAAGCCACTGGATGCAGGCAGTATTTGCAAAATTGTTGCCATTCTAAGCACTGCAGAGCACAGAAATTATGATACCACACTTCATGCGAAATCAGTCACTGCTGTAATTAACCACCTTCCTTATCATCTTACACTTTTAGCTTATCACATCATTGACTATCTGCTTATAATGAGTAACAGTCAGGGATTATTGTTACATATACAGTTTACAGTAATTATTAGGTTACTGACAATGAAATGACTTATAAAACTAATAGTGCATCTTTGCCTCTCCAGGTTCAATTTAAGGAACTATGCCATTCTCGGTCCATTTTAAAGCATCAATAAAGCTGTTTCCAAGTTGAAAATTCATTTTCATTGGTACATAGACTATAAATTTCAGAGGACAGAAACCCCTTTCTGTATTAGTCACAGTAGCAAAATGATTTCTCATTCACCCTCAAGTTTATTAAAAACAAAGTGGTTTTAATATTGGGTGAAGCTGGATTAAAAACATACATTAGCTTCTGAAATTAAAATGGAACAATTTTATTTCTTTATTCCACAGTCTGAGACAGCATTAGAAATGTAGAGTTTCAACTGATGTTTTAGAACTGCAATTACCGCATTAAGAGGCAAATCTGGACTCCAAACAATTAATGCATTACGAGGTATATGTAGACTGTAAAGCTGGATACACATAAGGGTTTAATTATGATTTCTTTTCTAAAAGTATTACAGGAAAATACTCACTGAGAAACAACTTTTCAGATACTATTGATATATTTTCTGCTTTTCTACCCTGCACAAGGAGAACACTAAAATCCTGAAGTTAATATGACGCAATAAGAATGAAAGCATCTCATTCTGCAAAGCCCCTTAGCAGAGCTGCAAACCAATAAAAATGTTCCTTCATGCACATAGTTCTTAAAACTCTCAACAGAAGCACTCCTAGGTGTGTTGCCTTTAGCTGCTGCCGTTCTCCTCTAAGCATTCCTTCATTACTTTTGTGACAGCTCCAGGAGAAACTTCAACCACAGCTTCTTCTGCAGAGAATCCCCCTCTCCTTCCCTGTTCCAATCTTAGAAAACTTAGATGAAGACACTTCAATACCTCTGTCTCACCCTATGCCACCAGTGCACCTCTGGAGAGATCAACAAAGCAATCCACCCTTCTTTTGTTGTCTTTCCCCCTTGGCTGCCTTTAGCTGTAGCTTCTTCAAATACACAGATGCTTTTCCTTGTCAACATATTTGACAGCCTTCCCACAACCCAGCAGGTCCCCATGGGCTGCCCCAGCAGGGAACCCCTACTGACTACCAGGACAGTTGATCCCACCACTCAGCCTCCCATGGAGATCTCTCTAGCTCTCAGAGGACAACAGGTAACTGTTCCCCAGCACAAGTTCCCATGAGTTCCCAATAAGTCCAAGTCCACTGGCTTCCCCTAAGAAACCATTCACATGAGCTGTGGTTGCCTTTCCTCCTTCTTCTGTCAATTGGCTTCTGGTGCCAGCTCCTTCCAAGATGGACTGACATGTCTCACAGGAGCTAGAGCTGCTTTATTTTTAAAGCAGCAATTAATCTGACACCAACTCCTCTTATTTGTGATAATTTTCACACCCATGTTATTCCTATTTTCTCACACAAAGAAGAATACATGAGATCGGGATCATTATTTCATGGCTAGGAATTGATTATACACATTAAAATGCAAGACAAATCTGCCTTTTAAATTGTAGTATTATTATTGTTAGCCAATTGCATACACAAATTAAACCAGAAGGAGTACTGTTTGGTTTTCATGCCAAATAGTTTGCATATTTCAACGTTTCATTGGAATGAGCCAAGACTTTTTTTTTCTTCTTCTACCACGGCCAAATCACTTCTAAAGTCTCAATAAATCAAGTCTGCTGTTTATCTGCAAGATCGGGCTGAGCGACTTTATTTTTGAGACATCAAGGACAGTGGAAAATAATGTAAATGTAACATGACTATCTACAGTGCAAAGATGAGAACTGGGCTGGAAAGAAACGACAATCAGAGAGACTGCAGCCAAAGTGCCACGGTGGAGAGGAGGTATATAGGGAAGGGGGCTCACATGGGTTTGGCTGCTGACAGCTGCTACTTCTGAGCCAAACCAGACTACCAGGCTTTTGCGTGGAATAGCACAACATACAACAGCACACAGGTACATGTTCTGCAGGTGCTGAACCTCAAGAAATCTCCTATATTAGGTTAAAAAAAAATTTTGCACACCAGTTGAAGGTTGATGCAAGTTAGATCCCCTAATAGGGGACTGCGCAAACCCACAGAGGCTCTGGGGTCTTTCCCTGGAGGACACTCAGAACTGCCATCCTGGATACAACCAAAGTGAACACAATCCAGACTCCTGTTTTTGACAAGTAACAGAAACTACTTAGGGAAGGCATGCCCTAGGCTGCATCAAAAGCAGAGTGACCAGCAGGGAGGTGATTCTTCTCCCCTACCCTGGTCTCCTGAGCCCCCACCTGGAATGCTGCATCTGGGTCTGAGGTCCCCAGCACAGAGAGGATACAAATCTTTTGGAGCGGGCTCAGAGGAGACCACAAAGATGCTGAAGCACCTCTCCTGTGCAGTCAGGCTGAGGAACTTGGGATTGTTCATCCTGCAAAGAGAAGGCTTTGGGGAGACCTTGGAGCACCTTCCAGTACCTAAAGGGGCTCCAAGAGAGCTGGAGAGGGACTTTTTGCAAGGGCATGTAGTGACAGGACTAGGGGGAATGGCTTTAAACTGACAGAGGGCAGGTTTAGATTAGATATAAGAAAGAAATTCTTCACTGGGAGGGTGACAAAGCCCTGGAACAGATTGCCCAGAGAAGTTACCCCTTCCCTGGAAGTGTTTAAGGCCAGGCCAAGCAGGTCTAGTGGAAGGTGTCCCCACTCATGGCAGGGTGGCTGGAACAAGATGACCTGTAAGGTTCCTTTCAACCCAAAGCATTCCATGATTCTATAATAAGCAAGAGAGCATGAATAAAATCAGCATACCTCTCCCATCCTCTGCCAAGAACCAGTTAATAGATTTGCTGAATTAGAAATGTGAAGACTCATAATTTTAAATAACCATTAATGGATGTATCCCTCATGAATTTATGCAGACCTCTTCTTAAACATAACTTTGACTTTCAGAACACCTTGTGGTAGTAAGCATAACAATCAGTAGTTTTCCTAGAAAAAAATTACTTTCCATTGTTGGTTCTTCATCTGTAATTTAATAATTTCCTTTTTTGTCCTTCCAATTACAAAGCCACCCCTCGAAGTTTTTTGTAGACCCATGTATCTTCCACCTTCAGGTCTTCTGGATCTTTTCTGGTAAGGAGTAGAAGCTGATGTCCCACAGTAATCTGACAGTGCCACACAAGTAATACTCCTCCAGTTCCCTGAGATTACCTCAGTTACATTGGTGTAAGAATTTGAATTCCATTTCCTAAGAGGTCAACGTGAAAGTTACCCATAGGAACCAGTTCCAGAGTGTTATGGTCTAGCTAAATTAGAGACAAGTCCTGAGGGCACACAAATTCAGATAGATGGATGGAGGGTGCTAAAGCAGTACTATTTAAATGGAAAATTTTAGATTTTTTTTGGTTTTGGTCATATACTGGCTGATCTCAAAAGACTTATAAAATTTCAGTCACCAAGGCAGAGGGGAAAAAAGACTTTTAGCAAGACTGGCCTAAAGCCAGCAAAGTGAGCAAGTGTATGAATAGCAGCATAAGGTAAAGCTTACAGTTCTTTTAATCCCACGTTAACACCAGACTGTTCAAAATGCTCTCTTCAAGTAGAACAAAAGTCAGCTCTACTTTTATGAAGGAATATTCATCCTCAACAGTGTTCATTTTTAAGCACTCACAAACAAAATCCAATTATTTGTTCTGTTGTGGTATCACAAAATACCCCCTACAAGGGCTCTAATGAGGGAGGAATTCTTCAAACACAAGAAGAGATGTCTTGAAGCTCTTACAAAATGAATTGCCGAAAAAGCTGCCATGAAGCAGAGGAGCAGAAAGTGACACTATAGTCATTAGTCCTTTAGTTCCTTTCACAGTGTTGAAAGGTTTTTACTAACTCACAACCATTTCTATATATTCAGAACAGTTGCTTCTGCTATTATCTCAATAAGTAAACATCAGCCCCAAATGTTTATTTTGATTTTATATACATGTATATATATATATATATATATGAGTCAATTCATGCTTTTCATCTTCTCTACAAATAATTTGAGTAGTAGTTCCATGAAAGTTATGCTCAGTTGAGACAAATTACATGGTGCTTTTTAACCAAGTAACCATGAGAACCAAGAGGGACTTTGAATCAGACAAGTGGGATACACAGTCATTCCTAGAGGATGTCTCTGCCCAGGTGGGCCAAATGTGTGGCCACATTCATCTCTAAGTTAAGGATACCATAAGTTTAGAAATAGCATTCCTGACATCATATGTATTTAAAAATAAAAAATAATATTTTAACATCTACTCTTTGTGTCCAGAATAAAATACAAATCAAATTCAAAGCAATGAAAGATGAAGTATAAAACTCAGCCAAGATACATTATAGTGTATTTGTTCATCATAAAGAAGGGCAAATCCAGTTTCAAAAACATTCTATACAACTTCTGATGAAACTGTCCTTTAAGAAAGACATTACTAATTTTTCTTCTGAGATAAGTCTTGCAAAACTAAGCAAAACCACTCAACTAAACTGAAAGAGTATTTTAAAGAGTCAGACTGATGTATAAAATCAAGGGCTGTCAAGTGACCTGAACAGACATACAGAAATTACCATTGTAAGACTTTTATACTGAATTTGTCCATGAAGGCATATTCAAGGTTGTGATTCCACTGTGAATCTACTACACTGTTAATAGTCAGAGCAACATTCCTGGCAAAACAGAATAGGAACTACCATTTCAGCAATACATAAATCAGCAATGCAGCATTTGAAGCAAGTAGCTGTCAGAAGTCGTTTTCAAAAACTCTTTCAGTCTTTCTGTTACTGACTTAGTGAAACAGGTGATCTCACCTGGTAGCCAGAGCACTGTGATGTGCTTGTTTATGACTGTGTACATTGATTCCACACCACTTACCACCTCTCTGGACAGAAGATAAATACAGTAAAATGTTTATATAAACATAATAACAGGAAGTCTCATGGAGAAATGCAAACAGTGTCTTGAGCCATGCAAATTCACTGACATCAACAGAGCTGAGCCAAGCTCATCCCTTAATTTAGAACTCTTTGACTGATAAATTTGCACCCAGAGCGAATTTGCACCAATACCTTTAGCTATGTGAAACAATTCTGCTTTTGTTGGGTGTGATTTGACAGCAAGCTCTGAATCAAAGACCATGGAAGCCAACTAACACCTTGAAATTCTAATTGCTGTTATTCAAGAGGCTGAGGGAATGGGGAAACTAAACATGCTTTGTACAATGGCCACGTGTTGCTTCCAGCAGAAGGGATAGAACCACTTGGTTTCCTCTTTTACTACAAAAAGGAGTTGCAGAAACTTGCACAAAAAAGACAACTTCAGTGGAGCCACTAATATTTAACTTTTCTTTCTTGTATTTTCAACACAATCAGTGCAAAACTGACTTTTTTACTGGCATTGGTAATGAAACGTATTGAGAGTTTTATTGATTTCTCAACTGTATTTGCATTTTGCATCTCCGTAATTTACCTTTGGAATCATAAAGTGAGTAATATTTTTTTGAAAATGCTTAAGACATGCACACACTATAATGTTAGTGGTTTTTTAAGCAATCTATGCTCAATACTCAAGATTTTGCAAAGTTAAACCACTGTGAGGAAATACAGTCGAGCCTTTTATAACCGAAGACTTATATGTGCAACAAGCAAGAGTGCTTAAACAAATTCATGGGCTGTACACTGACCTCAGACTCAGGTTAATATCAGCATCTTCTTAATGGACTACAATAGAAAATAAGATTTCATGGACATTACCCATGAGACACCCAGTCTTTACTGGCATCATCAAGCAATTACAACATTATGGAAACTCAACCAAGGGTGAGGAAAGGAGACACAGAAAAACACAATTTACTGTAATTAATATTATGTTAATAGCATGCATTTCACAAACTCATTGAAGCAGGAATCATTATGGTATTCCTGGAATACAATGTAAACTGGGGCATTTCACATTCCATGCACATGGTAGGTAATGGCAGGCAATAAAGGGGCAGATTACTATGGTCAGGTGAGCAACTCATTTTGATCCTATTATAAACATCTCACTACTAAAGTTTATGATACCAAGTGTAAAGCAAGAGTTCTGTTTATGATTGCACTGACAGACATTTCCCTCTGTCACTCCCAGTCTGCTTTATTTGAAACAAATAATTGTGAAGGTTAACACTAAACACTGAAATAACATCTGGTGAGGAGTAAATCATGTTCTTCTACAAACTTTCCCCCTAAAACCAGGGTAGGAAAGTAGCTCTCTACTAAAAGAATCAATTTTCTAATTGGGACTAAGACACACAGATCATTTCAATTTGCTCCATTTACATCCATACCATCCTGTAATTCATTAATCAATATTGATAAGATAATTAAAAAGCTTGATAGCTAGTGGAAAATGTATCATTTTATATTTAGAACTAACTCCTCTTCTCTATTTTGCTAATATCCTGCCCAGCTTCTTCATTATTTTTGGCTCTTCTATCCTTTAGCAACACTTTTGGAACATTTCAGTCATATGTTTTCTTGGCACAGTTTCTCCTGGAAACAACTTTTAAATATTTTTTTGTTCATCATATTCCAGGTAAAATAACAATCCCAGGTAGAATTACAATGCTTTGTTTGGAGCCTTACAAAAATACTGTTAACAGAAAAGTACAAATCTAGAGCTTGTAGGCAGGAAAGTCTACACCAAGGACTTTCACTGGAAATTCTGAAATTTTCTTAGAAAAATTAAAATGGAAGATGCATCCATGAACTAAACAAATCAGTTAAGGCTGCACATTAGATCTAGTGCAGAATACATTGTCTCCTGGAGCAGCAGATCACCAGCAACAAAAAAGGCTACAGCCTCACATCTGTAATGCTTGTGTCCAAGAGCTGGACTCAACATTACAGGAGATATGGATATAAAAGCACATGAACATAATATAATGCTCTCTATTTTTAAAGACATATTAGAGACCTTTCTTGTGACTTGGTCAACTCCTTATAAACATATAAGTTTTCTCTTTAGATAATTAATAAGGCTCAGAACTATAAACTGACAAAGTTCATTTGACAGTTTGATTCACAGCCAATATTTATCAGACATTTAAATTTCTAAGGTGAATCAAATCATCTACTAATCTGTTTGCTGATAAGTGGGAACTAGACAAGTTTTCATTTAAATGGGAAGGAGGTTGATCAGAAGTAAAAATTATATTAAATGTTAATTACTGTAAAAAATTGATGCAACCATTTAAGTCATGTCTAGGACTGAATATTTGATTCCTTTTGTGTTCAGGGCTAGAAGACATTCATTAACTAGAGAACACAGAAACACACACTTCCAAATCATTATTATAGCCAGCCAGTGTACTGTCTAATGAAAAAACATTATGCCCGATGTAATTCTAATTACAGAATTATTGTATGCTTATCCTTATGCATTTTTACAGTAAGCTAACGAAATCCAGTGTGCTGTAGACTAGAAGTTTGCCCTACAAACAATTACACACTCGAGTAACCTTCCTCTTATGAGAGGTTCCACTTCAACAACTTTAATGAGACAGGTCATGTGAGCAAAATTCCTCTTACATATATTAGAAATGTCTCTCCTTATATTTAACCTTTGGGATTTTTTTACATTAACAGGGTAGATTTAAACTGGGGAGAGTCCCCGAGAAATATTTTTTTTTTCTATTTGCTTATCTTTGCCTGTTTTCAGTAAATGGGCACAGCAGATCTATGTGAAAAAAACTTACCAAGAGGAAAAAAAAGTATTTCATTGTCATTGTGTTTTAAAACAATGTCCTATCTCATAATAAACAAAAAAAACCCCTATACATTGCTCTGGGGGAAAAATGAAAAATTGAAGTCTGAAATATCAAAATATTAGTAGCTAATTATAATAAAAATAATGCTACTTTATATAATTTATCATTATCAAAAGATTCAGTGTTAAAAATTTAAGTTTCTTAATATCTTTTATTAGTTATACGGTTTCCACTAAGCTGAGCAACTGAGTGTTTCCTGATTTCCCTGTTGGCTTATTCCCAGCAGAGAACCAAGGTCTGGAACACAGCAGCTACTTTTCCCTCTCCTTGCCCCCTTCAGCCTATTTATTTCAGTACACTAAGCATCCAGCAAATAATGAAAAATCCAGCTGCTAATCTCAGCATACAGCAGTATAAATCTTGAGGTTAACTTTGGAAGGGACTAGACATCATCCTTGAGCGAGTGAAGATTTATCAGGACGTGACTGGATATTTCAGCCCCACTCTGTCCTCCCAATATATGATTAAAAGATGTAGTACAGTCATGAGAGGTGGTTGTGAACAGTGGCCACAAAGTTCAGCCAGAGACATGTCAAGTCTGCCATGGTATTTGAGCAAGGCTGATTCTGTATGAGAACTGCTGACTCAAACCTCTTAAAAAAAAAAATAAAATCTGAGGACAAGGCTCATTAAGCGCATTTTCAATTTGCACTGGAATACACATCCCTTTAATCAAGTCCCTCAAAATTTACGTGCAGCCACAGTCCATAAATTGTTCACTGTAACTTTTCCAAAATCCTTCCTGAAGGTCCCTACCTCAGTCTGAAATGTTCCTGTACTACTCCAACTACCTTCACTAGGATTTGAACACTTATGTCTATGGAGAGTATGATATTTTTATTCTAAGTAAACTCAACATTTATAATGTCGGGCTATTTGTTGACTGTTACCCATAATTTGCACTACTTTAAAGGTCTGGGGTTTATCTTGTATTTTTGATACCCTATTATTGCTTATTCATGAAAATAAATTGTGCCATCAAGAATTCTGTTCATCTTTCATAAAAGAGTGAGCAATCAAAATTACAACTATAAAGACGGATCAGACTTGCTGACCTGTGACAGAGTGCACTCATAGGGAAGATAAATACTAGTTTTAAATCATCACAAGTATGTAAAATGCAGGCGAATATTTTTTTGATTATTACTTTTTATATAGCCTTGTATATTTATTTGTTTGTATGAACTTGAGCAGCACTTAAGGATAGCCAAAATTAGTCTCTGTAGAATATGTGGATGTCAGTTTTGGGGAATATAAAGTAATTTTCTGGATCTTTAACAGAAATGGTGCAGAGGGAAATGCCTGCAGGATATCACCCAGGCAGGTCTCAGAAGATTTCGGGGGTCTTCAGTTAGCTGAAGAATTAGCAGCACAGAAAATCTGAGATTATTTTGCTAAAGGTCTTTTCTGAGGAAAAATTGTGGAGGATGGATCACTATCTTCATATGAAACTTCATGAAAGTGTGATATTAAAAGCTGAAAGTTTTGACTATGGAATATCAGTCCATTTTTCAGACAAAGAAAAGGCCTGAGGGGCCTTTGTCAACCAGAAAAGGGTTAATCTCTGCTATGGATCAACTGAAGCAGCAAGGGAGATTTTAAAACTAACAATATAAAGTCAAGCTGATAAAGGAAAGAAATGAAGCACAGAAAAGTCCAAGATTTCATGAAAGAGTTCAGCTGAATTAGGAAGAAAAGAAACACTTCAGTTGTCGCTGCATCAATGACAGGAATCTGCCAAACAAAGAAAAAGGAATTGGAAACTCACCGGTGGAAAGAAATTTTATATAATTAGCATTAGTGAAGCCAGATGGGGTGGTTCATAGCATCACTGAAATGTTAAAAATCCTGTTTTATAGCCTGCTTAAGGGGAAATGGGTGATAGAGGTGGAAGTGTATATTAAAGACATCATCACTTGTTTTATGGTTAGTGATTACTGTGGAGCAGAGTGTCTGGAATTAATATGTAGCAGCGTTTTCAGCAGCAACCTCCCAAAAGAGGCATTGGTGTAGCAAGTAAGGCTGGAGAACAGCATGAGCATCTCCTGCAGCATCTACCTACATTATGCAGAAGAAAACATCTAATATAGGACTTCAGTTTGAGATCCTCACAAAAATTACACTTGCCTTCTAGTGTAAAAATTGTACGAGTTACTAAAAGTTATGCTTGAGGACTGACAGTGAAATTAAGTAACCCAGTATTAGTTAAAACTATATACAGCCACCTACTGAAACAAAGTATGCTTAATCATGGAACCAAAGTCTGAATACATTTCAAGACAAGAGACCACAAAATACAATGCTTGATGTAAATTTATAAAAACCTGGCAAAATGTTAATTCAGAAGTCTGAAATAGAGCTATTCCAATTGAAAGGCATGAAAACTAATGAATTCTTTATTCCCTTATATTACCCTCTCAACATGGGAACAGTTTCAGAAAGCTGATATACTGATATACAAGGTATGCAGTCTCTAAAGTATTGGACTTGAAGGAAAATGGAATGGATCACAGAAATACCCGAAGGGATCATAGAATATCCCTGAAGGGACCCTCAAGGATCATTAAGTCTAACTCCTGAATCCCATCACTGTTCTTCCAGTCTAAACTCAGTTTACATTCACAGAAAATGCCAAAGTTCAGAGAGTTCTATAAAACAGCCATCAGATTCAAGACACAGATAATGGATGCAACAGTTCAAGAAAGTGTATGCAGTATTTTCCAGGTAACCCCTAGAGACAGCAAGCATGGTCTTCCCAGACTCATAATTTCACCAGTCACTCATGTCACTCAGTTGAACCCAACAGAGAACACCTCAGGGGCTGGTTTTAAAGGCAGAATCCAGATCTGAGATCAGAGTCCAGAGAAATATTCCATTTATTACCATGATATTGTGTAGTCCAGTTCATACCAGAAAGTTTCTGATATTAGCATAAGTTAAAATTATACAGAATGCATCAACAGACAGCTGCAATGTGTTCAGCCTTTCCAGTGTGTTTAATGGCACATATATTTATGATTATGACTGGGAAACTTATTTATTTGTAGCTTGTTTTAATAAAGATATTTTCCTATGATTAAACAGCCGACATAGAATTTATAAGCAGAAAGAAGCTGATGAGAAGAGCTAAAAGCTCTTACATACTGTCCTGAATTGTAAAACGTTCTAAGGGATCTCACCATGGAAAAATTACTATGCACTGCAAATAAGCACCCAACACAGAACTCTTTGCATTTCAAATTTGATAATCATCATCATTGGAAATCTTAGCTTCACCAGAAAAATGCATTGAGTTCTACAGTTCAAACTTCTGTGAAATCTGCTTGCTAAAACAAATCCATTTTCAGGCTAGTTTTCCAATATAATTCTCACAGTGAAAGCTCAAAACGTAGCATTGCATAAAAAGGTATTTTGTGCCTATGCAGCATAAGTCCTAAAACCTATTATTATTGATTTCTTCTGTTCAATAGAAGGAACTGAGTTACAGACTGAGTCTTAACTGGAAACCACAATGTTAAGGTTTGAAAACACCAGGTTTTGCTAAGCAGACATTACAGCAAAATGCACACAACTGTTGATTACACACCAGAAAGTCTATGTACAAGTTTGTTCTCAAATTCATTTAAAAGCAGATGAAAACACCCTATTTCAATGTCAGAAATCATGTTCAGGTACTTCAAAGGAAAAAAAAAATCAATTTCATTAGAAATCAAGTTGCTCACAAGATCAAGTTCTAGGATTTCTGCTCCTTTGTCAATCTGTTTGTTATCCATGTAGTGATAACAAAAGGAATTCAAGAAGGTATTTCTGTGGGATTTTGACTGACAAGTCCATGTGTTGTCACTGCACTGTCTTTCCCTCTTAGCACTAATCCTTCTAGGCAGAACACAAAACAATTAGAGGGTTCATATGGATCAGTTCAGTTGGAAGAGTCCTACAAAAATCATCTAGTCCAGCTGCCCTCCTTTCAGCTCACTGGCTCAGGTACTCTTAGTGTGTGTTTCAGCCTGAGATGAACTGAGAATCAAACCACCCTGAAGTGGAGCAGCACAGAGCACAGGTTTAGCCTCTGTCACTGTGCAGCCTTACAACCACCACCAAGACTGAACCCCGAGGGTCACAGTCTGTCCCTTTGTTGTACAGCCCCTGCCACTACTACCTGCATCCAGATTAGGCTCCTGCCTAATGACACTACAACAGGTATTTCCACTTCTAGCCGAAGCAGAAGATCAGTCTCTTAGATTAATTGAAGTCTGAGTACCGGGTTGTAGGTAATCCAGTTAAATGAAATTGCATTTTCTTTTTCTTATGAACAATGTCATCCTCTCACTGAAGCCCTTACGATGTTCAATAAAAATACTAATATTCTGGCCACACATTTAGTAAAGTAGCCATAGTGGCACATCTATACCCACCTGAACTGGCCAGAAAGGCTGTCCTAGGAAGCCAGTAACCTTTTGGATAAAGTTCCAATTGCAGGAAAAATTCCTTGAACAGCCTATCTATAACTATCTTTTATGAGTGTAATCTAAGTGAATAGGAAAAATTTAACTCCATAAACTGAAAACATCTAAATTGAGAAAAACAATTAAAATCTGCTTGAGACAGACTTCATTTTACCCATATTTTCCAATGTTTTATAAAACAAAGTCCTTGTCATTGGAACGAAGGAGAACAAATAAAGAAAGAGGAGAATGTGTTCTTAACTCATTATCAAAAGAGAATTTAGACAATGAGGAGATACAAGATGAGAACAAAACTGTTTTAGCAAGAAAATGTCATTTAAGGTTTCACAGGTTCTAAGCTGGTACTATAACTATACTCCATCTGTTAGAGTTTCTTGATAAATACAGAGCTTGAGAGTGGCTTAAAGCACTCGAGGTTATACTTAATGAACCAATCTGCCACAGTTTTATGCTACTACCATTTTAGATAAGGGAAATTAAGTGGAAATATAAGCATATTCAGATTTCCAAAGGGTACTTGATGAGATTCTATGACTCAAGATTGCTTAGCAAATTGGGAACCACCAGGTTAATTGGAACAATTTGCTTGACAGGTAATGTCTCAAGAGCAGGAATTCACGTGTTAGCAATTCAGAAGAGAGTGGTAAGTATGGGAACCACTTAAAAAGTCTAGAGAGTAATAACAATAAAAAAATATACATAACAGACCACATCACTTTGCCAAGACTAAAGCACCGAAGAAATGTCTGTTTAGGTTTTGTTTTTGTTACATTACCAGATGGCATAAACTCATAAGGACTGTAAGCACGAAAGGCTGAAGAGGAGCAAAACCAGAAAACTGACATATTAGAGAAGTGATCAAAAATAAAGGACACAATTTACCCAAGAAAGTTAAAACACATCACTTCAGAGAAATAGGCATCTATATGGATTTGAAGGGGAAGAGCTGCTTGGTCACAGCGTTTTTGAAAAGGACTAATCATGGATGATAAATAATGAATAATACCATGACATTATAAAAAAGGAATAAAAGCATTGCAGGAGCACGCTCTACATCTTCATTACAGATTACATGGAAGTAGCAAGCTTGAGCCACAGAAAGAAAACATTCAGACTGGCTATCAGGAAAATAGACAATGTAATTGAGACACAAGAATCAATAGTCTGAAATACAGTCTCATTTTCAATAGAATGGCTGGTTCTTCCTTCAAAATTTAAGAGGAAAAATAAATTACAGGAATGTCTTCCTTACAAACTCATTTTCCCTGATTCAGGCAGGGTGGCTCACACAACCTGCACAAGAAGGCTGCTCTCCTTATTCTCTACATATGGACAGTAGAGAAAAACAGGCTTCTAAAGGGGATGGCTTAGAGCTTCTTTAGGCATTTACCTAAAGCACATTCCAAAAAGACACTGTCTCTTTTCTGACTACAAGAACCTTGGGAGACAAATTGTCTAATTTAGGAAACAACACTTAGATTTGAGCAGTGTGAATAGAGCACTATGGCTCTACCTGGATCAACAGGGTTTGTGTTGGTTTCACAGTAGTTTGCTAAGACCTTCATGGTTCCTTTAGTATACTCCAAAACTATAAGTTTAACAGGAAAAAATAAAAGCTGTCACAACAAATAGAGGTAAGAAAGCATAAACCTCACTGCTGGAGAGCTCATCCCCAAACTGCATGAACTGCTGAACACTACAGACAAAATACTGGGATCCAAACAGATTGTGTCTCAGTAAATGGTTCAACAGAAGGAAAATGCAGTTCAGTGTAAATTAATGTAGAAGTAAACAACAAACTCCCCCATACAATAACCAAGAAAGGTTTGAAAAGTCTCATGAGACAAAAGTAACAACTGGCAGGCAAATACACTGTTGTAGTTTTGTTCAAGTTATTGTGTTTTTAATAGCTGAAAAGTAGCACAGCTGTCAGATCCTGGCATCCTGGACACACCACTGTTACTGGTTTAGCATAATATGACATCAAAACTTTATAGCCTTTGAAGAATGTAAGTGTGAAAGCTATTTAAAAGATCTAGACCATTTCTTACTGGGCAAAAATAAAAACTCTGAGCTGGGCCTAATTTGACAAATTTATTTAAACAGTAAAAAAAAAAAAAAAAAGAGGGTAAAAGAAACTAAGTCAAATTATCAGATGGTGTCAACTGGCAGAACTCCATCGGTTTGAAAAGTAATTGCACCAATTTCTGTTAGTTCAGGATTTTTTTTCTGGCCCTTAAAATGCTCCATTGAGAGTATCTGTTCTTAAAAAGAAAGGACAACCTGTTAAGACTGGTAACTGTGCCACATACATGGAAAGAATAAAAGTTTGGAATACAACTGAAGTAAGAAAAGTTCAAGATGTACCTGTTTGACAAATACTGTTAGTTACATTTTGATAACAAGACAGACAGAGTGAAGAGGAAAAAAATACAGCTAAGAATATCAAGCCAATTTACAATAACAATAAAATAGTCCTACAAATATTTTCAAACCTAATACAAACTAAAATTATTTAATATATTTGATTTTAAGTCAGCACTAATCAAATCTCTCCCTGTCTATTTGCTGATATTTTCAAATATCCACAGCATCAGGTTTATCTTCCTTTTACTGAATTTTACAGTAAAATTTCAAGAGCCTCTGAACACATCTGAAAGGTATTCCCGTGGCAGAGAAAACCGTTTCCTATGGGTATTCCTCATTTAGTGTTTGTTATCCCCTTTTAGGTGTTCTATTTTCTTCTGGAAAATGCACATTGCAGGCCAAGATCTTTCAGATCACATCCACTACAAATGCAAACAGACTGCTTATTTGCTATTGCAGCTCTGAAATAGTCCAAAAACAGAGAGTAGGCTTTGGAAGAATAAATCTCTTTAGTTGCCAACCTATCAAATAGAATGTTTCCTGAATTATATATAACACACACTAACACTTATTCTGTGCTTTGAACAGATAACATATGCAAGACATATTTCAATATAGCTTTCTGCAATCATTTTGTTCATTCTCTATATCCATTTAAGTATCACAAATTAACTGTATCTTGACGGTCCTTATTTTTTTAAGCTATTTTCACCTTTATACAAATATTATAAATAAGTTGATACTAAGATCACATTGTATAGAAACATTTTCCTTGCTAGTATTAGAGGCTCACCAAAAGCAAAGTACAAAGTTGTTGAAAGGAAATTCAACCTTTTATCAAGACACTTGCTATTATTAGCACCATTTCAGAGACAAAATAAGCAACGCAGCACAGAATTTATTTGCACAAACAGGGTAGAGCCAGACATGGACACTGATTCCCTCATTCCCTGTATTATTTTGCATGATACTTGTTTTCTAGTTTCCTCTTTATTAGTTATGGCATCTCAAAGCTCCATCACAGAATGCTTGTGAAAACCAGAATATACCACTTCATGCTTATTAGGACTTCCAAGGCCATACAAATGGTTAGTAAACTACAGAAGACTATAAACTTTAATTCACTGACTTTTAACCATAGTAGATAGATATCTCTGGGACAGACCAAACTCAATCTTTTTGGAGTTTCTTTCATCCTTTTCTTTTTGCCTTTGCTCTATCACCTCAGCCTGCCTTGGTGGATGGGATGGCACACTTTGTTAGGCAAAACAATGTGATTTTCTTGATCACGTCTTTTAAAATAGATTCAATTTTTAAAGACTTGAAATACTCCAACTCAGTTAATATAAGTCTCTTCCCATTTGACCTCCCCACTTATTTTTTTTCCCCTTTTAAAATGAATCCTGGTAAAAAGCCCTCTTCTCTACAAAGTCTTTCTGCATAGAGAGAGATGCTCTTTGTTCTGTTCACTAGCAGATAGATACAGTAATAGTAGGTTTCAAGCCATAGGACTTTACAAGCTATACAAGACATTTGCTATCCTTTTCATCTAAGCTCAAGATGTTATTTGTCTTTCAGAGTCAATTCTATTGAGACACTTCTATTTCCACCGAAAGTTGAAGCCCTGAGTCTTGTGTATCTGGAAGAAATTAAATAGGAATATTTTTGTACTTATGCAACCAAAGTGGCAATTCAGTATAAGAAAACCATCTCTCTGTGACAGGAAAGATTCCTATGTCTGATTTTATTCTCTGTGCTCAGGAGTATCCAAAACACTAATCAAAACTATCTCTGTATGAGCTGACAGACTGCAACAATATTTGCCTCAGCTGATTACTTAGCTCTACCATGGGTTCCTATTACCTGTCTTCCTACCTTTCATTTGAGACTTTGAGATTTATTTATTTGTTTTCCTCTAAGATTTATGCTCACCATTGGGGTTTAGGTTTGGGTTTTGTTTTGTTTTAAATAAGTCTGCCAGAGCCCCAAAGAAGACATGTCCAAACCAGGCAGAGTGACAATTTAGAGTAAGTCTATATTCCACAGACAGATGAACATATCATGAACTGGTCATGATATGCTGCATATAAGCACAGTTTAAGATCAAGAGAATTACCCTGACAACAACCAAAATCCACCTGTCCAGGTCAAGATAAACCACAGTTTGTGCACAAAACAAGTTTTCACGTGGCCTTGGGCTCCATATTTTGTTTCCTGCAAAGAAACAGATATAGTCAGAGGTGGTGTTTTTGTTGATACCTCTTTCATTTAGTAGATGGTCTGATTCTCAAAAAGAGAGGGAAATGGTATCCTGATCTTAATAGCTATCCAAAGCATTTTCTGTTTGATCATATCAGCGAGGATTTGCCCCAGTGAGATACTGATGTTGGCTGGAAGTCAGGTGCAAGCTTTGTATGGCCTCATTTCAGCTACTGTTCACCTTTTTCTGGAACTTGGAATGAGTTACTCTTTGTTGAATCTTTGCATTGTTTCTTGCATGGATTTCAAAACACTTTTGTGTATACTGTGTTATTTATTTGTCTACACCAGGATTGAATGAGTCATTTATAATGAAAATTGCACAAATGGGGTTTCAGGTTTTATCTGTTTGCAAATTGCCTGTGAACAAATTGCAGAAGCCTCCAATGGATAACTCAAAAATACCAACAATTTTTCATGACAGTAATTAATTGGATTTGCAAGTTGCCCACAAATATTTTACTGAAGTAGTTGTATGTTCCCTACTCTTATGATTAGTTTCAAAAGTTATGTGGTATCACTTCTGCTCTTTTATTGGGTCTCTTAAGTATGGTAGACTCAACATCATCCAATATGAAAACTATGCATCTAACCATAAAAATAAGTTCTGAATCATGTACTTGAACATCAAAATTAAAATTCACTGTTCAGAATTCTCTTTCCATTTCAGAGCATATTGCTGTATTTCAGATTAATTCTGTACTTCTGCTAATCTTTCTCTTGCAAGGTTTCCACACTGTCTAACACAGAAAGTATCTCCCAGGATTATGGGAACATAGCCAAGGCAAAGTCATCTAAAAGTTCAAATGCATATTTTCTATTTCTACCCTGTGCTAACTCTCACCTTTGTTTTCAGCACTTAAACAAGTATATGATTAATATGTAATTCATGTCATTACACTGCTTTTCTTCCTCCTGGATGATTAATGATTGTGTTAAACAGATACTTCATTTCCTTCTCTTAGAATCTTTAAAAAGATTTTTTTTAATGCATATTTCAGTTTTTCTCAGCTGACAACTTACTATTGTTTGCTAAAATTGGGACGATTTATTTCTGTCACATGCCTTAAATGAGTGATTTTCATAATTAAGCGATTTGTTCTTCATAAAAGCTAAGCTTTTCATGAAATGTTTTCATAGCACTCAAGTTATAGCAAAAGCTCAAATACTAAGAACCCAAACAGCTGTTCTAGCCAAAATGAAGAAATCACACATCTGAAAATAAGATACAGCTGCTAAATCCTGTGACAAAGGGTGACATTCTTCTCCTTCCCCAACAGAAAACAGTCCACTCCTCACTGTCCTGAAGAGGCACAGGCTGCAATGGCTTCAAGCTGCCTTTGTGCTCTTCCAGTCTGATCTCTTCTCAATTTTGTTAAAGACACAGAGAGTCACCATAAAAATCATCACCCTTAAGTTTCATCCAAGTGTAGGTTATCTGGGGCAGACATAGCCCAAATATACTTAAATCTTGATATTTTAATGAGATCAACAGTTTCCAAACTAGTCTTCCTCTAGTCAAAAACAGATGAGTGTTCAATGGTTACATTTAGAAGAAGCAAAGAGTTAGTGATCAAGTAAGAGATCATCTTACTGAGTTAGAAAACTCTATTAAGTAAAAAAAAAAAAAAAAAAGAAGAAAAAGAAAACCTAGATATTAGCATTAAAAAATGCCTGGATTTTGCAATTTGAAATCTGGGACAGTGACCTCTATCACTAAACAGTGCAAATGTCAGAAGCATGGGGAAGTGACAAAAATTTTACAGCAGAAAGACCTAAAAGAAAAAAAAAAAAAAATTAAGTTGGCCAAAATCACAGCTATATTGTAGTTGAAGTTATCCAACAGTTTCATAACCAGCAGTTCATCAAGATGTAGAAATGGACAAATATATGAGCAAGGACTGGGTTCATGTGAGTTGTACCATAGGAAGATAGGTTAGAGAGAAATTCAGTGTTTCACTCACAAGTGGAGCATGAGAAGAGCTTACCAAAGAGGATGTATAAAGGATAAAAAAGTTAGTCAAGAAAGAGAAGTTTCCAACATATTTCTTATGAGGGAGCATCACATGATGGGATGATTACAAGCTGGAACTCAGACTGAAGATAGAGCATGAATTTTAAACCAGGGGAGCAGTTATAGAAAAATATTTCCAAGAGAAACAGTAGGTTCTCCACCTCTTGAAATACTCATATAACCAGCAAACTGATTTCAAAGAGGCAATGTCCTGCCCAGGGATAAGGTTGTGTGAGGTGGTACAATAGTCATTGCTTGGCATTATGGGCTGCATGAAGTTGTGATGATCACAGTCTGGCCTTCAGAACAAAAAAATTATTCAAATTCTGTTGATACAGGCATGCATGAAAAACATTTCTTTTGTTCCTTCCAGAACAAAAGAGCAATATCTGACATGAGACATGGTTACTGTGTTTTGAAGAGACAGAAATCCCATAGAAGACAAAACTGAATTTTTCTGAGGCTCAGTTCTAAAAAAATAGTTACACCAACAGAAATGCAGAAGAATGCACAGCTTGCCTGGAAAACAGCTGAAATTGTTGAAGATGAGCAGGGGCACAACAGAAAACACAAAAAGGGAATTCATATGCTGAAGCTCTTGAGCTTTTCCATATATACAGCAGGAAAGCCAAGTGGGAACTTCATTGAAGAATAATTTAAGCTAAAGCCTTTTAAAATTGCCTTTTCTTTTAATAGGAACCAAAAGTGTTTGACTAAAGCCCAGAAACAGCATTCTTGTCATCCTTCATTTTGATGTTCTGCTCCACATATTCATCTTTCCTTTCTGTTACTTGAAGTTATTCAAAACACAGGATGCAGAAGGGGGGAATTCAGTTTTTATAGGCACCGTTTTTCCAAAAGAAACCAATTCAAGAGAGTCTTAAATGCTGAAGGCATTACATTCTCCTTGACAGCAGCAAGAGGGGTTAGGAGTGCAGAGGACTGTCAACCCTTCTGCTCTGAATTCCAGACCAATGACACCAGCTCCCTGCAGAGCTCAAGGTCACAGGGAGGAAAATACAGGGGATACCATCAATAACCCCACTGTGTCATTAAGCAGGGGCTGTGTACTCTCCATCAAAGCACAGCATGGAAATATAGTAAGACTGAAAGTGATAGATTGTTTTGGGACCTGGTGAACGCTAAAAATTCAATTTTAAGGAGGACCTGCTCCTTTCTTCCTAAGCAAAGCTATTACAGCAGATTAAACTAAGGTTCTAGGAAAACAGAGGTGTGAATTTAAATTTCCCCTCTGGATTTGAACCAGTGTCTGCCCTTTCAACATGACACATATACAATTATTATGTGGCCATTCAATGCTAGGAAATCAAAGCTATTATTACATTGCTTTCTGTTGACTTCTGAGAATGGTGAAGTCCTGATGTTACCTGCTTCCAGGGTAACTCTCTTTCCTAAATACATCATGGTTTCTCCTGATTTCATATTAATCAGGTATAAAACCTTTACTTTAAATGATAATCAAAAAGAAAACGTACACAGTAAAAACAGGGCATTATTAAAAGACAGTATAAAAGCACTAGGGAAAAAAAAAAGACATTTCCATTAATTCAGATTTCCAGCACTCAGATATTTTCTTTGTATGAAGGAAAATAATATTTGTCCACTTTATTTCTGTGGTAACTATATAGCAGAAAAACATCTTGACTAAATGACATTTTTAAATCACTTAAGCCACCATTTTATTACTACCTGACAATTCAATATTAAGTTGCTTAGGGGGTATTATTCCAATTTATTCTCAGTATGCTGGATAGAGTTTTTAGAAAGCTTTTATTTCCCTATTGGTATTCATACTCTTTTGTGTTGATTTTCTTATGTGTTGATTCTTCCCTAATAGAAAATTAATAAAGGATTATTCCTTTTCAATTATAGTCTATATGGTAATGTGAAAATTGTAGACTTGGCACAACAAAAAAGCCTTCAGTAAAAGAAGGCTAAGTATTACATTAGTGGGAGTAGATAATACATAGACTTTAGATGAAAAGGAAGCATCTTCATCAATTTGGACTGGTTAATAATTACATGTCTTAATGCATCCTCAAGAAAAAACTCCCACTGAAGATCTGCACCGATATTAGGTTAGACAGCAATATAATAAACACTAGGAAAAATGAACAGCTTACAAGCCTGGATAACAATTTTGTAGATAATTTCTGTTTGTGTGTATGACTGCACATTACTCCTGTTTCACCAGAAGCATGTTAATTTTTCAGCTGCAAGTAAAATGAAATGTTATATCATTGTAAGGATTGAGGTTTTTTGTAAGATACTAAGAAAGATTATGTCAAGTAATAATACACCTAAGAACAGCATCTGAATAACTGTTAAGGTTTATACCATCAGTTATAGAAGCGTTTCACATTTCTTCCCATCTCAGACAAAAACATTCCTTAAAATATCCTTAAAAATACCATTTTTCACATAGACAGTGAAGGCACATCTGAAACTCATGGGATTGAAAAGCAGGTGCAGAACCAAACCAGGTGAGTGGGGTTTCATAGCTCTGCCCTGAAGCTGCTGACAGAATTTGGACACCAGGGAACAGTTTCTCCCCCCTTCCCCTACCAGGAAAGGAGGCCAAATTCCTACAGCATAGCAGACAGAAATGACTACTTGGGCTGGAGTTCCACTGAGAGGAAGTCATCCATGTTCTAGGAAGCACAGAAAAATCATCTGTCAATTAAAGTACACATTTATACGAGCACTAAGACAGAACCTACTTCGATGTCATTAGAATGCTTTGACTATTCCTTGTTTTGGAAACAAACAATCCTGCCAAGGGTCAAATGATAACAAAAAACCTTTTAAAATTTTGGAGTATAGATTTATTTGCTAGTTCTCATTTCCACAGTCAAGTTCTGTCATATGTGCATATATTATTACTTTAGACATTAGAAGAAATAGATCTCAATCCTATTCATTCCAAATCTGAGGCAAACTTCATTGGAATAAAGACAATACTAAATTATGTAGAATATTTATTTACATGAACTGAATGAAATTAATAGCTAAATTATATTTTGTTAAAATACCTGTTTAATATATCAAAATTGGTTTTTTTACCCTCACTTCATATATATGGGTCAGTACTTTAACTTCAAGATTTCCATCTTAATAGCTAGATATTACTGCATATTACATAGATTTTTTTTTTTTACTACAGTGGAACTACAGTAATTAACTTTGTACCAATTAGCAGGGTGCATATTAATATTCATATACTTTTACAGAAAGAATGATCTTGAAATCTCACAGCAGAGGTGGTTAAAATGATTCATTAATGTTCTGCACAGGTTTCTTTTCTAATTCATTAAGAAAATATTAGCATAATCATGTGAAATTAATTTTCTTAAAAAGATTGATATAAGTAAGGGATTAAGGGGACTGGTTCTAATATAAGAAACATGGCTTGCACTATGCTCTTGGTCTGCAGAGGCTGACTATCATATTTGAGGTATTATTTGTCACTGCACTTTGATAATGAAGAAGAAATCTGAGATAGATGGAAGCAACTGAGTTGAGGATTTTGTTTTCACTTTAAAAAAAAAAAAGTCTCTTTCATCCTGTTCTTATATGTCTCTGTTTTGTAAAGAGATAGAGAAAAAACACATTGCTCAACATGAATAGGAGGCTGAAAGAAAAAAATAAAATAGGCTACAAATAAGAAAAGCACCTAGAGAATGGAATGTATAATGATTAAAAAGGTGAACAGAAAGTTCAGCAAAGAGAAGGAAAAGAAATCCCAGTAGAAAGGACTAGAGTGAAAGTTAAATGTTTCACTCCAAAAAAGTGTCCAGTAAAAAGAAAAAGCAATTTCAATAACAAATGGTAGTGAGAGATGTCTCATTCATAGACTCACAAAGAAAGGTATTTAAGGGAGAAGGACATTATGATATCTTGTGCTATAACCCAAAGTGCCTCCTGATAAATTTAACTGTGGTGCACCCAGGGAAAAAAAAAAAAAAAGAAAACCAAACAAACAAAAAAACCAAAACTAAAACCAACCAACCAACAACAAAAAAACTCAGAGGAAAAAAAGTGAGAAGTGAGTTGTGGAGGCTACACTGAGTGAGAATAACTTAATTGAAACAAAGCCAAGAAAGGGTGTGCTGTGAGCCAAGTCGAGGCTTTTTGTCAATACTACATTACAGCTGGCATTGCTATTCCATTTTCCTCATGGTGATTCCACTTTCCAGTCAGCTTTTAGCTCCGTAGCAAAACCAAGTTCAGTATAACTTGAATGTACTCCGGAGACAGTAGAGAATTGGTCTTACTACTAAGAATGGAAATGCAAGAGTTTTAATCTTCTTTGTGAGGACTGTATCGACAATGGTATTCAAGGAACTCATTATGAAGATTCATATTTTTTCTTTATTTTTTTAAATTTTTTTATAATTTTCCCTCTCCTGCTCTGCTCCTCACACCTGATCTCTGGTGGAGTACAAGGCAGCTCCTCACAGGGTAGGAAGTCTTGCACAAAACAACATGTGAATGTGGGTATTAGACCATCATTAATGATTATTTGGCACTCAAGCCTGAGCCGTCCCACCTCCATTCCAACAAACCCCTCAATCACTGGGTTTCCTCCTAAGTAGTTTTAGCCCTTCAGAAACACACAGGAGATGATAACCAAAGGACACAGGGGGAGTTCAGGTCAGGAAAATCTAGACCTGCAAAGCATATAAGCTTTTGGGCTTCGCCTTCCTCTCCAAAATATTGTTAAGCCTCTGGCTTCCTTCAACAAGCCGTTGCTTGTCTGAAAGGGACAATGCTGATCAGAGCTACACACATGGTTGTGCCTACCAAAAAAGTGCACATCGACCTAACACTTCAGCTTCAACATCCTGAAAATTATTATTTCCTACTGTTGTTTTGCATCAGTGATGGAATAGTTAAACTTTGGCACAATTTCCCAGTGCATTCCATTATTTATTATCACTGAAATTATTATTCCATGGCACATACAGTCAAACCTTTCACAAGTAAATTATATGCACATAAGTTCCACTGATTTATGACAGACATCCATTAATTCTTATATGTGCTCATATTATTCAATCTATTGATGTGAAAGGGTCATATCTCACTTTAAGCAGCAAATCTATACATATAGACAGGGAACGTAGTAGAGTAGGGACCTATGACGTGGTGGGGGCAGAGGGAAGGGCCCTGTTGGGTGAACAAGCAGCTAAGAGAAGAGAGAAACAAAAAATGGCCAATGCCAATTTATGTTTGTTCCACATAGTGCAATTTATGAAATATTTTTCAAGTTTTTTCTGCCCTTCTGATTGCCTTAGGTCTACATTCTTGCACTTGAAAAAAAAAAAATCCATATTGTTAAACTTTAATATGTATTCTTTGTTTTTTGAATTTACATCATAACTGTTCCCCCCTCCTTAATTTTAACTTTAAATAATTTTCTGCTTAAAAACCCCAGTATTTGTAGGTATGAATTCAGGGCTCCAGGTGTTTCTCAAGAAGTTTAAATGTGATTAGAATTTTTATCTTTCTCCTCTAAACTCAAAGTCCTGGTTATTTCTGCTACTAAGCAAGATCATTAAACTCATGTATTTCAGTTTTCTGTTTTCCATAATTATCTGTCATTTTAAGTAAAGAAAAGGCCCTTTAACACAGAAAAAAATACCCAAATTTTTTTGTTTTCCCCAATTCTTTTTTCCCAGTTTGTCCTTATTAAAAAGGCTTCTTAAAAACCCTATAACATTAATACTTTTCTGAAGATTTTTTTCATCTAAATAAAAGCTACAGTTCTGAAGGTTTTAGATCTTGACGGATAATGTTCAGTTCAAACATATAACAAAGATCCTCATTCTTCTATTGACGTCTCTGCTATCAATTGTTCTCAAATGAGGAAATGGAATACACTCAAAATATACTCAAGGGCACTCCTCTCTCTTTTTTCCACATGGTCTTTTCCATTGTAATTTTTTTTTCTTACAACTTCACCTCCTCACTGGGGGGAAAAGTATTTTTACTGACATGAAAAATTTCTTTGACAAGGGAATGAAAAACCACTTTCTGAAAGCTTTCAAGTTACTACTGAAAGATCATCAACAGAAAAGCAAGGCAGATTACCTTTCCTCATTAATAAAATGAAAACAAAGTTAGGAAGTTATGGACATACCTCTCAAAGAGCTTCATGGAAGTGGGTCCTTTTTTTTTTAAGAATATTAGCTTCTCCCAATTTTATTAGCATCCTATTTCTTTTTGTCTCTTTGTTATAAAACTTGAGCTTTTAGCTTCATCTAATAATCATGTTAGCAGGATTTCCATCCTAATTCATGATTCATTAACTGTTATTATATATTTATTTCAAATTGCTTTTGAAGAACTAAACAGCTTAAAAGGGGAAAAAAAGCCAAACCCAGTTCCACATCACATACAGAGAGGAGAGGTTTTCAAGGGGTCCAAAAGAACTCCACTGCTGTCCTGACCAGTTGGCCAAGCAGCAGCAAAGGTAACTTATTGTTAAGCCCTAAGCAAATCTAAACTTTAGTGTTATCTCTTTAAAGCCTTGTGAACAATTTAATTATAACCATTCTATTGATAAAATTGAAGCAAGTCAAAGGAAGGTTGCAGATTCAAGGGCAGGTTACGTAAAGATACCCACACACTGCAAGGCACCACCATAATAAGCCCCCAAAAAAAGAAAAAAAAAAGGGAAAAAAACCCCAGGGCTTTCACATATGTAGGCAAACATATATGTATATGAAGACAACAGGAGTAATAAAGAGCCCAGCATTACAGAAAATTATTTGATGTGAAGTCAATACCCTGTTATGTGACTATTGCCATCTCTACATGCAAAAAGGTATCCAGGTATCCAAATAAGCCTAAAGATATAATTTCAGAGCTTACATGCCACATTCCTTAACCGCTACCAAGAATGCTTGCAATGGCAAATAATAGTAGTGAAAGGCCAAGGATCTGGATTTCAGCCACAGCACTCAGTGTTGCCTAGTGCTCCTCATGGTGTAGGTGATTTAGCATGGCACACCCAGCATCTGAGAGTTGCTGCATCCTCATCTCATGTGTTTTGAGAACAAAGATTTGTTCAGCAATTCTGGGGTTTGATTTCTCTGGCTTTACAAAGGCAGTACAAGGTGAAAATGTTTGGATTTAAAAAAAAAAAAAAAGAGGCAAAAATAAAGCATTTGTCAGTGTTCTTCACTGATTACTATGTCTTTGCTGCATCTTTCTGAGCTTCACACGAGTCCTAGACACAAAACACAGACATTCCCTGTGCTGCTGTTCTCTTAACATTTTTGGTTTATCTCAGCTCTGAAGTTTTAAAACAACCATACTGAAGTGCTGGCATGAAAACAAGGGCAGTGAAACAATTCAATTAAATAATCCATTCTTATAGAGTTTCCTATAGCTCTTCTATCTAGACTGCTCATTTTCCTCATTTATCAACACCAATACTTGAAAAATTGTCTTCTCTACCATTCATCAACACTTCTGTGACAACCTTTTAACCAATTCTCAGTTTGATCATCCTATTAAAAGCAGCAAACCTGATTTCCATTTTTTATGTCAGCTAGACCGATTCCCTTAAGAGCCTGAACCATTTGTCTTTTCTAACTTGTTATCTAGGGTCAATGCTTCTTGCTCATTAAGTCTTTTATGAAATCACAGTTCAGTATGTCCTCACTCTCTCTGGATGTTTTCTCTTTTGCTGCACTATTTTCTCCCTACTTCTCTGTTTGACATGGAGTTTATGGTTTTGGTTTGGGTTTTTTGTTTGTTTTGGGTTCCTTTAATAACACATTTCATGCCACATCTTTTTTCCGAACGAAGCTGATATCCACTGCAGACACAGACTGCTTGATATACCTGAACCCAGAAAAGATAATCATGAAAATCATACTGGAAAGGGCTCCACCTAATTTTGTAACATTTAATAAACCAGACTTTCAGGGACATGCAAAACCCACCTTGTTTCATTCTTTCAGTTTTTCCTCTCTAACATCAAGTATCATGCACATCAACGACCACAATGTTTAACTTGTGAGATGATCTTCAGCCATTACAAAATGAAATAAAGAACATAAAAGCGTGGAATTTTTTAAATTCTTATCCTCAACAAGACACAGGATACTAGGGATACACTGACCTCAGCTCAGTTACTTTCAATACACTTCAGCAGTGCCAAGGTACAAAGTTGGCATCACTTAGAAAATCTGTAACTTGTATCCTACTCCAGTGTGAAATACAAGTCCCTGTTATCTATTATGAATATCTCTGTTTGCATAATCTTATAATGTTGAATACAATGAGAATTATTTCGTTTATAAAATGACTTAAAGAAAACAAGTGACTTCATGCATAAGAGCCCCAAAAAATGAGATAAATTAACTCCAAAAGATAAAAAGTAATATTCTGTCGATGAATCAGACACATATTGGTTCAAGAGAAGACAAGAAATGCAAATTACAGCCTAGCTTTCAGTTCGAGGGGGATTTTACTTTAAAAACTGGAGGTGTGAATTAAAGACGCAGAAATAATGAAAGACAAGTAAATTCATCTTCCTAAAACCAAAGATGTATACAGTAAGATGACAACCTTTCCTAGCAACAGATTCTGGAGGCTAGTGAAGTCTCACAGATATCGTGATGCACATCAGACGCATTACATCAGACTCATCAAATCCATAATAGAGTCATGATCCAGGAAATTACTTTCTTGATTAAGTATTCCTTGAAATGATGCTAGTGACAGAGGTTTCTCAACACACAAAAGTGTAGTAAAGGAACAATTTGCTCATATGTCACTGCAGACAACCCAATTAAAATGTCTATTTGATGTGCAAGAACTGAGAAAAAGCTAGTTGTGAAGCTCTATTAAAAATGAATAAAAACAGCCTAAAAATACAGAATTTTTACTTAGATTTCAGGTACACTTTGACACTGAAATAGTGTCTGACTTTGGTTGTCATATTGTTAGGAACAGAGTACTGAAGAAGTTTCACTAGGTTAAAAATAAAACCAAAAAGCAAAGACATTAGAAAAAAAAATACTAGAAACAAGATAAGCAGGCAAATGTCAGATACAAATAAATACACAGGATGCACATTTTTCCTTTCATTTGCCATACAAATAGCTAGATCAATATATCTGGAAAGAATGTGATTTTCATAAATGTTGTCTTTTTATACTGGCTGTGATAAAATAATCACCCAAAGATGTTTCAAAATTGTGAACTGATATTTATGAGAATATAAGTAAACAATCCACAGTAAATAAGCTTGGGCAGAGCATTAACTACCATGTGTCTCAAAATGAGCAACAGCACAAATTAGTAGGTAGGCAGGCATGTTATTAGCATTTTTTGAACCTATTACTACAGGAGTTGTAAAGTGCAAACCCAGAAGTAGGCACATCTCATCATATGGGCATAATTGCTGCTTCTTTTAACACATCTGCACCCTGCAGACTCTGATTTCTGCCTCTTCCTCCGATATCCACCACCTCCCAGGACCAGGTAACAACACATATTGCCATTTCTACTGTTTATGACCACTGTTAAAAGTTAGCTATTATAAAGCACAGTGTTATGTCACTCAGCTTCCAGCCTGGAGACTGTTAGAAATATTAGAAGGGCACACCCACACGCATCCCAAAGGTGTTCTCATCGCAGAATCAATGGGCACCCACTTCATCTCTCAAGAGTAGCCACTTCACAGATAGCCAGGACTTCTTTTTCTAAATGAAGTAAATTATCCTGCAGTCAAATCATTTCCCTCTTGGGAATTTCTCAACAGGTTTTCTGTCCTAAACCACTTTGCACCTCAAAGGCAATGAGCATCCAAGCTCCAAAGTGAACTGGGGAACTCCTACCTGTAAAATTTACCAATTGCAGTATTTTTTACCTCCTTTTCACTCAGCATTGTAATTGTTGCTTTCAGATCAAGTTGTGGGTTTGGTTTGGGGTTTTGTTTTGTATAAATCACGTGGCAATACCATACACTAGAGACAACAGTGAGAAGCTAACGATCTCATCCTATAAATGGGACTGAAATTAATGCTAGAGGAATTTTGATTTTAGAAACCTGCAGTTCCCTGATCAATGGCTACATGAGATGTCTACGACCGAGCTTCTAATCTTTTATTTGCAGACACCACCTTGTAAAAATAAATGAGAACATGCAGAGAGGCAGGTGGCTGTGCAGCTGCAGATGTCACTGTGAAATAGATGTGATCAGGCTAAACTTAGTGATGACCCAGTAGGAAATGAATTAGAGATTATAAAGGGGACTGTGGGCATTTTTAACAACCTGAATTGCATATAAATTAGGTAAAACCCTTATGCAAATTTGGGCCACTTTGTTTATTCAACAGAATAATTTCAAACCTATTTAAAACAATCTCAGAACAAAACATTGCCCCACGGTTCATTCCTATGAAGTGCAGGATAGTGTTATGGTTTATAGCAAACCATTACAGATAACAAGACACAATTGTACCACACATTGTCATTACTGGAGACGCCGCATTTCACAGTGCAGTTGCTCAGAATAACGTATATCAGCTCACCAGAGACAACAGGACAGCAGCAATTCCTTTTTGCTGCTTTTCCTTCCTGTTTGTTAGCCTCACAATTTGTTATCGAGACACTTTTCAGCTGTTTACTTCTGAGCAGCTCATTCTTACAATATACGACATGACAAATAATTCAACTTCCCGTCGCATTATTACATCAGTGCGCAATAGAGAAGCGACACATGGCACGCTGTGGGGTTATTAAATCACAGTGCTATCTCCACAGCTACCACAGACATGCAAACAAACATAACTTATTTTTCCTCTCCTGTTTTTTCATTTACCCTCACACCTCCCTCCTTTCTCTACCTCACTTTGCTCTGTGTTTTCTTTCTAATGTAGATAAACAATTAAATAAATAACTCCAGAAGAACATGTGTTTTTCCTTATGGGCTACATTACTCTAAAATGCAATTAATGGCAAAACCCTCATTGACTTCAGAGGTGCCAAGACAATTCTATTTGTCCCACTAATGTGCTCAGTAGACACACTAGTAGACACACTAGTAACATCACTAGAATTTCCAGCATTCTCAAACATCTCCAAATGAGTTTACATCCTTGCAATTGCATCTAACCATTAGATCCTATCCTCACAGTGGCACGTAGTGTAAATCTGTGTAGGTTGTTAAATGCAATTCCAGATTGTAGCCCCCAGCTGGACAAAAATATGTTCTTATAGAAAAAAAAAAAGGACAGAGATTATCAACTGGTCTCAAATACTACATGTTCTTTTGGGGTATGTGACAAAAATAGAGACATCCAGGATTGCTCCAGTAATCAAGTTGTGGAATCAGAAGCAATATAGTAAAATTAGCCTTCAAACCTAGTAATTAGGCTCCTTGAAAGTGGGATACATGAATTTGAGCAGAGCACTGGGAACTGGATCAGCTGCAAAATTTGTTTGACTGTTGGCAAGTGTTGATGGAAACTCTTTTCCCCTGATGCCTGCTCCTTTGTAAAACCATTTTAGTTTTCATTTGGCTTGTATGGACAAGCAGTTCCTGAAGGTTGTTAGCCTTTTTGCCTTCAATGACTTAAGAAAAACAAAGAAAAGGGTTGCTAATCCATGCCCAGATATTCACACAGATCAAGTTCAGGCAGACCAATACAGGAACAGATTGTGGAGGGAAGTTTGTTGAGGTTTTATGATTTGGGTTTGTTGGTTTTTTTTGTCACCAGCCCTTTAAAGATTTTGCTCCTTACAAAAAACAGTGACCTGCAATTTTCAGATATCAGTCTAAAACACACCACAAAATGAAACCCTCTGAAGAAAGGAGACTTAATAAATGCACTGGAAGTGCTGGGTCACAAAAGCTTGACCAATTCTGACACACAGAATTTTTTTTCTCTCCCTTACTAATCCTTTTCACTAGCAGCATCTTTTGGGCTAAAGGGATTAAATTCAGTGCTTTTGTAAAGGTCAAAAAGGACCATTTCTAAAATCTGTTCAACTTTCTTCTTTGCTTCTTTTGAACAGTGCACAAGAGAGAGCAACTGTATGGGCTCAAGTTTCCATTTAACATGTTTTTGACATTTTGCTCCTCTGGTGAAGGAACGAAGGGCAGTCAGTTAACTTTACCAGAGCTCACAAAGGAAGAGATGTCAACAGAGCTTAGACCATTTCTTTAGAGCTGACCCAAGTCTTCGGAATGCCCATGAGGAAGCCACAGGAAGTATTTTTTTGTATAATTTTTCTTGTTATTTTATATTTTAAATCCTTCAGTGTTCCCTGGGACATTGAACCTAGGGTTCATAATACTGTATTTCAATTTATTTGATAAAGCTAACTCTCAGTGCTACTACAGATTATTTTAAAAGCTCCCTTAAAATATTAAGTAGCATCTTGGGTCTGCACAAGGAAAAAAATTATCACCTAATCATAGCACTATTGAGTCACAGAAATTAGAAATGGAAGGGAACATCCACTCTTATCCCCATGCCAGTGAAGGATTGCCCTCTAGAGTACACTTTCTACTACTTTTTCATGTCTAATTTTAAACTATCTTAAGTGATGGTTCTTTCACCACTTCTTCCTCTCCTGCATTCTCAATTTAGTGTCATGAAGTTTTATCATGGCACTGAGCCCACATTTTATTTTTCTTAATTTCAACCCATTATTCTCAGTTATACCCCTCTGTTCCTCTCCATAGTAATTTTTCACCATCATTAGTCTTTACTGAGCATGTATTTCAAGATAGTTATCATGTCCCCTGCTCTATTTGCATATCCAGTCTCAATATATTGCACTCCTAATTTTACCTGATAAATCAGATCTCTCTAGTCACTTAATCTTTCTGGCTGCTCTACTAAAACTTGCTCTCAAATTGTGCACATCCCCAGGGTGGCAACAGGTAAAGGCATCAATTTTGCTTTCAAGGCTATGCTCAGGTTAAAGCCACCAAAGCAAACCCTGGTGTCATCCTGCCGGTTTCCAAGAAAAAATGCAACTTCTCCAATGTCCTTGCTGTTGTCCAAGCCCTTTGTTTTAGTTGTGACAGGAGAAGGTAGGATGGATAGCCTGCAAATAAATGCTGTGCAATTGTGGCAAGGATAAAGGGAGAAAAAAGAATATTCATGGACGGAAAGGTGCAGTGCATGAGAGAGAAGATGACAAAAAAGAAAGAGGGATATAATCCTTTGCTACCATATTTGGGTTTTTTCCTAGACAGGGTATGGGAGGGGCAACAGAAGAGTAAAATATTGGTTTTAATAAGGAAGACCAAATTTCCCAAGGCATAAGAGAAAAAGGACTGAAAGTTTAAACATTAGTTGAGGGTGGCAGAAGGGCAGAAGCAGCACGGGCTTCAGATGTCCTTTGCAGTAAGGACGTAACCAATAAGCAATGTAGTGACAACCCCCTCAAAATCACGGTTTTCTGCACCCTGAGGTTCTGATCTGATGAAATCAGATCTTTCTCAAGGCCTTTGGTTTGCTTTTATTTTTTTTTTAATTTGTTGGAAAATATACTCTTGTGTTTGGCTCTGGTTTTGTAGACAAATATTCCGTTGGCTTTAAGTAATAAATTAATACGCATTCCTGTCATGAAGGACTGAATTCATGGCAAACCCAGATATCAATCTGGTAATAGGTAAATATGCTTTTTGGTGAATTAAATGTTAGCACCTTCCATTAAAAACAAGTTTACAACTGATGGTACCAGTACACTTTACACCTCATGGATACAAAACAGAGTGGATATTTCTTTTCTACTAGATATATTTCTGTGATACATTCTTTCTATTTCATACATGCAAGTATTAAGACTACTTGTCTTTCAAGAACATGTAGTAAAACTGGAGTGAGTTTCAATATTGCCAGGTTTGATTTTTAAAGTTTTAAACACAAACCCACCACATGAGACTCCCTCTCTAATTATTGTTCAAATCCGTGTGTAAATCTGAAAACTAAAACACCACCTCAGGGTGTTCAACAGCCTCCTCCATTAGCTGTCCTAAAAAGAAAACATTTTGTAAAAGTCCAGAAACATCTCTCGGCTTTTTAATGCCGTGAGTCCTTAAATAATAGTGATTGATTTTTTTTTGGTCTGGCAGACACAAGTTACCCACAGCCATTTTATCCTGACAGCCATGCTTCCATTGACTTGCCTGCATTTTAAGAAGAAAAAGCAGTGATTGTAATAAAAAACGGAAAGGGCTGGAGGCACACAAAAGATTTGTCTGCTTCTGGAAATGCATCTACTATAATTGTCTACATGTACTAGACCTGCACTAGACCTGTTTTTTCTTTGCAAAAACAAAATGAATTTAAAAATAAAAGGGCGCATTTCCTTTAAACTTGCCTTGCAGCTATCTAAGGCTTCATTCTACACTTTTCCTGTTTTATAACAAAGTAACATAGAGTCAATAGCAATGCTTCTTTCCTTTTTGTCTTTAAGGTATAAAATTATTTGATAATATAAAAAGTGGAAATTAAATTCAAACCTTCAGACTCTTAAGAGAAGCTTCAGTTGAGACAACACAATGACAACAGAGACAGCAGGGATCAGGCTACTGCAAGGTACACTGATGGCCACAGAACTTTATCCATTTTTTAGATAATAGGTTGGTGGGCTCTGCCAAGAGGCTCAGCAGTCGAAAGACCAGTTCAGTACATCAAATATCTGCCTATTGAACCTTTTAAGGGTTCTGATATGATGTACTGTTGTCTTCTCTACCATACAGCATATTCATCATCTTGGACCATCAAGGATGTTTTCTAAATTAAATCCTACCTTGTGCAGTGAACTAGGGCATTGCAAACAGCACAGATGACTTCTAGTCCCCTTGTACTACTGTATAACCCTGACTTCAACACCTGAATTACACAGCTTTAGTCTATGATGTGGATCAGGAAGTCATTTGTAGACCGTGGTGGTACAGTAGGTGCTTCTGGCTACCATCAGTTGATGGGGATGATGATCTTTTTCAGTCTAACTTTCCTGCAAGGTCAACCCTGATCAGGAGAAGTCTGCCTCAGGAAAGTCACCAGGGCATGTTAATCTCACCTCACCTTCAGGAATACATCCCTTTTCTGAGCAAATAAAAAGGTAATGAGATACCAAAAGTGAGGAAAATGGCACTGGGAGAGTGGGAGTAAACAAGTGAAGACAATTTTTTGTCAAGGATGAAAATTCAGTCAGGAAGAAAAATCAGAGGGAAAAAAAGAGGGACAAGAAAAAAAAAGAGAAAGACTGAAAAATAGTAGTGACATGTAAGAGTAGACTGTTTGCCATCCTTCGGAGAATGACTAGGACTGAAAGAAAACAATAAAAATTTACCTAATCCACTGGAAAGAGAAAAAAATGAGACATGGCAAACAGGAGGTCCATGGGAAGACAACAAAGTGCTGGGTTGTACCAGGGTGAGTTAATAGACTGACATGGCAGCACTTGAAACTTACTTTTCAGTGACAGAAGAACTGACCAGGGATAGCGAGATGTCTGTGGAAGGAAGGTAGCCTGTCTTGAAACCGTGTATATGTTGTTCTCAAAGTTTTGAGCTGAAAACTTTTACATGAAACAAAGCATGGCTTTTTTCCCCTTCTTTTCTTCCAGAATTACTCTCCAAGTTTCACACAGCTTCACAGATAAACCACTTCTTGAGAAATATTTTTCAGGAATAACTTTCAGGAAGTTCTACCTGAAAATGATGGAGAACTTCTTTACTGGGTGGGTGACTGCACATGGGAACAGGTTGCCCAGGGAATCTGTGGAGTCTCTCTTGTTGGAGATACCCAAGAATTGCCTGGACTCAGTCTTGTGCCATGTGCTCTAGGACAACTCTGCTTGAGCAGGGAGGTTGGACCAGATGACGGACTGTGGTCCCTTCCAACCTTACCTATTCCTTGATTCTGTGCAGTTGTTACTAGGGATGGAAAAATTGCCTATATTCACCTAATCTGAGAGTCCTCTCCCCTGTGAATGCCTGTGACAAGGCTCTGCAGGCACTTTGGGTATCAATGGAGAAATAATTGTGGGAAAACAACAGAATAAAGAGAAAAATGTTTCTAGAGAGAAAAAAAAATTTGTTGGGAGACAACAAATAAGACTCCCATGGACCAAAGAGCTTGAGGGAATAGCAGTCCTACTCAATCCATGAGAACTGATAAACTCAGAAACTCACTCAAATCTTGACAACAACATCAGCATGCACTACACGACAACACACCAGACAAAGTGGTGCCTGCTGCACACACAGAGTACAGGAATACATGAAAAGTAAAGGAAACAGCATCTAAGCAAGCAGCCGGGGAGGTGAAAGCTGTTGCTAAAAGTATGCTGAAAATGTAAGTCAATGTGATGTCCAAAGAGATTTCTGCCTTTAACAACAGCTTTATTACATTAATAGCAGCTTCTGATCTACATCTCCACTCCCACAACCAAAATCTCCTGTTAGGGAAAGGAGAATTTTCAACATTTCATATCAAGTCCAGCTATAATCTTGCTTTATGGTTCTCCAATTTCCTGTCAGCAAGAAAACCCACACAGCACTTCTCTGAAACAACAGAAGGGGTATGGTTGCACTCAGTGCTAGTAATATATCGTATTTAAGAAGCCTCGATCAAAAGCTGAGGTAGCCATTTACAAGGAATTATTGAATCTCAGCTCTCGAAGACCTCATAAGTTGGGAGGAAGAAAAACTTTAAGAGCAATAAATCTGTCTTTAATGTCAATACAAAACTCATTGCTGTGGTCAACAGCATTTCAAGAGGAGTTTTAGGAGGTTCAGAAGCAAAGCTTTCCCTGGAAGTTCCATCAAATGCTGCTGTTATGTCAAGTCAGCAGTTTTGAAATGCTCTATTTGGGAAAATAGCAAACAGTTATGACTCATCGGATTCTTCCAAGCGATTCAACTCCACAGTGATCCAGCAGCTGCTGCAGCTTCAGCCAACCCATTACAGACAGAGTGTCCTGCACTCTACTTCCCTCCGCCCCAGCCAAGCACCAGACTCCAGTCTGAGCAGAAACACATAGTCCCCATATAGCCCTTTAATGTTATAATTTGCAGCTTCTTAGAAATATGTGGTCAACTATTAAGAAAGGAAGAACAAATTCACCACTGATGAGGAAAGAAAAGAAAAAACAATAGAAAAAGAAGAAAAAAGAAGAAAAAAGGAACAAACCATAGAAACAACAGAAACAACAACAGAAACAACAACAGAAACAACAACAGAAACAACAACAGAAACAACAACAGAAACAACAACAGAAACAACAACAGAAACAACAACAGAAA